>NC_065534.1:51393616-51764866 GCF_932294415.1 Quercus robur | reverse complement strand
TAGTTGATTAAAATAACTGGATTTCACAGGAGGTGTGATTAAAAAAGTTGAAAGCGTAAGAGGTATCATTAGAACTGCATTGACAAGAGTTTTGTAGCTTAGTGGCATTGCCCGGTGTCTTTTAAAAGGATAACCAAGGTTCAATTCCCCCTATTTCACTTGTTTTTTTTTTGATAAGTAACGTAAAAAATTTTATTAGAAAAAAACCAAGTACATTGGAAGCCCTATTTCACTTGTTGTCACAATTGAATTTTCCAAAAAAAAAAAAAAAAAAAATTATTAGAACTACATTGAACCATAAGCTATACGCTAATTAGGTATTCTATTCTTTCCCATGAATTGTCTAAAATTTAATTTTTGTTGAATTCTGAGTTACTCAGTTTTCAATTAGAATTTATAGATATAAGGCTAGGGTCAAATGCGATGATTTTGGCTGTGTTTTTATTTATGGATAAATATTTATAGAATTTAAATTATTTATATGATTACATACAAGAAGTAATAATTTTCTGTTTTTGAGGTCACTGTGCCTCATGGTCTTATGTTGTTGTGTGTGTGTGTGTGTGTTTTTTTTTTGATAAGTAAGATATATTGATATCAAAAGGGAAACACCCTAGTACACAGGGAGTGAACAAGGGGACAACAAATCAAGAACAAAAATTGCAAGAATCTAGGAAATCAATAAAAGAAGGGAAATATTTGTTTTGCAAAGCAAACAACCAATCTTATGTTGTTGTGTGTTATTCGCCTTCCATTCATTAGATATAAATGTGGGAAGCCTGTGGTTTTAATCAATGGGATGGTTGCGGTTATATGTTTGAATAATAATTAGAAGCATTTTAGGCATTAGGATGTATTAGAATTTTAATTTATGAATTTGCTTTGCTTAGGGATTACTGAGAGTAATTCATCAACACAAAGTGTGCCTGGGGAAGTGTTGGCTGTTGGAAGATCAGATGCGAGTTCAAGTTCAAGTTCGAGTGAGCTTAGTAAGTCCAAGCAAAATAGCAGGCTTGGAGTGTTGGCAACGAAGTTTTTTGATGAGAAAATTCCACTCAAGAAGAAGGTTTGATACATAAATAAATTTTAACTCATGCTTTTGCAATTTGGCATCATACTCATTTAGCTTTTTTTTTCTTTGAATTTAGTGCTTAGGTAGGTGACATATCATATATGTTTCTTACTTGATTTAAACTAATGGTTATTGATTGATATGGGTTTAAGACTATATACATGTATTACCTTAGCTGGAGTACTTATAATAAAACCAAACCAATAGATATGCAATCGAGTGGGTTGTATATTCACGTTATCCTTGTTATAGCATTTATGTGTTTTATGTTAATAGGAGGTGAAAATTTTCCTAAAGTATAACTGACTACAAAACCACTTAATGGCATATTGTTCCAATGGACGGATATAGTCCAAATATTTGGTGTAGTTAAACTAATTTTTTTTGAACCTAAATAATTGTTGTTGGACTTATTTTTGCTGCCATGTTTTGTTTTCCTTATGTTTTAGTCCATCGTATGTTCATGATTATATTTTGTTACCTATTATAATTCTTTCTCCCACTTATCATCTCTATGCGAGCATTATTCCCTCTTTAACTCAGCACTTTATAGATAGACATTTTTATTAGAATGTTTTAAGGTCCTACCATACCTTTCCCAAAAAATAAAATAAAATAACATTAGTCAAACCAAAGGAACTCGCACAAATGGTATTTGAGTACCATCTAGAAAAGCTAACTGGATAAATTAGGCAGGGATCACCCACTCAAGTCTGGGGTCTTACAAATTGCAATATGTTAAGAGATTTCACTGATTCACTTCTTTTTTGTGTGTGATTATCATTATTATTATTGGTAATTCTTTTAGGTTATGGAATGCTCACCATCTTGAGTAATTTTTTTTTCTACTTATTAAAAAAAAACACTCATTCATAATCTTTTTTGATATTTGAACAAGATTAATATAGGAGAGTTGGTGAACATTGGACATATACACACACACACACATATCCATAATATGTATGTATGTATGCTTGTTTGTGCGCATGTATTGTGTATGTCTGTTTTTATGTATGTGTATGCATGTATTGAAGTTCTACCTATTGTTTGTAATTTCATGGTTTTGTACCATAGTGTCTGGATATTGACAATCCTTGAAAAACTCTGCAGCTTAAATGGTTAAAACGAGTTCCTATGGTTAAAGATGATGGGACCATACAATTTGAAGTTCCAGGAGATATTGAACCCCAAGCTCTTGATTTTGGTACTAGAGTTGTTTATAATGAAGCTGCTGATGCAGAACCTGTAGACACAACTGAGGTTCAAGATATACCTCCGCTGCAAATTGTGATGCTTATTGTTGGAACACGAGGAGATGTACAGCCCTTTGTTGCCATTGGAAAATGTTTGCAGGTTATTATTATTTTCAGTTTTTCATGAGCCCATTAATAGGTCTGATAGAAACAATAAATGCAAGTGAAGTTTGGAGATATAGCCACTCTTCTACTGGTTGCAACTGCACTTCATGTCATGCATCATCTTTTAGTGCATGATGCAACTGCATGTGAACTTAAAGAAGTTTGTTGCCATGTATGTTGCTGATTGGTGGGGTCTTAGCATGAATATGCACCCCACATATGAAGGGCATGTACATTGGAAATGGATGTTCCCCCTTTTCTTTTTGGCCTAGGGAGGATTGGAGATTTGAAATGTTGCTGTCACTTTACTATAATTGTGACTCCTTTCAGTATTGCTGAAGAGCTGGTGAGGCTTTTCTAATGATGCTGTTGAGATTTTAATTATCCAACTTAATACTTGTTTGAATTGTTTTAGCAATTTAGTTCTTTATCATTAAGTTTAATGCTCATGCTAGCTATTTTCTATTCTCATTATTTTTTGTTATTTTTTCTTTTTTCTTTTATGATTTATAACTTACACCATGCATGTGATGGGTTGTGATAATACCATTTGAGTTAAAGGCTATTATTATTTTTTTCACTTAGGGAAAACCACAATAATAAGCTATCTACTTTTTTTGTTTTGTTTTGTTTTTGTTTTTGTTTTTTTGAGAGAGTTTCAACTTATGTCGTCTACTCCTGATGAATAGCTTTTATCATAAGACCAATACACCAATTAGTTTTTGGTATAGGCAGAGATTAAATCCCAGATCTCTTATTTAACCGTCAGAAATTTTACCAGTTGAGCTAACTGGAACCCACAATAAGTTATCTACTTAGTATTTGTTTTTGTTTTGATCATAGCTTGTAAAATAAAAAATCTAACTGTAATAAAAAATTGTTTCAAACCTAGAACACATATAACTAGACATTTTAGACTACATGAATTTTACTTTAATTAGGCTTCACATGTGGGCCCATAAAATAAATATTGAATAGATGAATTAGTAACAAATTAATCTTCCATGGTTGCATCAACTTTTAATGGTTGAAAAATGAGGCAAAAAAGGCTGCATTGGTATATGTTCCATGTGGTGAGTGGTTAGAGATTGAGGCAATTCCTTAAGGCTTTCTAATGTGGGCTATGAGAAAACTAGGCCAGAAGTTGTGGGAAGAGGAGACAATCCAGAATCAGGGCTAGAGTTTTCGGGCTTTGGTTTAAGAAGAATAAGGGCTAGGCCTAATATGTTATGAAGTGAGTGGGAACTTTAAAACTACTCATGAGCCCATTTAGCAGGCTGGACCTTTACCTGGATCTGACAAAAAAAAAAAATTTTGAAGCTTTTGAAAGTTACCCTAGGGAGAAAAATTTATTACATCCCTCCCAAAGATGGAGCTCATTTTCTGTGAAGGCTTAGATAACCAATTGATGTGCAAAGGGATGAGGATCAGGGGAAGATCATGCTAGAAAAGTTTATAGAAGTCTTGGCTGAGGTGATTGGTATGATTGACAGGATTGGCAAAAACCTGGGAATTTGTTTAAAGGATTGGTAGAGTCTACGGTTATTTTTGGCAGTTGAAGATTCCATAGTAACTCCACAAAGTAGTGTAGGGCTGAGAAAGCAGCTATTGAAGCAAAGGAAAGCAGGTCAAAGGGAGTTGAAAAAATTATCTTGATCTTTGAATTAAGATAATGGTGCAACAAGTAGGAAAAAAAGGAGGGTGATAACAAAGTTATTATGAAACTGAAAATAGTGTTGGCGGAATAGAGATAGGGATAACAGGATATGGATCAGAAACCTGTTGAGAGAATGGAAGGCACATAGAATTTGTCTCCAAGGAACAAAAATGGAGAACATGACAAGACGGCAGTATATTTCTGCTGTAGGATAGATGGGATGTGGATAAATTAAGGAGGTGGCAGGCAGCTATTTTATGTTGTGCGATTTTAAATGTGTTGAGGTTGGTTTCATTTGGGCGTTCTATGGGGTATATGGTTTGAATGCTAATTTGGATGGATGGTTGATGTGGTGGGGTTTGTGGGATGTTTTGTGGTGTATTGGAGGTGACTTCAATGTGGTTAGATTCCCCAGTGAAATATTAGGAAGTGGACGGTTGACACTGGCAATGTGGGATTTTTCATATTTCATCATGAAGCAAGGCTTGGTGTATATTTCTTTTGAAGGAGAAATATTCACTTGGTAATAGACGAGTCTCCAACCATGTCGAGAATTGACAGTTTTTTGGCCTTTACCGTGTGGGAAGAGCATTTCAATGATGCAAGCCAAAAGATAACTTTGACAGTTCTGTTGGACCACTCTTATATTGATGCAGGAGAATTTAAGCAAGAAGACCCCATTATTTCCAATTTGCTGGCCCATTTACCACAAGAGCGGCCTTTTATTTCTTTAAGTTATGTTTTGTTATTATCATATCTTTAGTATTTTAAAAGTTCATGTGACATGAAATTGGATGGTTACAACTTAATTGCAATGTGTAAGATGAAGGGTTAGGATTCTATGGTTAGTAAAAGCTATTATAAATAGCCTCGTTTTAGTCATTTTAGGTGCTTTATGAAATTTTAGATTTGAAAATTTCTTGATCTCTTTGAGACTAGAAACTGATATTTGATTTTTCCAACTTGAATCTTATAATCTTTTTCTTTGCTTTAATCTTCTTCTTGTTGTGATTTCTTCTTAAACCCTTCTTCTACACTAGATCTAATTTCTCGCCTCATCAATTATTATTAGAGCAAAAGAGCCTAGATCTAAGCTACAAAATTGAGATATGAGTCAAAGGTTGCAATTTTAAGTTATGATTGGTTATGGTAGGGGTCGTGGGCATAGAGGAAATCAAGGGCAACAAATAGAGATGGTAGAGATGAGTCATGTGATTGAAGATTTATCACGAGTTGTACAATCTCTTTAGTGGCGGGAAGCAGTGGGAGCCCGTATGGAGATTTGGAAGGTGACTGTGAACCCTTGGACACACTAGAAGATGATTTTGAGCATGAGAATGATGATATAAAAGATGAGAACTCCTTTCAAGATGCTGAATTCATAGAACATGCAACACAAGGTAGATTGGAAGATTGGTTGGTGTCTGCAGTTGTGTTACAACAACGACAACCAAAGCCTTAGTCCTAAAATTCTTTTTTGGCTATGGATCCTTAACAGATTAATTAGGGTTAGTCACATGTATTATTTTCCTTCATCCTATTCTATCTAAAGTCATATGCTTTGTAGTTCCTTAATTGACATATCCTTTTTTAATACTTCTATGATTGTGATTTTTGGTCTTCCTCTACCATTTTTTGTTCCCTTAACCTCAATTTGGATCAACTAACTTTTTCTTACTGGTGCATTGGTTGCTCTCTTCTGAGTATGAGGAAATCATCTCAAGAGACTCTATCTCATCTTATCATCAATAGGGGCTACCCCAATCTTGAAGAGTATTCCTTATTTCGAATCCTATCTTTCCATGTATTTTCACTTATCCATCTTAACATTCTCGTATCAGCTACACTCATTTTATGAATATTCTGCTTCTTAACGGCCCAACATTTGGCACCATAGAGCATGGTTGGTCGTATAGCAGTCTTATGAAAATTTCTCTCTAACTTGATAGGTATTCTATGATCGCACAATACTCATGTATGGGATTCTCTACCAAACTATGTATGATGTCTACTTTGATGATAATGATTTAGAGGTGAGTACTTCAATACATATTAAAGAAACTATTCAAGAGAGTGATGCACACCAAGTGTTCAATGCAAGTCTTAAGAGTGATCTTTTGGATGTGGAAGGTTTGCATACTGCATACACATATTGATATGAATAACCCAATGATGCTTGATGAAGTTCTCAAGAGAAGAATTTTAGTGCAGATTGATACTTTCACGTGGTAAAACGTGATTTTTAATCAATCTTCTATTGGTATAATCAATAATGGTGTTAACGTTGTAGCACGAGAATCTTTCCTTTTAATGAAAATAAAGATACAAGATTTGATAATGTTTGGGAAGAATTCAAGGAGCGAGACTTAATTCGACAATATTCAAGAGATGTAAGGGTGAGGTTGAACTAATTTTTGAAAGAAACTTGTATGGTGCCAGATGATAGTAATTTATTATAGTAGATGAGAAATTACCATTGGTGTTGTACGTGTAAGTTGGAAGGGGAATTAGTGGATCGTTTACTTCTCTGTTGTAACTTTGTTCATGAACCATGGACCTTGGTGTCAGTTTTTTTGGGAGTTTAATTGGGTTATGCTGTAAATGGTTCTTGGTCTCTTGCAGTGCTGCAAAAGAAGATTTGGACAACAAGATGCGATAGACTCTTGAAAGGCCATTCCCTTTTTTTTTTAGTGATGTTTTTGGAGAGAAGAACAAAATGAGCAAATGTTTTGAAGGAAGGAAGGGAGATTTAAATTATGAGATTGAAGAATGTATTTTAAAGGAGTCTACACAAATGGACAAAGGCCATGAATCCTTCTCCCTCTAGTTTTCTTGTTTTTCTAGTTATTTTAAGTTTTAGGCCATAATTTCTTTGTATTTTAGTATTATCTCTTGTGCACACTAGAGCACTACCCATGTCTCTTCACTTTTATTAACGAAAATGATTATTATTTGTCAAAATTTTTTACTAGTCTTGCATCTGCTATAATGGACTCTTGGTCATCATATAGGTTCCTACGTATTTGTTGTATATTTTGAGTGACATAATGAACATAAGATGCTTAATTTGGCTGTAAAGCGGAAGGTTGGGTATTTAGAGTAAAGTATATAGTTTGCTGATCTGTTTATCAATGTTGCATTATATCGAAATTGAAATATTCTTATGAATTCCTTAAAAAATGGCTCAATAAGGTGTCTTATTTTTAATTATTCCTAGTGCCATATTTAACTTGCCATAAAAAGAAAAATATTTCTAGGGACATAGAGTTTATGCATGCAGATGATGAAAACTTTTCATCATACTGTAAATTAGAACCACATACCCTACAGGCAATATGAGTTGATGGAAACTTTGCATGCAGGAGCACGGCCACAGGGTTAGACTAGCAACTCATGCTAATTTCAAAGATTTCATCTTGACTGCTGGGTTGGAGTTCTTTCCTTTAGGTGGAGATCCAAAAGTTCTTGCTGGTTGTAAGTGTTCCTATCCTACTTTCTCGTAAGTCCTACTTGTTTTGACAAAGAAGTCCTACTGTGTGATGCATAATACACAATGATTAGGAGCACAGCATCATAAATATCTTTCGTGTGAAATAATTCTACAAAATGCATTGTGGATGATATTATCTTTGAAGGATGTGTTTCAAGTAATGTTTTGACTACTGCCTTTATGCAGTAGGTATCAATAAGAATATGGCTACTGTTATACCTGGACCTTCATTTCATCCTGTTGTACTAACAACATGGAATAATATAAGGGTATGGCTACTGGACACCTCTAATGGTAGAAATTTATTGAGAAGTTAAAAAATGCAGCAGTTGTCCATGTAACTGCACTTGGGACTTCTACCATAATCTATGCAACATAGACCATAACTAAGAATTATTACTGTTTCAATAATATTGAGAATAATGCAGGATAAAATACTAGATAAAGGATTTATACATTACTGAATCAATCAAGATTGCTGGCACATTTACTGTGCCGTGGCAATTGGCAGGTTCTCTAAATCATGGCTTCTATCTGGAATCCTTGTTTTTCTGTCTCTGGTCAAGAAGGAAAAATGAGTCATAGGATATAGATCAAAGACTTCCTTTAAAGAAAATCTAGAGCGGGAGTAGCAAGGAATGCTGTTTTTGTTGCAAACATTGGCAAATCTTCAGATAATTCAAAAACGTAGTAAGAAATACTGTTAGAAACTGTACAGGGTCTAGATGAACCCTGCAATGCTATGGAAGGAAGGTGCTCTTTGGACTTGAGCAGTTCCTGATTTTGTGTTCGGTAACTTGATTCTTGGAGCTATACATCTGTTGTTGGCTTTTCATGGGAATTGTTATATCTAGACTGTGTCACTTTAGAAATCAATTTAGTACTAAATATTGTAGTCAAAGGTGAGCCAGGCGCTTGCCTAGGCTCCTGCGTGAGGTGGGGCGCCTTTAGTAAGGTGACACCTTAAGCCATGAAAAAGGCGCTAAGGTGAGAGCCTCAGTGTCTTATTTATTTTTTATTTTTTAAATTTATTATTTATTATTTTTATTAATAATTTTAAATTTTTTTATAGAAGGTTATTGTAATTGTAAAACCTATTATTAGATTAATTAATTTAAAAAGGCATGTTATAAAACCTATTGTTAATTAAACTTATTTACAAAAGTTTGTTGTCAAACTTGTTAGATTAATTAATTTATATAGAAGATTGTTGTAGAATCTATTGTTAGAATAAGTAATTGAGCCTAAAGCATGTTATTCCTACTTTGAAATAATTTGATAGACCTAGGTTTTTCATGCAACACATTGATAAATCCTTCATTATAATATTTCAAATATTTCAATACAATAGGTACATATGATTTAAGTTCTATATGTATAATAAATATATTAAGAATTTGGCGACTCGCATTTCTCGGGCTAGCACCTTTTGTTGTCTCACGCCTCAGGTGATGCAAGGCCTTGGTGCCTTAAGGTTGGCTTTTGCCTTTGAGTAAATTTAAATTGAGCTAATTATATACTTTTTTTTCCCCCGTATTTTCTCTTTCCATGACTCTGTTGGGATACTTAGTTCAGTGACTTTAGTCTAATGTATAATTTTTTCATTAGCCAATTATAAGGGTATATTTATAATTTACATGTTAATGACTATTCAAGAGTATTAAAATAAATGTGAGGGTAATCAGAAACCCTAACACAGTGTATGAAATTTACGAATCTACTTCAATTTCATAAAGTTAATTCTGGTACTTTTAAACTTCCCAAACTTGATGCTTGTGGTTATGTTAATAACGGACAGATTTATGGTTGGGCTCTTTAAGCATTAATATACATTCATACATACATATATGTGATTGCATAGGCCACTGGTTCAAATTGGATTGGTGTAGAACCTGCCTAGTGAAAAAGAGGGCATCGGTTCTGAGCTTGAATGAATGAAATGAATTTCACCAATGAGCTTTCACTTAAATGGAACCTCCTCTCATTTACGAATCTACTTCAATTTCATAAAGTTAATTCTGGTACTTTTAAACTTCCCAAACTTGATGCTTGTGGTTATGTTAATAACGGACAGATTCATGGTTGGGCTCTTTAAGCATTAATATACATTCATACATACATATATGTGATTGCATAGGCCACCGGTTCAAATTGGATTGGTGTAGAACTTGCCTAGTGAAAAAGAGGGGCATTGGTTCCGAGCTTGAATGAATGAAATGAATTTCACCAATGAGCTTTCACTTAAATGGAACCTCCTTTCCTTGTTCAAATGAGGTGGAGGGTGAAGTTATCAGTTTAAGACCTATTGGGTGTATGCGTAAGTTACCAATAGAAAGAATATCTGAATTTTATAGTGTCTATCCCCCCCCCCCCCCATGTAGGAAAATATCAAAATGGATGCAACAAAATTGAAGAACAAAAAAAATAAAAATATTGTTAACCTAGAGAAATGGCTTGCTTGGAGTCAGCACCTAGCAAGGGAGAACAACCTAGGAGTTAGCACCAAAACATAACAAAAATTTCAAGAGAATTTTTTTTAATCAATCAAACTTGTCTACATAAGAGTACAATCACACATGTATGTAGACTACTAAAACTAAATCCTAATTCTAGTTGATGGAGGAAAGTCAATTGTTAAATTCCAAAAATAACCTTGACTCTTAAAAGTACAGTTGACTCTTTCTTTTCAACCTTGTAGTTTAGTTCACATCAAGTTTTGTTTTGTTTTTTATGCAGATATGGTCAAGAATAAAGGTTTCTTACCATCTGGGCCTTCAGAAATATCAATCCAGAGAAATCAACTCAAGGACATTATATACTCTTTACTTCCTGCATGCTTGGATCCCGACCCTGCTACCAATATTCCATTTAAAGCAGATGCAATAATTGCCAATCCCCCAGCATATGGTTAGCTTTCATCACTTGTTTTAATTCTCCATGTGTTATGAAATCAAGATTTTAAAAAAAGTGGTAATTTGTCTTTTCATAAAAAGAAGAAGAAAAAGTGGTTGTTAATTAATCTAGTTTCTTGATTAGTAAGTTATATGGACATTCAGTGGGTTTATAAACCACGATCTTAACAGTAAATTTTTTCCCACAGTTTCAGTTCATCAGCTGTCTTCATTTTTGTACATGACTTGAAGTCATTCAATTGACTGTTAAATTGTACAAATACTTGTTCAGGACACACTCATGTTGCTGAGGCGCTAAAAGTACCACTTCATATATTTTTCACGATGCCATGGACGTAAGCCTTGTTTGTTTGGAACTTTGGATAAGCTTAATGCTAAAAATATCTATTAAATAACTAGTTTATCCTTGATAAAGTGTTTCATCTTATGTGTTTTTTTTTTTTTTTTTTCCAATATTCCTTTGAGAAACATGATTAAAAAATTGTTATTCTCTTGCATTGTTTATTTGTTTATGTGTGAACTTATCACACACACACACCAACTTAAATTGGGAATATTCCTATGAATTGCATGATGATATTTGATTGCTCTTTTTCTTTAATTATTTTTTTTCAGGCCTACTAGTGAATTCCCCCACCCTCTATCTCGTGTTAGGCAACAAATTGGATATAGAGTGAGTATCTTTTAGTACTTTTCTTAATCCTTATTGCTTTTGATTTATCTTGAACCAATGCTTCACTGGTTTTGTATATTTTATAAATCAAGTTACACTTCTTTTTGCAGCTTTCTTATCAAATTGTTGATGCATTAATTTGGCTTGGAATACGAGACATGATTAATGAGTTTAGGAAGAAACAGCTAAAGTTAAGACCAGTTACATATCTCAGCGGATCCTATAGCTCTCCTCCTGATATACCCTATGGATACATATGGAGTCCTCATCTAGTTCCCAAACCGAAAGGTGATATGTTCAACATTTCCATTACACTCCTAGTCTCTAGTTGCTGTTATATCGTGTGTTGCAATTTTTGCGATTATATGTTGGATTAATTGTTTAGGATGCAATAGATCAAGTGTACAAGATATTTTTATCTTTTAATTTACTATTTATATATAACCATCTTATGCTATTTTTATTGTTCCAAACGATCTAAAAACAAAGCACCATAATTGAAAAGCCTTCTCACAATGAAGCAACAAATGATCTCGAGTCTCCCTACAAAAATGACACATAACACACCAGACAACAAAGTCAAGACCCCTACGCCTCAAGTTATCACCTCTAGGAATCTTATCCCAAGCTACGGTCCAAACAAAAAATGAAACACGTTGAGGTGCTTTAACTTTCAAACACCTTTCCTTGACACCTTTCCAAGGAAAGACTAAGGAGAAAGAACCTCTCAACTCCTTATAAAACAAACGAATATCAAAATCCCCATTCATCTTCAACTACCCTCTCATACGACCCCCACTTTCCAAAAAAAGTATATTGGTGATGCAGGAGGCAGTGAGAATGATTTATTATATTTTATTTGATTTAATGTATCAAGGGAAATTATGTAATATCTTAATATTCTCGAATGGACTGTGCTTATAGTCCATTGACTCTTATTTTAGTTTTATTTAAGCTTAGTTATTTAGTTTGGGTTTAGTAATAAAGCCCAAGGAGTCCAAGTCCAAGTTTATTAGGGTTTTATGAAATTCTAGTTCTACTAGGATTAGGTATTAGTCTTCTATTTAAAGAGTTGTAGTACTTTCTATTGAGGTGGTTAATGATTAATATTTTCAGAATTTGAGAGTTATGAAACTTTCTTTTATGGTTTGTGTGGTGCAACCTTCTTTGAGGTGTGATGCTTAGGCAGACTAGGTGTGATTCTTAGATATTGAGGCCATGTTTGGTTCTCACTTCACACATATCTCAGTTCTCATATCTCAATTTTTATAACTCAAAATTCATTTTCATATCTCATATCTAATTTCCTATTTTTTCTTAAGAGATGGGACATTGTTAGCAACATACTAGCCGAAGTACCTACTGAAAAGCTCAAAAACTGTTCCAACATAGTAGCTGCATCCAACATACGAATCAAAGCCTCCATGACAATATCAAAAAGGAGCGGAGATAATGAGTCATCTTGACGAACACCCGTAGTGCTTCCAAAAAAATCAACTGGAGTACCATTGATTAGAATAGAAACTTTGACAGTTGATATACTCCACATAATCCACCTCCAATTTTCTAAGAAGCCACATCACCTAAGCAAATACATAAGAAAATTCCAATTCACATGATCATAAGCTTTCTCAACATCCAACTTGCAAATAACCCCCGTCACCCTGTCTTCATCCTACTGTCTATACATTTAGAAGCAATTAAAACATAATCCAAAATCTGCCTACCTTTAACAAAGGCATTTTGAGAATCTGAGATAGGACTATGTGTCACCCTTCGTAAACGATTGGCCAAAACCTTAGATATAATCGTATACATCCCTCCCACCAAACTAATAGGACGAAAAGCCTTCACTTCCACAACATCAGATTTCTTAGGAATGAGGGCAAGGAAAGAAACATTAAAACTCCTTTCAAACACAGCTTGCTCATGGAAATTATGAAGGACAGCCATAATATTTGATTTCAAAATGCTCCAGCAAGATTGAAAAAAAGCCATGGAGAAAGCATTTGGACCTAGTGACTTATCATCATTGAACCCACTAACCACCCCAAACACTTCATCCTCAAAAGGTCTATAAAACCACAAAGCATCTTCCTCAGAAATTCTTCCGAAGTCCACATCATCCAGAATAGGGCAATGACCCTCATTTTCAGAGTAAAGCCTTCTATAAAAATGAGTAATACACTCCGCAATGGATCCTTGGTCGGAAGACATCACCCCATCCACCATAAGCATATCAATATAATTAAATTGTCTGTGAGAGTTGGCCATACGATGGAAGAATTCTGTGTTCCTATCACCTTCTTTAATGCAAAAAACTCTTAATTTCTGCCTCCAACAAATTTCTTCCATCAACGTCATTTTTCCAACTCTCCTCTAATTCTTTCCTTATCCAGCTTTTCCTCTATTGTAAGGACACAACTTTTCTCAACAGCCTCCAACCCTCGAAGATCACTCCACAACTTCTTCCCCTTTTCTTCTACATTACCAAACTCCTCCACATTCCATCTCTTGAGATAAACCTTCAAAACCTTCAATTTATATGCTAAAACAAAACTAGGAGCTTCATAAAAATGATAAGACTCCCACCAGGGGTGTATCCTTTCTACAAAACCCTCATCCTTTAGCCACATATTTTCAAACCTAAAAGGCCTCCTTCCTCTATGAAACTAGCTTATAACCTGCACAATGTGTGGGATACTTTTATTTATTACAAAATACATGGTAACTGAAAATATAAACATTTTATATTAAAATAATACGAAAAAAATTCAAATAATTACTTCCAAGAAAAAAACCTAAATTCAGGGAGTCTTTCATAGGGACTTCCAAATTCAATCTTGAAATTTCATGGTTGCTCAACAAAATTTTTAATTGACCTTTTAGAAAAAGATTTTAAAAAATCTGTAGTCTTTCATGGTGACTTTGTTTTTTGTAGAAGCAAATATAGGTGACTTCGATAGACAATAATTAAAAATTAAAGTATTATGATATTCAAATCTTGTAGTATTAATCCATGAAAAATGCATCAAACTATAGTAGTAAATAGTCTCACAAATTCTACACCATAGGAAAATGTAGAGTAACAAACAAAGAAATACAGGATAAAGAAATCATTGAGTTTCGCCTAAATGCAAACCATTGATTTAGGAGATTTAAGAATGTTGTCAGATTGTCTAAGAAAAAATTTCCCTGTAATGTAATAAAGAAAAACATGAGACCACAATTAGTTGTAATCAGGAATCAAAATTAAAACTAATATTCAGGATATATATTCTAAATACAAAGAAAATCTAGCAATAGCATAATACAATTTAATTTAGTGTTGAAATCAATCAACTTCAAACTTTAATTGTATAAACTTATATCATAACAATTCTAAAATAGTTGTATAGATCAACTTAACACAAAAAAAATTTCATAAAATTTTTTCAGAGGTCTGGGTCATTTGTATTTTCTAAATGTTGATGGACTTTTTTGTTTCCTGCAATGATTGACACTTTAATTAATTGGCGCTTCAAAAAATAGCATAATACATGCATATTGGCCATTCCTTTGGAGCAACTAAATCAAACATAATTATAAATGAAACTCTAGTAGAAGATGGTTCCAATTGTCAGTGGCGGCTCTAGGAATATTTTTTAGGGTGGTCACTAAGAAACTTAAATTATACAAAATTTAATAAAGAGACAACTTGAATATATCAACATTACAAAAAAAAAAAAAACACGCAAATACATGAAATATTACAATTTTTTGTACTAGTAAAGAAAAAAAGACTAATAAGAGATAAAGTGGAAATTGAAAATGCTGACACAAGAATAATGAAATGACTCCAACAATTTCATAACAAATCTTATGCAACAAGTTATTATTGGTGGGTAAAACATGTTAATATTGAGCTCAAATTATAATTAGTAACAGCTTACCACATAAGATTTATTGTGAATATATTGTGGATGTAACAATACTATTATTTTTGTTGAATTCAAATTCTTGTGATTCTCAGATCATGTTGTTTAACATTTTTATTAGGGTGGTCAAAATAAGTTAATATAGTATATAAATTTTTTTGTTTTAAGTATATATATACATTTTTTTCAAGTCAGGGTGGCCACTGAATAGATTAATTTAAACTAATTATTTTTATATATATTTTTTTGCTAAGTATAAAATAAAAATTTAGCTAGTGAGGGTGGTCACATGACCACCCTCACATGCAAGTGGAGCCACCACTGCCAATTTTTCCCATGACCATTCTCCTGTTTTTCCTAGCTTGTGTAGGACCATTTCTAATACACAAAGTTTGGAAATTATTTCGTCTTCCATGCCATTTTCTTTTGGTTCACTTCTCAAGCATTATCATCCGTCTTCTTTGTCATGCTACTCTTGCATTATATATATATATATATATATATTCCTTTTTTCTACGATAACATTGTAAAGGATCAAAAGTAATTTTAATAATTCTTTTTTTGTTACAAAGAGTACATATGTGAAAATCTGCATATACTGTTTTTGATCTTTTAAAAAATAAAAATTATCAAGCATTAACAAATGAGAAAGACATTCATTTAAAAATAAAAGCAACCGAAGGAAAATTATGCTATCCTGACCTTTCAATTTAATTTAGTAACTCTTCTTGAACAATAACCAACTATCTTATCTACCTCTATGCTACTAAAAAAACAGGTGAAAAAAGAAAAAGAAAAAAAAGATATTGAAATTCATAAATCCTGATAAACATCAATGTAAAACAGGTTCTACAAAATACAAATTGAGTTCATATACACATTCCATCCACAAAAAATCTAGAAGTAAATTTGGTCACGTGCAAAATGATGTAGAGAATAATTAAGATGGTAGTGACCTGCATCACGGTGAACAGGAAAACTATGGTACTAAGGTTGTACTATGTTGTCAGTAAAATCACTTGGAGTACAAATATAATGGTAAGACTATTAACCACTATTCAATTGGCAAAACTGATCCACGTATCTTAGGAAACAGGATTGGATGATTTGCAAGTTTTGGCAAGTAACAAAAAGTTGTTTTGGTCCTTTTGGAATTTTAATTGAACAATCTGGACTCAAGAGTCTACCAATTAGGAACAGCTACCACCTCAAGTTCAGATCCAAATTCCATTGACTAAATGTTACCCATTTACTGACAGGCACAAAAATACACACACACACACACATATTTTCATCAAGCTAATTTCTTCTTCATCAACTGCTTTTGTTATATATTCTTTGTAACATAGACTTTTATCTATAATGAAAACATACAAACTTTTAAAATACCAAGACAAAGGAAGAGGTACAATGGAATTAAAAAGTGAAGTTACAGACTTTAAAAATAATAAGACAGACTTTACTTTTACAGGTCAATTTAATGCAGAAAAAAAGTTTAATTGAAACAAAATACTTAAAAAACAATTCTGACTAAATTATGCAGGGAAAAAACTAATTCAAACCTTTTACTCCATTGTATGGTGGCAAGAGATATCTGGTCACTTGTGTTAACATTATTTTGGAGTATCATTGGTAAAGCTGAATATGATGGTTCAGTTGTTGGCAAGGGAGATATGCACAAGTTTTCATTTCTGATGTGAGATATGCCATAAAACTTCTCTGTTAAAGTTATTGTGTTCAATGCTAAATTGTTTTTGGTGTACTACCTCTATCTTGGTTCTTTTATCCTGAGTAGCAAATGTGATTCTGCAGTGTTATGTACTGATAAAATATATCGGAATTCTTTGGCAGATTGGGGACCTAACATTGATGTTGTTGGATTTTGTTTTCTTGACCTTGCATCAAATTATCAACCCCCAGATTCACTAGTGGAATGGCTTGCAGCTGGTAAAAAGCCAATCTATATTGGGTTTGGTAGTCTTGTGAGTTTCTTTTCACTATTTGTTCCTTTTCTTTTCTTTCTTTTTTTATTTTTTATTTATTTTTGATGTGGGGGGGGGGGGGGTGGGGAGTGATTTTGTAGTTTGGTAGACAGGTAGCTAACCTTGATCAGTCTAACAAAGATCCATAGCTGACCCTAAAGTTTTTTTTTGGGGGGGGGGGGGGGGTTGTTTTTATTTTATAGTTTGATGAAACATAAAATCCAACACTAGATATGGCCAACTTAAGGATATTTAATTATTCTTTTTTTATTGAGATTTATTGTATTGAAGATTTTTTTTATTATATACAATAGTTTGAACGAGATTATTAGTTCATTTCATTTTGTAGTTTAGATTTATAATGGAGGGTTCAAAAAATTTGCCAAAGATTTGTGGCTTGAAGTTACAAGGAGGCCTGACTATGTCTAATTAGCCAGAAAATTGTTTTTTTATCATCTTCAACAACAGATATGGGTGGGATTTGGAGTTTCTTTATAGAATCGAAACTTTTGCAATTGGTGGTAGAGGAAGGGGGAAGTTTTTTTGCTTTACAGATTTTTGAACGGGGTAAGTACTTCATGAAATCAGTATTTATGGGTAAGAAGGCAACACTGTGGTTAATGAATAATATTGAGTATAGCGTTTGTGGGATCAATCCAAAGCAATTCTTTACGTTTAGATATGGTGTTACTGCCTACACTTTGGAAAGGTGTTCCAATTCGTTTGGTCAATACTTATTACTGACTGAACTGAAAGTTGGCGGGCTAAGGAGGTCTATCATCATTCCTGAACGCAAGGCACAGTGCAGTTGGAAGGGTTTTGGGCTTGAGTTGAGAATAATGTTGGAACCTAATCAATATGTGTTGGGGGTTGCAAAACCTACTGCACAACAACATAATGCAAAATCAACGCTTCAAGGGGGCTTCAGGCCTTGCAAAACCTACTGCACAAAAACATAATACAAAATCAACACTTCAACGTTCACGATGTTTTGCAGAGATGGTCAAAGGGCATGAGAAGTCAAGTAGTATAGTTAAAGGGCATGAGAAGTCAAGTAGTATGGGGACTACATGGCAGTCTATTGCCATTGATAAAGGCAAGAGTTAGATGGGGGTGACAGATGTGGCGAAACCGAATATTCCAAAGCTTGCTACGGTGGTGATGGATGACAATTCCGGTGATAAATCTGGTCTGGAAGCTGTGAGAGGTGCAGATGGGGGAGATTAGTACATTAAAGTGGAACCTAATTTAGGGGAACAAATCTTGGAAGGAATTAGGAGGTGATTTCTGTTACAGTTTAGTTTGAATTCAAATTATTCTGATAATGGAAAGGTGCGAGAATTTAGGAATTCATGTTGGGTAGTGATGTAGCCACAGTCTATCCTTAGGACAGCCAACCAACATCACCCCCCCCCAAACTCTTAGGACTGACAGCCAGCCAGCCTCTATAAGCCAAACAGCCAGCCACTCTTTCTTACCTCTTAGGACAGGCTGGCAGCAATTTATCTTGACTTCTTAGATCTGCCATTTATCCTCTTTAATTTCAGCTTTGACTTATGTGTTGACAGCCAGCTTAACTGTAACTTTTAACTAGTTTATTTCCTAGTAGTTAAAGATTATAAATAGGCTTGTTATGTAAGAGAAGAATCAGTTTTTATTTATTTATTTTTTTATGTAACTTTAACCTACTTTCAGACTTGGACTGAAACTCTATTTCTCCAGTCTCTCTGTAATTCCAGCTTTGATTCTTAATTCTAAGGGAATTCTAGTTAAGTTCTTAGTAATTTGATCTTGATTTCCATTAGGTTGGGAAAGGTTTGATTGTGGAGATGAATGAGGAAGGTAAGAGGCGAGTATCCTGGGAGGATAATGAAGTGGGGTTTAAAAATTTTAAATGGGTTTCAAGTGTGACCTCTAGTCTAAATTCAGATGGGCTAAAGGGATATATGGATTTGGGTCAAAAGCTATCGGGTCAAATAGGACCTTGTTTTAAATCTGGTGAAACTTCTAAAGCTCATGCGAGCTCTGTGCTGAAGCTTGCAACAACAGATCGAAGAGAGAAAGGAAGGGCGCTCTCTTTGAGGTTGTCGAGGGTGTTGGAGGTCAAATTCAACCTTATTTCTGATCGGCTTTGCTTATTCGGTGTACGATTGGTAGCGCTAGGGTTGTAAACATCATTGGTTTATTCGAAATTTTGGTAGCATAGTTGCCCCTATTACTGATTCTTTGAAGAGAGGGAAATTTAGATGGGGTGGAGAGGTTGACAAAAGTTTCTCTATAATTAAAGAAAAATTAACTACAACTCCAATTTTGGCACTTCCTAATTTTGATAAGGTGTTTGGGTTGGAGTGTGATGTTAGTGGGGTTGGGATAGATTCTGTTCTTCCTCAAGAGGTTTGCCCCGTTGCTTTTCATAGTGAAAAATTAAATGAAACTAGACAAAAGTGGTCAACTTATGAACAAGAGTTGTATGCAGTTATTCGAGCCTTGAAGCATTGGGAGCATTACTTAATCCTGAAGGAGTTTGTAATTTTTCCTGACCATGAGTCATTGAAATATTTCAAGAATCAAAAGCACTTGAATAAAATGCAAGCAAGGTGGGCTTCTTACCTAGAACAGTTTGACTGTGTTATTAAACATAAATCTGGAGCTTCTAATAGAGTTGCTGATGCTCTAAGTTGTAGGGCCACATTGTTGGTTACTTTAAGAAATGAAGTGGTTAGCTTTGACTGTTTAAAGGAGTTATATGAACTGGTGAAGATTTTGGTGAAACTTGGGAAAACCTCCTATAACAGCAGTCTGTTGGTGACTTTCATATTTTGGAGGGCTACTTATTTAAAGGAAACTGGTTGTGTATTCCATAGATGTCCCTACATGAAAAGATTATTCGGAATCTGCATGGAAGTGGTCTTGCGGGCCATTTGGGGCATGACAAGATAGTTGCTAGTGTGGAGGAGAGGTATTACTAGCCCCAATTGAAGATGGATGTCGGGAATCTTGTTCGCAAATGTCATGTCTGTCAAGTTGCGAAGGGGCAATCCTAAAATACCAGTTTATATATGCCTTTACCCCACTCTTGAGAGAATATTTGGGAGGACCTAACTATGGGCTTTGTGTTGGGACTTCCAAAGGCTCACAGGGGTGTGGATTTTGCGTTTGTTGTTGACAGGTTTTCGAAGATGACGCATTTTATTCCTTGTTGTAAGACTTCAGGTAGTGCACATATTGCAAAACTATTCTTTCAGGAGATTTTCCGGTTGCATGGAGTTCCAAATTCCATTACTTCTGAGTTCTGACTATGATTCAAAATTTCTTACTCACTTTTGGCTTACTTTGTGGAGGAGATTTGACATGAGCTTGAATTATAGTAGCACGGCACATTCTCAGACAGATGGGCAGACGACGGTTGTGAACAGAACTCTGGGGAATTTAATTCGTAGCATTCAAAGCAATAGGATAATGCACTTGCACAAGCTGAATTTGCCTACAACAGTGCTGTCCATAGTTCTACTGGACGATCACCATTTTCAGTTGTTTATAGGAAGGTTCCAAAGCATGCATTGTACTTAGTCAAGTTGCCTAAATTTCCAGGTTTGAGTGCTGTAGCAAATAATATGGCAGAAAAGGTTCAGTCAGTTCAGGCAGAAGTTAAGAAAAAGATTGAGGAAACCAATGCAAAGTATAAGGCAGCAGCTAATAAACATCGAAGGCACAAGTTGTTTCAAGAGGGGGACATGGTCATGGTTTTTCTATGCAAGGAGAGGTTTCCAATTGGCACCTACAACAAGCTGAAGCCAAAGAAATACGGTCCTCACAGAATTCTCAAGAAAATCAATGACAATGCGTATGTGGTTGATCTTCCTAGTGATATGGCAATTTCAAAGATTTTTAATGTGGCTGATTTGTATGAGTACTATCCATCTAGCGAGCCATTGTATCTGGAGATTAACTCGAGGGCGAGTTCTTTACAATTGGAGGGGAATGATGTAGAACAAGCATCCAAAGATTTTCTTGAGAAAAAGGATATTCATAAATCAAGGCAAAGGGGCGCGTAATTAATTTATTATTTACAATTGTTATTGCTTATTTTCAGGCCAAAGTTTAGTTATTTTATTTTAGCTATTCTATTTAGGGGTAGTTTGGACTTTTGCGATGTTGTAGGAAAGTTAAGGGTATTTTTGGGCTCATATAATTCTGTATTTTTAATTTTTTTGTTTTTTGTTGAAGAAGATTGAAATAAAATACTTCTATGAGGTTTTCTCAAATTCTTGGTGGATTCCAGACTTATTTTCTCTTGATTCGTCAAGGGTTCGTTAAGCTAGAACGAGATCTAGCCTATTACATTTTCCGTTTTGTGTTAGAAGGCCCCTAGGCAAGTTTCTTTTTTTGTTTGGACTGCCGCTTGAAATAAGATTCTCATTGGTGATAATACGAAGAATAAGAGGTTTGATTTTGTTGATTGGTGTTGCATATGTTGTTGTTGTGGGGAGCCTGTGGATCATTTGTTGATTCATTGTAAGAAGGCTCAACAATTATGATGTTTCGTCTTTCTATCTTTTTGGGTTTTCTGGGTCTTACTAAAAATGATTTTTGATCTTTTGTTTGGTTGGAGGAATTGGTTGGGGAAACACTCGTCAGACATTTGGAATTTAGTACTGTTGTGCTTGTTGTGGTGCATATGGAGAACATAATTTTCGTACGTTTGAGGATGTGGATAGTTCTAATGATCAATTGCTCTCTTCTTTTAGTAGTTATTGGTTTGATTGTTTTCGGGCTTGGGGACTCACATCGTGTGACTCCATCCCTTTGTTCATTAGCCCTCTTCTTTTTGGTAATTAGCTTTTTGTTTTTTTCTTTCCTCTTTTTATACTTTTTGACTACTTTGTGCTTTTCATGCATACTGTAGTGTCTTTAATAAACTTTTTCTGACCTATAAACAATATATATATATATATATATATATACTGGAAGGTATAATCTCATATGTTAACAATTCCACTTATTTTTTCCTTATTGATGCCTTCCTGCTCCTAATTTTTGTGATTTTTCGATGTGAGCTTTGCATTTTTAACTTAGTTACATACCATGTAGCATTACTGTTGAGAATCAGAAGGTGGCTAGAAAATACTGACTACAATTCTATGCCAACCTCTTCATCTTGACATTATGTGTCCTCCTTTGGTATCCAACCCAATTGATTGGGATTGAGGCTTAGGTGATAACCCCTAAAGAGACTTGAGCAAGGCCTAATTGAAAATGGATCGGATTATTGACTGTGTCTTAGAGTTAAGTTATAGATAATGAGGAATCATAAAAGCAAACTGTGATACAGAGTTTTGCAATATTGGTAATAAGCATGCTGCTTTTCCAATTGGGGATTTAGGTTTTGGTCAGTTTCCTTGTTTAATAGAGAACTACCTTGTAGTGTCCCACGAATAAATGTAACGTTTCTTGATTGTGTGTACTATTAAATATGGATGGCAGTTCATTGAAGTATCTGTAATGCTCATAAATGGAGCTAAAAGGTGAATTTCCTTTGAATGGTAATATATCTCTTTACTTTCTGATCTGTTAACGAGATTGCAACAGCCTGTTGAAGAACCGGAGAAAATGACCAAGATTATAGTTGAGGCTTTAGAAATTACTGGACAAAGAGGCATCATAAACAAAGGCTGGGGTGGTCTTGGGAATTGTGAGTCCTTATACCTACTTTTTCATTGCATAGAATTTATAACCCACCAAATTTACTACTAGTAATTACTTTGGAAATTTGCATATTGTAGAAGCAAATAGATTAACCTAGTTTACTTTTTACAGTGGCAGAACCGAAGGACTTCGTACTCTTACTGGACAGTTGCCCGCATGATTGGCTATTCCCAAGATGCATCGCTGTGGTAAATTCTTCCTATTGTATTCATTGATTTTGATTTTGACAAGGTTTTACAGTATTAGGTTTCCTTAGAGTTGGTCTGCCATGATTTCTTTATGCATGACAGTTGGGCTTAGATTTGGTTTCCCTTTTAAGGTTTGTGTATTTAGGCTCTTTTCCATCCTTGTTTTCTGGTTAATACAAAAATCCTATATACAATTTTATTTAGAGAGATTTGAAAAATTTTATAGTTTGCAGGGACTTACCTTGATAGGTCAATGTGTAAGTTATAATTGTATTAAGTGTTAAAAAGAGAAAGAATTGTATCCTTGTATCCTTCTAGAAAGATATCATTGGCGAGGTGTTGCCATTCTAGACTATTCTAGAAGATATTATAGGTGAGGCAGCCCTAGTGAGGTGTCCCCATTGTAGACTATTCAAGAAGATACTATTGGTGAGGTGTCCCTACCAGCTGTCACTATCATAATATTATTTGTAGTATTTTTTGTAATATATTTGGAATTAAATGGGTGAGGGCATGACATAGAAAAATCCCTTTCTTTTTCATATTATCTTGTTTACATCTTTATTAACATTATATAATGAAAAATTTGGGGGGCTTGGCCTCCCATTCTACTTGTGTTTCTGACTATTTGCAACAATGGTATGGCCTCAAGGCTTCAGATGTACTACATTTTGGTAGATAAAGTGGCATGTAATTCTCAATTTCACTTAGCTGACTGATGTGTATGCATTAGTTGGCATGCTTTCTTGGCTTCATGGTGTAGGATCATTAATATAAAGCTCTCTACTAGGATTAATTTCTCATTGTCTAATGTGAAGGATGAATGGAGTTTAGTAGAAAAGGAACTTTACAGATAGAATTAAATACTAGCCTTTGAAGCTTATCTTCTTATGTTTGATGAATGATTGGTTGGCTGCTACTAGAAGTAATTTCAACTTAATTTGATTGAGTTTCATGATTCTTTCCATTTTAGACGACATTTTATTGGTGTCTCTCTTGTATGCATCCAGTGTGTTAGAGTTACTCCTCTTAATTGCAGTCTTTTAATAAAATTCTGGCTCTTCCAAAAATGATTTCACTACCTTTAATTTGAGGAAGTGGAGTGGTGATTCGGTTGATCATGTGTTACTACATTGTCCTTGTGCACAAGAAATGTGATG
The DNA here is from genome assembly GCF_932294415.1 of Quercus robur. Taxonomy (NCBI): domain Eukaryota; kingdom Viridiplantae; phylum Streptophyta; class Magnoliopsida; order Fagales; family Fagaceae; genus Quercus; species Quercus robur. The sequence continues at coordinate 51,740,751 of NC_065534.1, read as the reverse complement.
ATGTAAGACAGGTTGAGGAATCTATCTACATGTCCTTCTAGTGGGCTTTAGGATAAGAAAATTTATAATCTTGGTAATTGTTATAGTGAGTGAAGTGATTCGGGTTTTTATATTGGTAAAGGTTTGAAAGGTTTGAATTTTGGTGGCTGAAACAGAGTATAACAAGTTGTAGAAATTTTGTACAGCAGCAAAATTAGGAATTTTATGCCCTGTTTGATGGTCAATATTGTGGTTAACAGGTAGCAAACATATATGGGAGGGATTTTTTATAGGTTAGGAGAATGGCTTAATTTGGAATTGCAAGAAGGCAACAAAGAATTTGTTTGTTGCTGTGGGGTTTTTTGAATGGCCATCTAAAGAGTAATAGTGCGCCAGGCACTCCTGCCTCAAAATTCAAATAAAACTGTTGTTTACTGTGAAAGTGTTTTAGGGTTTGATTAGTCAACCCTAACACATAAAATATTATTTATATATAAAATACATGATGTTATTGTTTTGCCCCTATTACTCATAACACTCCCCCCAAGCTGGAGAGTATATATCATACAATCCTAGCTTGTTACATAATAAACCCAAACGAGTCTTACTTAAAGCTTTAGTAAACATATCAGCAATCTGGACTCTACAACTGATCTTAGACTCCATGCTATTCCACAAACAACTCCTAATTTGTGCATCTTCGGCTCTCCAATCAGCAAATTTAGGGTCTGTAGGTACAGGAGGTTCCTTAATCACGCAATCAAACTTCTTTCTACCAAGAAGAAAGACTTCAACTGCCTGTGCCCACTGAGCATAATTACTACCATTTAGACGAATGGAGGTAATTGATAACATATCAGGAGATAAGAAATAATTAGGGGGCTGAGCACTGTCTTTGGACTCCATAATAGCAATCTGAAGAACAAACTAACACTAAAGAAATAAGCTGGACTGAATTAAAACAAACTCCAACCAGCAACCAATGTACTTCAACCAATCAGCCACGTCAACAGTAACTCATCTATCAACGAATCAACACCAAACTATTCCAAAAAACAAGGCAGCAACAAATCCATACCAACACCAAAAAAAAAATTGCCCAATCCACCACTAAACATCAACCTAAGGCTGCCTGAACAGATATGCAGAGAACGTATTGAAGAAGAGAAGAAAATTAGACCATGGTTGAAACCCTCAACTGAAAAACTCCGGCGGCGGCGCTAGGGTGCAGGAGTGGCAGTGCGAGGACCGGCGAGTAAGCTAGGATGGTCGCTGGAGGAGGGCGAGTAAAACCCTACCTCTCTCGCGATCAGGCGACGTCGATTTGGTGTCGCGAGACCGGAGAGAGGGTCATTGGCGCTGGACAACTCCTTTAGCCACTAAATTGAGATCGTCGGAGTCTCTATTAGGGTTGTTGGAGCTAGCGAGTAAGGATATGGTTGCCGGCAACAACAATATCGGTGGGTGGTGGTCGGAGGGTTAACGGCAGTGGCGGCTTGGTGGCTCTGATACCATGTTGTTTACTGTGAAAGTGTTTTAGGGTTTGATTAGTCAGCCCTAACACATAAAATATTATTTATATATAAAGTACATGATATTACTGTTTTGTCCCTATTACTCATAACAAAAACAATATTCATTAAAATCAAAATCTTTGTATTCTTTTGGGTTACTAATATATGAGGGCTCTTTCTTTTGTTAGTAGCTTTGGGATTCCAGATTTGACTTGTAAAAGAAAGACACATAGATCCAAATAGATTCATAATTGAAGAAATTCAAAATTTCCTAAAATTTTTAGACAACTCAATTGCTGAAAATCTTGTCAAATTGCAGGGGTTGCATAAAATTACTTATCTGGCCCTCATTGCATAGTTTCAAAGCTTTGGGTTTGGCTATAGATCCTTAACAAACTAAATTTGGGTTGGCCACATTTAATCTTCTCTCCCATTCTTTTTTATTTTATTTTTTATGGTTAAAAAAAAAAAAGAATTGGAGAGAAGATTAAATCTTCTCTACCATTCTATCCTATCCAAAGTCTCAATCTTATTTAATTAACATGAAATTTCTTTTAAGCGTTGGAGAGACTGTTTCCTATTTTGTGCCGAAGCAATTTATAGCGTAGGCTGAAACAGGTGAAATCAAAGGGCATAACATAGGGAACCTTTTTTTTTGATAAGTGATTAAGATTTATTGATATAAAAAAAGAGACACCCAAGCACATAGGAAACGAATAGGGTAAACAAATCAAGTACAAAAATTACATAAATCAAGAATTGAAGATAAGAATTGGTTTGTCAAAGCTGACAACCAATCCAATATGGTTCTAAAGAAGAATAACTCGAGGTTTGGCATGGATCTCTTGTTATCTTCAAAGCACTTGTTTTTTCTTTCCCGCAAAAGGCACCTCATCAAACAATGGGGAACAACCATCCATATATGTCCATTTCAATGACAACCAAACTGACCTTGCAACATAGGGAACCTTTCTAAAGTAGAGCCCTTTGGGCTCGCTTCTAGCTAGTAAAACTTATGGGCTCGCTTCTAGCCCAAGAGCTTAGCCAACCTTTTTTGCTGAGCTGGAGTAGCAATTCGTTGCTCCAAAATATACTTTAAGCTTTGTTGATCAGTTTTTATGATAAATGGCCTACCCAACAAGTATGGCCTCCATTTGTGCACAGCAGTAACCAAAGCTAGAAGTTCTTTTTCATAGTTAGATAGATGCAAAGCTTTGCCCTTCAAAAGCTGACTGTGGAAAGCAATTAGCCTTTGATCTTTTGATCTTGCATCAGAACAGCCCCTAAACCCAAACCTGAAGCATCAGATTCGATTGTAAAGGGCTTAGTGAAATTAGGCAAAGCCAAGACAGGAGGATGACACACTGCAGTTTTGAGTTTCTGAAATGATTCTTCAGCTTGAGGGGACCAAGCAAAGGCGTTTTTCTTCAACAGGGCAGTCAAGGGAGCAACTATCTGGCCATAATGTTGGATGAATTTCCTAGTAACCTATAAGGCCTAAAAATCCTTTTAAAGCCTTAACAGTTTTTGGAGAAGGCCATGCCTGCATAGCAAAAGTCTTCCAGGGGTCAGCACTCACACCCTGGCCAGAAATGATATGGCCAAGATACTCTACCTCAGAAATACCAAAAATACATTTGCTCCTTTTGGCATATAATTGATGCTGCAATAACAAGCTGAGAACAACTCTAAGATGCTGAAGGTGCAGCTCCAAGCTGGAAAGCATGAGTGCGCCTCCAGGGGTGGCGCACCTGCGTCCAACACGCACGGAGGCGCTGTGCGGCCGTCAATGCGGCTGCACCTGCGTCTGTTACAAATCCTTTTTTTTTTTGTTTTTCGATACGGGCTGATTCGGTCTGAAACAGGCCGAATCGGAAAACGAAACGGGCTGAAATAAGTGTTTTTTTTTTTTTTTTAAAAGTAAAAAATTTGGGCAAGTCTTGACGCTTTCAAGTCTCATTGTTAGTAGAACAGAGAAGGTGAAAAAAAAAAAATGAAGATCAACGTGGACTGATGGAGCAGAAGTAGTATGACTTTGTGAAAGGAAAAAAGAAAAAAAGAAAAAAAAAAGAGAAGATGAGAATAAGAGGAGAACCTGGAGAAGGAGCTTTGAGATACAGTGCAAAGAGATTCAAGAGAGCACAAAGACAAAAGGAAATAAAGTTACAATTGGAGTAGGTGATTTGATATTTGATAAAATGCTTTCACAGTTTCATGTGGGTGGGTTGGGAAATGGGAAAAAGTAGGTTGCAGAACCTTCTGGGAAGGTTACTTAAACAATGAAACAAATTTTTATTTTTATCTTTAAAAGAAAAACCATAAATAAATATTTTATAATAATAATTCCACTTTATTTATGATTTTAAAGAGACTATATTAAAATTATTATTATTATTATTATTAGTAGTAGTAGTAGTAATCCCGATAATCCCGAAATGGTACGCCGAAATAAACTGGTATTGAAATATACTATTCTAATGGACAAACCGAAATGAGTTTTGAAACGGTATTGATAACATTGGGCAAAACACACTGTTTTGACTCTACTTTAAAGGAAAAAAAAATTTGATAGCATTGGGCAAAACACACAGTTTTGACTCTAGTTTAAAGGAAAAAAAAATTGGTATATGTTTACCATTATATGAAAAAGTATGCTTAATAATATATAAAAAATATCAATAAAAATATATTTAATAATTTATTAATAAACGTATTCCGCCGCACCCGCACTTTACTTTTTCAAAAAATGCTGATTCGCCACACTATACTCGCACCCGCACCCGCACCCGAACCTAAATCCACAACTGTGCTTCCTAGGCTCCAAGCTATTGCTGAAAATCAGAATGTCATCAAAGAAAACCAACACAAATTTACTTAAGTAAGGCCTGCAAACATCATTCATTATGGCTTGGAATGTAGATGGCGCATTGGTCAAGCCAAATGGCATAACTAAGAATTCATAGTGACCCTCATGGGTTCCAAAAGCAGTTTTAGAAATATCCTCTTTCTTCATTCGAATTTGGTGATAACCAGATCTCGAATCTAGCTTAGAAAAAATGCTAGAACCAGCTAATTCATCAAGTAGCTCATCAACAACTAGGATTGGGAACTTGTCCTTGATTGTAGCCTGGTTTAGAGCTCTATAGTCAATGCACATACGCCAAGAACCATCTGCTTTCCTAACCAACAACACTGGGGAAGAAAAAGGACTCTAGCTATGCCTTATAGACCCAACCTCCAATAGTTTATTGACAATCTTCTCAATCTCAGCTTTTTGAACCTATAGGGTTTTTGACACACAGGTGCAATGCCTTCCTTTAAAATAATCTGGTGCTCATGACCTCCACAAGGAGGTAAACTAGTAGGTGTCTAAAAAAATAGTAGAAAATTCAGTCAGTAACTCCTCAATTTTTGGTGCACACTGTGAAGAAGAACTGGTGGTGGCTAAAGAGACAATCTGCAACATGAGACCCTTTTTCACAGGTGGTTTAAAGAATTGAGTTCCTTCTTGAAGGGTCAAACCAGTAGGCTGCAAACCCACTAATCTCACAGTATTATTGAAATGTTGAAACACCATAGACATTTCCAAAAAATCCCATTGGATTAGACCAAGGGTTCTGAGCCATTGAGTACCTAAGACCAATTCATAGTCACCCAAGGCCAATGCATTCAAGTCTACTGCAAAAACCTGACCTTGCATAGCAACTTTTACATTTGAGCAGACACGTTTTTTTCTAATTGAAGCACCATTAGCCACTTTCACCTTAAATGTTAAAGAAGAATCTAATGGCAAATGTAAAACAGAGACCATAGTAGCATCTATAAGATTGTGAGTACTCCTAGTGTCAATGAAGATAATAAACCAATGTCCATTAATTTTTCCCTTAATTCTCGTTGTACCAGGTGAGGGACTACCCAAAAGAGCATAAAGTGTGATCTTAGCTTCTGCCATTTTAGGTTCAGACTTATTAACATCAGATTTATCCACATCTAATTGTAACAAAGTAGCCTCAGAATCATCAAGTTCTACTAATTGAACACTAGAGCTATGTTCTTGAAAAAGACAAAGACCCTCTAACAGGAAAAGCTTAGCAGACTTACATTGATGACCAAGCTAGAACTTCTCATCACAGTTGAAACAAAGACCCTTCTTTCTCCTTTTCTCCATTTGAGCAGGTGATAACCTTTGCAAGGGAAGCCTAAATCTGGATTCCAACTTAACCTCAGGCTTTGGACCCAAAATTGAAGGCTTAGAATAGTCAATTGAAGACCTCTGACTTCTGCAGCTACTATTCAAGTACTCTTCTTGGATTTTAGCTAATCCAAAGGCTTCATTAAGGTTCTTGGGATTGAGCATCTTCACAGGCAACCTCACCTCATCCTTAAGACCACTAAGAAAACAACTTAACTTGTGATTGTCAGACAAGCCCCTAATTCTATTCGATAGAGCTTTAAATTTCCCTTTATGAACCACAACATTGGTTGTCTGCCTCAATCTTGTAAGTGATTCCATAGGATCTTCATATGTAGTATTCCCAAATTTTCTTAATAACACTTCCACAAAACCTTCCCAAGTTGCAAACACCCCTATTTCATCATTGTCTTGAAACCACACCAGGGCATCTCCATCCATGTGGAAAGAAGCCATTAACAGCCCTCTCATTGCATGGGGTTTGGTAGAAACTGAAATACTGGTTGGCTTTGTATATCCAAGATGCAGGATCATCCCCTTTGAATCGAGGAAAATCAAGTCTCACACTCTTTGACAGATTTGAAAGTGGCAGAGTAACAGCTTTTGATATTGGGGATTTTGGAGACCGAGATGGGGATTTTGGAGACAGATTGTTGTTGTCTCTTTTCTTCAGCTTTAGTGAGTTTTTGCAGAGCAATACTAATGGCATTCAACTGCTGGGTATTAGCATTTAGCTGTTGAGTAATTTCTTGTAAAGAATGGGCATGGTGGTCAGTGGTGGTTTTGAGATTGGAGATGGATTCATTGATGTAAGATGAAGAATTGGTTTTAGTCATGGTGCAGGAAAGAGGGCTCTGATACCAATTGTTAGGTTCTTGGCTAATCAGAATTTAGAAGAGAGAAGAAAAACAGTAATTTTGAGGGTAACTAGCCTCCTGAGTTGAGAGAATTGAGAGAGAAGAGATAAGAGCAAATGGGTTAACTTTTCTGGATATTTCTCATTATGATCCTTATCAGTTTTATACACAAGAGTACCCCTTCCATCCGAAACTAACAAACTAACTGACATTCCAACTAACATACCAGCACATGCCAGCAATCCTAACATACAATGTAATACACCAATCTTTCAGTACATCAGTAAACTATTACACTTAGACTCCTAACACATTCTCATTTTGAAGACCACATTTTTGGTATGTCCCAAGGTTTGCAATTGCCTTCTAGATTCTGCATACAGGTTCCTACTGGTTTCAATCGTAGAAGAACTTGTATGACTCACGACAAATCATTAATCATATACCTTACCTCAGCCATCTTTGTCTTCCGACCTTGATTTTATCTGCCCCATGACTTCTACCATGAGCAACCATAGCTTAAGGTTGGGACGTTTGACTCAAATCTGAATTTTATGGCTTAGACCCAGGATCTTTGGCTTTGATATCACTTGGTGCAGTTAGAGAACTTATGTTTGGTGTAGAAGAAGGGTTTACAAAGACATTCTAGCAACAATCAAGATTAAAGTAAAAAAATAAGATAATAGGATTGAAGTTGGAATAATTAAATATTAGTTACTTAAGAAATATTCAAATTTGAAATTTCATAAATTAGATAAGAGAGGGTTGCGTACGATTCAAAAGGGGCTATTTATTATAGCATTTAGTAACTCTAGAACCCTAGCCCTTCATCTAATATGTAATATTTAAATACTAACCATCAAATTTCATTAAAAAGTCACATGTTAGTCACATAGAAAACAAGATCTTCTCCATTTCACGATTAACATTTTATGTTTTGGATCTAACAACGTATAGAGTGCCATGCCTTTTAAAATTTCAAATGATGAGGTTTGTAATATTCACTTTGAATCATGAAATGAATCTACTTCAAATGGAGAGGATAATTTTCCGGTCCTCAAAATACTAAAGACATTATAACTAAGCAGTATAGAGTATAGATACCCCTAAACCCTTAGCTAGTCCATGTCAGACACGGTAGTAGTAGACAAGTGTCCGCTGATCAAGTGGATTAGTTTGAGACTCAACCCAGCCTCATTGGATAGGAGAAAATGGAACCCCTGTCAACTATGAAGAAGTTGGAGCTTGATCATTCAGACTTCCACAGGTCAAAGTTAGATGTGTTAAAAACCGACAATGGGGCGTCAGGGTGGAAACCGTAAAACCTGGAGTGTCTCCATCAGAGTGGGTCAATTTTGTTGGATTTCTATGTGAAAAACTCGCCACTTGACCTGAGTGCATTGGGTTTTGAAGAGCTCCACTCGCTGTTGATTGCCACAGGCATTTGCAACACATCAAGTTGGTTCGGGTTGAGCCAGTGGGTCGGATTTTGCAGGTGGATGGACAATCCTACATGCCAAGGACACTCCTGCATGCGTGTCCACAATGTGTTTAAATATTTTGATAGATAGTTATTAAAAAAGATAGAATAAATTTAATATATGCCTGTAAATAAATAAAATATAAAGTTATCTACTAATAAATTAATTAATTGTTGTACCCCCATTGTGTCGTCTCATAATTTTTCAAGAATTGTTATGTCACTATGTCTCATGTCGTGTTTTTGTCCATGCTTCTCAGCATAATAATAAATAAAACCTAACATTGAGAAATAAAAGACTAGTCTGGTTATAACTATGGGCTAAAGAAAATAAACTACTGGTGCCTTCTTTGTTTTGGTATTGGATGCTCCTGCAAGTTTAGTATGGCAGCCATCAAAAATTCTTTTTCCCTTTCTATTCTTAGACACAAAAGTGATTCCTCCCTATTTCTGTTTTTACACTTGTCCCCTTCTACCATCAAAAGGACCTGCCAGTTTGGGATGGCTGGAGGTAAGCAAATTTGGATCTTTCTGTGGACAGAGGTGGGGGAAAGATCCTGAACAACAATAATCTCTGAAATCAAGAAATCATATTGGTAGATTGTTGATGCTTGTGTCGACAAAGGGGGAAAAGGAAACGTTGGATCGTTTGCTACATATATTGTAGTTTTGATTATGTGATGTGGAGTTGTGTTTGGGAAGCCTTTTTTTCTTTACAATCCAAATGTGATGCATCACCGTCACCAATGGTGTGCCCTTTACTCAACCATAAGTAGGGTGAACATGGGAGTCATCCTTGCACATTGATGGGAGCCACCAACATACTTAGTAGAACCTTTTTACTCAACCATTGGTGGAGCGAACATGAGTCTTGTAGCTCTACTTGGTGGGACCTCTACTACCGAATACTTGCCCATGAACCATCGGCTTTGATGCCAATTGTTGGGGGAGAGAACATATTAGGGAGACTCCAATTAATTAGTTAATATAACATATAAGGACAACACTTAACTGAAAAGCTTAAGCCAATGGCTATGAGCTCAACTATATTATATTAACCGCTTATTCTTCTCATTAGTATCCAATGTGGGACTTCACTACTCAACTAATCAAGCTGCTCACACATGAAATTTCTAACAGTATCATGTTTTTTATGATGCTGAAGTGCCTGCTTGTGCTCCTCCTCAATAACTGCTGTGTAACTTCAAAACAGCCATTTACTATTCGTTATTGGGTCCAAATTCTTACCTTTAAATGTTAGTTTGTTTCTACTCTTTTTTTGGATATGTAGTTTGTTTCTAATATAGGTGACTTACAGCTGAAAACCTCATTTTCTGCTCAGATTAAAAGGACTTGTTTACAGAAGATTATGCATATTACAGGGGTTAAGAGAATCAACTCAAGTTCAAGTCATTACCCAACCATACAGCTTTGGTATATTGACACTTTAGAAACAAGCAAGGAAGTTAAGTAGATTATGGCATGGTTGGAGAGCTTCGCATATATTGTTGGTTCACTTCCTAACTGCTTAAACTTATGGGTTTGATGGTTCCCAACATGGCTCATACTTGGTTGACAATGATTGCAAGGTGGTTGTTAGAGAGCTTCATGTACATTTTTGATCCACTTTCTAACTACTTAAGACTTTCATTTTGATGGTTGCCAACAATATTAGAATTGCAAATTGAAGTTGTGATGCGTTTGGTTCATCTAGTTACTAGAAGGATGCTTGATGGTGTGGTTAAGGCTGCTTTTTTTGACATCATGAAAAGTTTATTTCTCTCATCATACGACTGAAAGTTTGATATTTACTGAGTGTGTTCCCTATTCTACTTTTCTTTGCTGTTCTTTTTTCATTTGCTTGACATTTACTTGATAGCGTGGTTGGTTACATTCATTATGGTATTTGTTTGTGTGCTATGTACTAGAAAAGGTTAATGTAATAGAGATTGTACCATAGTAACTCAGAAAGATAGCAAGAATCCTAATCAGACAGAAAATGAATCATATGACTAAAACATAACCAAAGATTTATGTTGAGTGAACAGAGCTCCTTGTCAAAGATGATACCTTTTTAGGATATATTATTGTCAATATATGTTTTAGATTCATATTTAATCACCTATTGTTTGGTAAATGATTACGTAGGTGCATCATGGCGGTGCTGGAACAACTGCTGCTGGCCTTAAAGCTGCGGTAACTAATTCTGCTATTCTAGGAGATTCATAGTCTTGTGATTGTTTCAGTTGCTTATGTTGGTCTTCTCTGCTATTTAGTGTCCAACAGCCATTGTCCCATTCTTTGGTGATCAACCATTCTGGGGAGAGCGGGTTCATGCCCGAGGAGTAGGTCCTGCACCTATCCCAATTGATGAATTTTCACGTGAAAAGTTGGTTGATGCTATTAACTTCATGCTAGATCCTGAGGTAGCCGTTAACATCCTATCTTAATTTTGTTGTCTGAGTCATGTTGTTATGTATATGCCTTAAGTAGAAATAGCTGTCTTGTTGGTTAGACTTGAAGATGCTAAATTTTCTTGAAAGGGCATGCACTGATACTTAAGTTAATGGAAGGGATTCTAGTTTATTTTTATGCCTTAAAAGTAGAAATATTTATCTTTTTAGTTAGACTTGAAGCTGATAAATTCTCTTGAAAAGGACATGCACGGATACTTTAGTTCATGGAAAGGGATACTAGTTTTTATTTTTAATTTTATTGCAACTAATTGATGTCCCATGCATTAGTATATTATGGTTTATTTTAAAATTATTTGGATACTTTTTTCTTATGAATTATTTATAATACTCATTGTTTTGTATAAAGATTTAGGGAATTATTAGTTTAAATTATATTACACCTCACTAAATAGAAAGAAATTAGGAAAAGTATTTTGTTAATATTAATATGAGTAAGAATATGAACGTCTTGCTTGAGTAAATTCACAAATATTTAATTATGTCATTTAATTGAAGCCACAAATATTTAATTATTGTAATTAATTAAAGTGCCAATTATCTTTTTTTATTCCTGTAAATAGTTTCCTTATTTTCCACCTAAGGTTAATTACCAATAAGGCATCAAGGTAATTGGGTTCAATTAGCATCTCCTTTATAATTTGATTGCCTCTTTGGAAATGCATATGGTAAAACAATGTTGTTTAAATTAGAAATGTATTTTTCTACTAGCTATAGAATAGAAATCTTACCTTAACTTGTACGATTAAGATTAAATAATATTTAAATAAATGATATGATAGAAGTCATCTTTAATGCTAGCTTAAATAATTATTAACATGTCGTAAGTGATTATTGTCTTCGATATTAAATTGGTAAATGCATGTAAAAATTGATACAGATCTTCTAGAGTTCCTATGGTAACTCAACCTTAAAATCCTAACCATTCATGGTTGAATTAACGGTTAAGATTTTTCCATAACATCACTATCTTCTATTAGAATTGAGAAAATATTTGAAAGAACCAACCCACCCTATCAACTTGGTTCGATCCAATAGGTCGTAGGCAGTTTTGACTGAGTGGATGGTCAAAATCAGGGTTTTCCTTCATAATTAATTCGATGTCAAACAGGTCTCAGGTTTTATAAGAAATTACCCAATAATTTGACCCAATTGACCGGTAAACCCATCTATCTAGACACATGATTTTCATTGGAGAAAATCCTTATATTTTTAAATTTCCATATGATTTTCATACTCTCTCTCTCTCTCCAAAGACAGCCTTACACAACTTCACTGTCTTTCAAGACCTCGTTGTCCCTATCTGTTGTCAACCCTTGTGATCCCTTCATCATTGCCTTAGAGACCATTTAAGCCTTCGAAATCACTTGCATCTTGGTCCTCACCCATTCACTATCACTTGCCTTTTTCCCTTCGAAGGCTTTGCCCAGAATTCCATTTCTCTTTCGATTGTTGTATTTGTATTGTACTGTGTTGATTTTAGATTCACATCAGATTGCTAAAGTTTTTTTTGATAAGTAACTAAAAAGTTTATTGAAAGAACACAGCCCTGTACATAGGAAATATATGAAAGAGGCAAAAACATCAAGACACCAAAGTACAATGATCAAGCAACCTAGGAAGGGAAATACAAGAAAAATAAGGTAAAACCAAACACCATTCGAGAAGAGTAGAAAAGAAAAAAGACTTAAACTCAAGAATGGACCGTTTGTGATCCTCAAAGCTTCTCGAATTCTGTTCCCGCTAGATACACCACATCAAACAGTGCGGCACAATCCTCCAAATAACTATATTACGATGTCGCCTGAAATTGCAAGACCAACAATCCAACGAATCTGCTACCCTTTGTGGCATCACCCAAAAAATACCAAACAAGCAGAAGATCATACTCCACATCTCAAATGCAATAGGATAGTGAAGGAGGAGATGATCTACAGATTCCCCACACCCTTTGCACATAAAACACTGCTCAAGAACAACAAAGTGCCTTTTTTGAAGATTATCTATAGTTAAAATCTTGCCGAAAGCCGCAGTCCAAGAGAAAAAAGCAACCCGAGGAGGAACCTTCGATTGCCACACCATTTTCCAAGGGAAGGGAATGACAGTAGAAGGGGATAGAGAATGATAATACCCACTCACCTTAAAACCTCGACTGCAGGCTGGCTTCCAACAAAGTTTGTCAGCACCAACACCCTGCACCTTTGTGGAATAGATCAAGATCAAAAACAAATCCAAAGAAAGTGACTCTTGATCATTCACTAAGCGACGAAACTGAATGTCCCAAGAAACTCTCCCATTTGCGTAGCACATAACCTCACGGACCAAAGCCTCCCTTGTCTTACTAATATTATATAAATCTGGAAACTCCTCCTTAAGAGGACGATCCCTACACCACACATCATCCCAAAACTTCACACGAGTACCATCACCCACATCATACCGAGAGAACTTGGAAAAATTCAACCAGTCACTTCTAATGAACATCCACAAACAAACACCATAAGCCCCCGACACAGATTTTGTGCACCAACCACCCCACTCATTCCCATACTTCGCCCCAATGACCCTTCTCCAAAGGGCATCATTCTCCCAACCATAACGCCACAACCATTTGGCTAATAAGACTGAATTAAACCTTCTCAAGCACCGAATGTCTATCCCTCCATTCTTCACTGGCCTACAAACCTTAGACCAATTTACTAAATGAATTTTATGATCATCCCCAATACCAGTCCAAAGAAAATCTCTTTGTAATTTCTCCATCCTCTTAGCCACCTTAACTGGAATAGGGAGAAGAGAAAGGAAATATGTAGGTAAGCTAGAAAGAGTACTCTTAATAAGGGTAACTTTACCCCCTTGGATAAATACAACCTCTTCCAACCAGCTAACCTTCACTCCATCTTCTCCAAGATAGGATTCCAAATAGTTTTATCTTTTATTCTTGGGTCCTTGGTAGTGTATCTCTCTTTCCTTTTTCTTTTTTTCTTCTCTCTCTCTCTCTCTCTCTCTCTCTCTCTCTCTCTCTCTCTCTTTGGGTAATTTGTGTTGAAAATATCACTTGTTTGAAGTCCGGCCATCCACTTGAAAGGAGGGAGCTCAATTCAACCATTCCAATAGTTGACACCGAGCCCAAAGATCCATCACTTGACACGGTCAAGTCATAATGTTCACCCACCGACCCATGAGCAACCCCTATGTTTCATAGATACTAAAAATGGTGCCAGTTAATGTTTGTTTAATTGTTGATGGCTGGTCAAATTCTACACTAATCATTTAATCACGGATGGTTAAGATTTAAGAACTCTACGAAGGAGTTACTATTAGAATTCTATGGTGTGGTTTTGAAATAGATTGTTCTTTGGCAACTTTAGAAATAGAATTGTTACTTAACTTGTAAGATTTAAATAATATTTAATTTAATGACACAATAGAATTCAAATTTAACTCTAAATTAAATAATGAATATATCATATGTAATTAACAACTTCAATATTAAAGAGTTAAATATGTTGTTTAAGGTGAAGGTGTTTAGGGTTTGTAAGTCAACCCTAACACATAAAATATTATTCATATATAAAGAAGTACATGATATTACTATTTTGCCCCTAGTACTCATAATACTCCCCCTCAAGCTGGAGAGTATATATCATACAATCTTAGCTTGTTACATAATAAACCCAAACTAGTCTTACATAAAGCTTTGGTAAACATATTAGCAATCTAGACTTTTGTGGAAACATATGGAGTAGCCATGGCACACACATCTTCTACTTTCTCCCGAGTAATATGACAATCTACTTCAATATGCTTGGTTCATTCATGGAACAAAGGATTGGAGGCAATGTAAATTGCTGCTTGATTATCACAATGCATAGTCATAGGTAGCTTCACAACAAATCTTAATTCCTCAAGTGAATGCTTAATCCACATAAGCTCACATGATGTGTGTGCCATGGCTCTATACTCAGCCTTTGCACTAGACCTGGCAACAATAGTTTGTTTCTTACTTCTCCAAGTAATCAGGTTTCCTCCTAGAAAAGTGCAATACCCAGTAGTGAATTTTCTATTTGACGGTGATCCAACCCAATCAGCATTAGTGTAGGCTTCTATTCGTAGGTGACCATTAGCTTTATACAAAAGACTACGGCCTGGATGTGCTTTAAGATACCTCACAATCCGAATAGCTGCCTCCCAATGTGGAAGGCGAGGATCTTTCATATACTGGCTCAAAACACTAATTGCAAATGATATCTAGACGTTTTGAAGGTATCTTTTTAAGGTATCTTTTTAAATCATCAATACCCTACTTGTCATCACCAGTGATTATAATATCATCAACATATACTATCAACAAAATCTTTCCTCTTGCAAAGGTATGGGAAAACACAGTGATCAGAGGAGCAAGGTTGCAATCCAAATTTCAACACTACTTCACTGAATTTACGAAACCAAGCTCTGGGAGATTGTTTAAGACCATTAATGGCCTTATGCAACCTACACACTTTCTAGACTACCCCTGGGAAACAAACCCAGGTGGTTGCTCCATATACACCACTTCCTTCAAATCGCCATTCAAGAAGGCATTTTTAACATCTAATTGAAATAGTGGCCAGCCCAAATTAGCAGCCAAGGAGATCAAAATCCGGACAGAAGAAATTTTAGCAACAGGTGAGAATGTCTCGTTGTAGTCAACACCGTATGTCTGGGTATACCCTTTGGCAACCAAGTGAGCCTTTAAACGCTCGATAGAACCATCAGGCAAATACTTCATAATATACACCCAATGACAACCAACAATAGTTTTTCCTGGAGGATGAGTAACTAAAGACCAAGTAGCATTTTTAGACAAGGCAGACATTTTTGCCTTCATAGCAGGCTTCCAACTAGAGATGGACGTAGTCTCCTAGACAGACTTAGGAACAGTAGTAGAATTCAAGGATGTGGTAAAGGCATGAAGAGATGAAGACAAGTGACCATAAGAGACAAATTGAGAGATAGGGTGAGAGGTACAAGAACGCTTACCTTTGCTCAAAGCAATTGGAAGAGAGTCAGGATTAAGAGGCGGATCACTAGGCGAGGAAGAAGTCTCTGTTGGAGGTTTTTGCTGACGACTCTATAACTAGAGTGGTTTCTAAGGAGATTCAGTAGGAGACACAGGTGGGAGGAGAGGAAGACAAGGAGGAGAATTGTCACTAGCAATCGAAGGAGAGAGATAAGATTGAGATTCATCAAATGTGACATCAGCACTAATGAAACGACGACGAAGAGTGGCTGAGTAACATCAGTACCCCTTTTGAGTATGAGAATACCCAAGAAAAACACATTTAATGGACCTAGATTAAGTTTGTCACTCCCTGGACCAAAGATATGAACATAGCATACACAACCAAAGATCTTAGGAGGTAGATGAAACAAAGGTGCATTAGGAGAGAGCACAGTATAAAGGGTCTAACCACCTAGAATAGTGGAAGGCATACGATTAATCAGGTCATAGGCAAGGAGAACAGCATCATCCCAATATGATTTGGGAATGCGCATATGAAACTTTAAGGCACGAGTGACCTCTAATAATTGACGCGTCTTGCGTTTAGCAACACCATTTTGTTGTGAAGTATGGGGGAATGAAAATTGGTGAATTATACCATGATCATTAAAAAATTGAGACAAAGATGTATAAAAATATTCACGAGTATTATTAGACCGAAAAATATGAAGTGAAGCATTAAACTGAGTGCTATAAACACCTTGTAGGGAGGTGCATAATCGTGAATTGGAAGCTTTTAGGAGCTTCATCAATTCCATTTATAGCACTCCTGTAAGGGGAATCGAGGAGGATAAGAGATGTTGGCTGCCTTGTAAAAGTAAGGGGTTCACGGTTAGTACATACTACCATCTTCTTGTTGGCCATAGTGAGCAGTTTTTCCCTTGGAAAAGCATTTGGAAGCAGAAGATCCCCTCTAGAGTGGCTTTTTTTGTCTGGACCGCAGCCTTGGGGAAATGTCTAACAATTGACAATTTAAGGAAAAGAAAGGTTTGCATTTTGGATTGGTGTTATATGTGCAAGTGTAATAGTGAAAGTGTTGACCATCTTTTCCTTCATTGCCCGGTTGCTTCGGAGCTATGGGATATGGTTTTTGGTTTATTTGGAGTTAGTTGGGTCATGTCTTTGTCTGTTGTTGGGCTCTTGGCTTGCTGGCAAGGTCGTTTTGGTTGCCATCGTAATGGAGATATTTGGAAGGTCGTTCCTCTTTGTTTGATGTGGTGTATTTGGAAGGAGAGAAATAGTAGGTGTTTTGAAGACATTGAGCGTTCCATGCCTGATCTCAAGCTTCTTTTTCTCCGAACCTTATTTGATTGGTTCTCTGTGTGGAGAAACTAACCTTTTTCTACTATTTTGGATTTACTTGACTTTTGTAATATTCGTTTTTAATTTGTTCACCCTTGTATACTTCCTGTGTACTTGGGTGTCTCTCTATTTTGATATCAATGAATCCTTATTACTTATCAAAAAAAAAAAAAATCAAAATGAACTAAATGAAAAGGACTACTAACACGACTCTCACGCCTAGAGGCAAAATGCACCCTATGGTGTTTACCCAATTGACATGCTTCACATTGTAAAGACTCAATTTGATGACATGACGGAACTAATGACTTCAAATTTTGGAGAGATGGATGACCAAGGCGACAATGATGCTGAAGAGGTGAGATAGACAAATGAGAAACCACTAAACTAGAAGAACCACATCGATCTAGGTAATAAAGTCCAGTGGCTTCGAGCCCTCCTCCAATAATATTCCCCGTCTTGAGACCTTGAAAGATACAATGAGTGGATAAAAAAATGGCAGCACAATTCAAAAGTTTAGTAAGCTTACTAATGGACAAAAGATTAAAAAGAAAATGAGGAATATATAAGACAGATGAGAGAGAGATTAGGACTAAGATTGGCAGTGCCCAAACCAGAAATTGTAGTGGCTGAGCCATCTGCCAATGTAACATTGGGAAGACTACTAGATTGCTCAAGGTCAGAGAGTAAACATGAGGTACCTATCATATTATTAGTAGCACTTGAGTCAATGACCCAAGGGTCCTGAGTGGCAAGACAAGCAGTGGAAGTAGGTTGTTGAGCCAAAGTAGAAGTAATAACAGACCCAACAAAGTTGGAATGCAGAGACAAAAGGCGATTGTACTCTTCCTTGGGAATAGAGACTACTCTAGATGTTGGTGGAAGTGACTGTGAAGGCAGTTCTTCAACTTGAAAACTAGCTTGGTGAGCTGAGGGTCTACCATACAACTCCCAACAAAAGTTTACTCTACTGTATGATTCTCACCATGACAATAAGTGCACTTACGAAGACCATGTCCTCTACCTCAACCCCCTTGTTCACTACCACAACCTTCTTCTTCACTACCACAGCCCCCTTGGTCATGACCTCCATGACCTCGGCCCCCACGACCTTGACCTCCATGACCACCTCTATTACTCCCCATATAAGTGGTAAAGGCAGATTTATCACGAGAAGGTAATGCATCAGTACTAGAGGAAGAGAGAGGCAGTACTCGAGTTAGATAATGTGGCCTATCGAAGTCTACCAAAAACTTCACTCAATGAAGGGAGGTCTAGACTAGCTAAAATTTGTGATTTTACCGGATTCAAACTTTTAGGCAATCCAGAGAGGAAGTGAGCAACATGCATAGAATCTCGTTGTTTCTTCATAGTTTTAACATTAACGGAGATGGGCTGATAAATATTGAGTTCTTCTCATACACCCTTAAACTCGTTATAATAGTCCTCGAAAGACAAATCACTCAAACTCAAGGAGAAATAATTTTGATGAAGATCATAAATCTGCTTCAAATTGTTAACACCAGAGTAAAGTTCCTTGGCTTGTTCCCAAACAAGTTTAGTAGTTGGTAAAAAAACCAAACTACAATTGATCTTAGACTCCATGCTATTCCACAAGCAACTCCTAATTTGTGCATCTTTGGCTCTCCAATCAGCAAATTTAGGGTTTGTAGGTCCAGGGGGTTCAATAATCACGTAATCAAACTTCTTTCTATCAAACTTCAAACAGCAACCACACCAATGTACTCCAACCAATCAGCGAATCCAACAGCAACTCTTCTATCAAAGAATCAACACCAAACTATTCCAAAAACTAGGCAGCAACAGATCCATACCAACACCAAAAAAGAAAAGAAAAAAAGAAGCCCAATCCACCACTAAACATCAACCAACAAAGTCTAGTCCAACAAATAAGCTCGAGGCTACCTAACCATATAATCAGAATGTATTGAAGAAAAGAAGAAAATCAAACCATGGTTGAAACCCTCGGTTGAATACTCTGGCAGTGGCGCGAGGACCAGCGAGTAAAACCCTGCCTCTCTCGTGGTTAGGCGACATCGATCTGGTGTCGCAAGACCTGAGAGAGGGTCATTGATGCTGGAGAACTCCTTTAGCCACTAAATCGAGATCGTCGGAGGTTTGTGTTAGGGTCGTTGGAGCTAGCGAGGTGCTGTTATGATTTCTGGCGATAATAGTATCGGTGGGTGGTGGTCGGAGGATTAACGACAGTGGTGGGTTGGTGGCTCTGATACCATGTTGTTTAAGGTGAAGGTGTTTAGGGTTTGATAAGTCAACCCTAACACATAAAATATTATTTATATATAAAGTACATGATATTAATGTTTTGCCCCTAGTACACAACAAAATATATTTTAAAAGATGTGAACTCTAATAAAAGAGCAATCCAATTTCCTTTTCAAAGAGAGTGCCATGACAGAACCTTGTCCTTGAGGTATTGTAGGTGAGGATCCACAGCTTTTACATATATAATGATTATAGGCAATGGACAATGTTTTGAGCCAGATCATATTTCCTTATCTCACTTTTTAGAGTCCAATGTTAAACATGGCAAACGTTTGTAAATACATCCGGACATGAATAAAACTCATTACACCTCTAGGTATACTGGGGTAGTAATGAAAGTTACGGAGTCTTAAATTGTCATGTTCTAGCAAACATAATAGATTTCAATTCACAAGGAAAGAACAATATTTTCCTAAAAACAATGAGGAAAAGCCATATATATAAAGATTTGAGATGTAATTCTACATCTTGCAAGTGAGGATTGACATAATGCAAATAAGGGTTCATATGTCTTATCAGTTTGAGAATTTTAAGTTTAAAAGAAATATTCTGCCTTATTGCCTGTCTCTGGCATAGCAAATGCCCAATTAAATTAATGGACAGAATTAGTATATTTTTCTTGTCTTTGGCATAGCAATGCTCAATTAAATCAATGGACAGGATTAGTAAATTTTTCTTCTTTGCCTTATGCAGGTCAAGAAGCGTGCTGTTGAGGTGGCTGATGCCATGAAAAATGAAGATGGGGTGACAGGAGCAGTGAAAGCCTTTCACAAGCATTTTCCTCCTAAACTATCTAAGGAAGAGATTAAGCCATTGCATGAGCACTCAAAAGTCTTTTCGATTCGGCAATGTTTTGGTTGCTCATTTTTGGGTTGATTTTCCGTCTCTTTTGTCATTACAGTCATAACATTGTGAGATTCTGGTACTTCAAATATGGCTTAAGATATTTTTTTAAAACGAAACAGTAGCTTAGTATTTTGGCTAGCGTTTTAAAGAAAACAAAAAATTAATAATTGTGATTTTGCCGGAATTTTTTCAGTTTCAGTTACCCAGTTTATCAGATAATGGTATAATTACTTAATCCTTACCTGATTACATTACATGTATCTTCTCACTGTTGTCGTGTTGCTCGTGTATGGGACTGATTACATGGAACTTTGAAGATGATTTCGTTCATTTATCATTGTGTAACGTTTGTTAACGTGGTTCTTCATTCTTGTTAACTCTAAATAGTAGGAGACTATTGGTGTATCTAGTGGAGTTAAAAAATTATTTGTTAGATAATGCATCTAAATTCTATAAGTTTTCAAATTAGAAGTACTCATTTATAAATCTTCCTATCAAAAGTTAGAGTGGGCACCATGGATGTGCTTTTGGATTTTTTGTTATTTCTAAACATCATTATCTGCTATCAGCAAACAACTGCAAATTTTATAGTCAGGAAATGCAATTATTCTAACGGGTTGATTATTCCTCATAGCATGTACTTACATAAGCCTTCTTTTACGTAAACAAGTGATTCTTTCGTATTTGCCATTTTCGTGACTGTTGTTATTCTTGGGAAGTGTGTTGTTGGGGGTTAAAATCAACATAACATGTAAATATTACATAAGAGGGTAATTACGAAGAGATTAATTTTGCCCCTACTACTTATGCATACACAAAACTCTCTTAGACATTTCAAAAACTGAAAAAGGGAGAGTTCAAGCATTTTTATGGTTGGACCGACCGAGATTCAATTGAGGTCAAACCGTGATGATGTCCTAATTAATTTAATAGTAATAAATAAGAAAATTTTACTAAAAATGTCTAAAAAAATTTAAACATTTTTATAAGGTTAATAGAAAATAATTAAGCATAAACAATTGTAAAAAAATTTGTGTATAGTGATCTTTCAAATAAAAAAAAATGTCCAGAATAAAATCATTTTAACATAAATTTATAAATTGTATACACATGTTAAAATCATAATTCTTGAACCACTAATAAAATTATCAAATAATAACAGATTAAGAGGGAGATAATATTAAATTGAAAAAATATAAACTAAACTTAAAATAAATAAAATATGAAATTCCAAGAAGGGCACATTAAAGGCAGTCAGCAGTCAGCATGGTGGATAGCGTTCTAGTATAGTCTCCTTGAAGGACATCCCAGGTTTACAATACATAGTTGTATATTCACACCAATTTGTAATTCCTCAAGTTCACATGATGTTTGAGTCACGGCCCTGTATTTAACCTGTGTCTTTTCCGAGTGATCAACCTCTGTATCACTTATTTATTTATTCATTTTAGGTTGTGTTTGCTTCGTGTAAAAGCATTTCCAGAAAATATTCCATTTTCCGGAAATGCTATTTTCCAGAAAGGAAAATGTTTTCATGTGTTTGGCTGCCACAAAATTCGTTTTACGGAAAATCAATTCCGGTGTTTGGTTCATTCAAACATTTTTACAGAAAATGCTTTACATACCCAATTTTCCATACACACTCATGTAAGTGAAATTGAGATCGCGCAAAAAAATCCAGCAAAAGAAACAAAACCTAGCAAAAAAACTCATCAAATCCGGTCAAATTGAGATTGCGCGGCGGAGGAGAAGATGAGATCACACGGTGAAGGCGAGATCGAGCGGAGGCGAGATCGGTGCGATCGTCCAACGAGCGGCGCGATCGACGAGCAGTGCGATCGACGATCGGATTCTTCCTCTCTCTCTCCGATCTGGGCTCTCTCTCTCTCTCTCTCTCTCTCCGGAAATGATTTGAAGTGAAAATGAGAGTGTAAAATCATTTCCGGGTCAAAGGAGTAAATGTTGGTCAACAGGAAATGATTTTCCGGAAAATTTCATTTTCCGTTGCTGCCAAACATGCGGGTTTGGGGGAAAATGATTTCCTGAAATCATTTTCCCCCAAAACAAACGCACCCTTAATCTAAGGGTACCTCACAAGTCAACGAACTGCCACCTAATTTGGATCATGAATTGAATTGCCTCCTAATTTGGAACATGAGAAGTTAGTATATTTCTCACAAAACTAATTATAAATGATATATCTCAATGACTAATAGTTTGATATTTCAATCCAATCAATTATATCTTTTTTTTTTTTTTTTTTTTTTTTTTTTTTCTTTCTTTGGGTCAAGGCTTCTGCAGATAGGTGTGAAGAATTGGGTTTGGTTCTCTCTCCATGAGGCGCTTGGGAACCAGTCTATGCACAAAGCAAAGAACACTCCAAAGATACAAATATATATATATATATATATATATATAATTGTAGGTGCTCAAAAAGTAAAGGCCTAAGCCAACTAAGAACAGTGGCACCTTGACTTTCAAACCAAGCCTAAACAATAGAATTTTCTAAAGAGAGTGAGAAAATACTTCAAGTGCAATTCTAAGCTAAGTTCAAGTTTAAGGCTGAAGAGCACAGAGTAAAAGATAAGTGTAATTTAAGTAGTAATTGAGAATAATGTTCTCCTCGGGCTGGTCCGATGATTAATCTCTTATATATATTTGGTTCAAGTTTCACACTAGATAATACACTATTCACTTCCTTATTTTTTTTTGTTTCTTAAAGAAAAAATGTTTACCCCCTTTTTTTGGGAGATTCCTTTTCTTTTATATTCCCCTTCCTTGCATCCTAACCCTCCACCTGTATGCCTCTAGGCATTCCTCAGGATACTTGCCTCATCGAAACTCTACTGAAAGTGGTAGAAGGGGCTGCTAGCTGTGGAGTTATTGTTTAGGGGCCATTTCCACATTAATGCAGATGATAAGGTTGGTGTAGGGCATTCAATGCGGAGGGGGGAAGTATACCCTTTAGGAAACTTTCTCCCACAATCCTTGCCTCCGTCACTATCTCTTCACCTTTCCTTGGAACTCCACAGGACACCAATTGTCCTAACTCTATTTCCATCCTCGAGTGGGCGAAATCCTCGGAGCTTATTTACCCCTTTGGGCCTAGACTATGCAAGTTATTCCATGATTTGATCCTCCTCAGTCTTCAAATTGATCCTCGGTCCTTGAACCCCCCACAATAGCCCCTTAAAACCTTTGCTATTAGGAGTTACTCTAAGAGTAAGGTTTTAGTAGTAATGGGGAGGCTGGTACGTGCTAAGCATGTTCCCACGTGGAGACGTCATTTCACTTGTGTTCTAAACACTCCTAACGTTTCAGTATCCACGTTCTTGTAGTTATTGCATCAGGCGGTTGCTTGTCCCCCACATTCTATAGTGCGATGGTGATCCAACGGTCCCAATTCCCTGGAATTTATGAGCGGGAAATTTACCGCTCCTTTTCAACTCCTATATAAAGAGGGAATGGGGGTGATTTTTTTTCCATTTACATGCTTTCTACAAATTTTCTTTGAAGCAGTAGTCTGAGGAAATCTTCTTCCAGCGCTCATAAGTGCCTTTGGCCCTTCTTCCAACATTATAAAGATTTTTTTTTCTTTCTTTCCTATTTATTTCACTTGATAGGAAAATATGGGTAGATTTGCTAAACTAATTGATACACTCGAGGGCATGGCAGCTTTTAGGGCTAAGTATAGAATCCTAGAAAATGCTGAACTTCAACATTGTGAACTAGGAGAGTGGTTGCTTATGAATAAACCACCTGGGGCAGTGGTTATTCCCATTATCGTCTTTATAGAAGGCGGAATGGAAATTCCCATGGGTAGGGTAACTAGGGATTTTCTCATTAACTTTAGGTTATCCCTGATCCAATGTTCTCCCAACCTTTTTAGGATCTTCGGTAGTGTAGACATGATAAACTGAAAAATGGGAACCAACCTTATGCGTTATGACGTAAGTTGGGTCTATAATTGCCAAAAAGGAAAAGATACGAGTTACTATTTTAGGTGTAGAGTACCCTTTGTTAAGTTGATTTATTGTATTTCTAAGTCGAATAAGGGTATGGACGAAGATTTCCTTATTGTCTCAGGTGAATGGCATGACGTTTTGCACTGCCCTACCCAAGATGGGGAACCAGGTGGGATACCTAAGGCCTTAGAGTAACTTAGATTGCCCTATCTCCTTATCTTGCCATTTTTGCCTTCAAAAAAAAAAAAAAAAAAAAAAAAAAAAATCTTTGAACTGACTCCTTTTGTTTTTTGTTTTCTTGGCAAATGAGTTTCACATTGTCTTGAACAAAAATCTAGTGAACTTTGCTGATCTTAACCAAATTCTACAATCAGAGATCTTCCTTCATCAAGATAGACAGCTTCGGGCGGTACACGTAATCTTAGGATTCAAGCCCATCTCCACTTGTTTCCAATCTCCCAAACACGTGATCAAAGCCAAAGACCCGAGGCTTGCCTTGATTGATGTAGCTATCCCCGGATTCCTGACCAAACCACCCTTATCCGGTACTCAGGACGCTTAATTGCCCGCCACTTGCAACCAAGCTCCTTTATTCCCACGAGCAACCTCTTCCTTCTAACAAAGAGTAGGGAGAGCCAACGTCTGAACCTACTCAGGAAGACATAAAAAAGGACTTTGAAGTCTTTTATCGGACAAACATCGAAGATCCTCCAGTATCTACCCACTGTTGCCTTGTTGCTGCTTAAGTTAGTTACAGCCAAGAAGCAGTTGACGTTCCTGAGGCCATGGTGCTTGAAGAGAAAACGCCTGACTTTCTAGCCTTACTCACTACCCATGCTAGGGAAAATGCTCTCGTGGTTCCTATTGTACGCTAGCCACCTACTCTTGCCCCATCTCACACCTCTGTTACGGATTCCTTTGAGAAGAAGAGAAAGAGAGGGAAGCAGACTAAGAGTTCTGAAGAAGGGGAGATACCCTAACCCACCTAACAGCTGCTTTCCAAAGAGCCCAGAATTACAAGGGTGCAGCAAAAGAAAGGTACTACTGCCAGGGTCGGCAAAGGCACTAAAGGGGAGTAGCTTTCCAAGGCTACCATATGGAACCCAGCCTTCATGCTCAGTTCAGAAAACCCCGTCACATCTGAGGCATCCCTTAGGGATGCTTAGAAGGGTAGGTCCGGATAGGTGTCTTTGTGTCTAGAGAAGGCTCTACCCCTTCTTGATGACGTGTAGGAGCTCAAGGGGTTGAGAAAACGTGAGGTGCTCCTTTCACTAAAGAGGGGTCTTGCAAATTTTAGTTTCTGCACCATTGTTTTATTGCAACTTTCTCATGTTCTTTATGTTAAAATTGTAACATGTACATGCATTTTCTTTAAAAATAGACTGTGCAAGCATCCTTTGTGGCCGAGGAGTGGGTTGACCATGCTCTATCAAAATCTCAGGAGGCAAAGAGTAAACTAGCTCAATTAGATAAGACCCTAGCTTATGCTGAGAAAAAGTACAAAGACTTACTTTTTTATCTGCCTAAGGCCGAGAAACGGTGTAAAAATGCCGAGGTTGCCCTAGGAGGGTTTGAGAAGCAGGCCGAGGAGTTATAGGTTTCTCTGAAGAAGGCTAAAACACAACTAGACTTAGCTAGTGAGCAGATTAAACTTCAGCATAAACAACTCGAGGGCAAGGATTTTGAGAAAGCGAAGGTCGAACAAGTTGCGTATGACGCTGGCATGACCAAAACTGCCCAAATCCTAACTACTCAGCTCAGAGATGTAGCTAGGGCTTCTGTCTTGAAGTTTGGGGCGAAGCCCTTAATGCTGCTAGAGTTAATGTTGACTCTGATATGAGGGGAACCAATAAGTTTTATTACCCTTTAGCACTTCGCATTGCTCCTAGTTCTGCCCTTCTTCCTCTCAATCCAAGCTCTACCTCTTTGGTACCCAAGTCCACAGCAGCCCCAACTTCTGTGCCTTCTGCTGGAAAAGAAAAAGAACAACAAACTCCAACCTTAGTGGTGGAGTTAGAAACATAAGAAGTTGCAAAAGTTGAGCAGTTGAAAAAGAAGAAGAAGGAGAAAGAGAAGGAGGTTGTAGCCTAGTTCTTCCAAGTTTAACACTTAGGCCGATTTTGTAATGGGCTAGGTTTAGCTAACGCCTCTTGTCTTCCTTTCCTTTTCTTTCTGTCGCTTTGTAATCAACTCTTAAATTTAAATGAAAATATCCAAGCTTTGTTACATTCCTGTTTTGCATAACTTTCAATTTTCTACTTTGCCAAATATAGCATATGTTCTACCGACTAGAATGTATAGCCTTAAATATATTAAACCGTCTTAAATTTAACTTAACCTTAGAAGTATGATCCAGGAGCTTGGATAGACTTATAATCAAACTTCTGGATTGTACCTTATTTACCTTAGGGTTAACTTTTCTCGATACTTAACTAGTTTCTTACAAGTACTAATTTGCCCGAGACTTGTGACCCGAGGAGTCGGAAAAGACCAAGGTTCTGCTTAACACTTAACCAATTTCACATAAAAGTTAATTTACCCAAGGCTTGTGACCCGAGGAGTCGAACAAGGCCAAGGTTCTGTTTAACACTTAACCAATTTATATAAGGGTTAATTTACCTAGGGCTTGTGACCCGAGGAGTCGAACAAGCCCACGGTTCTGTTTAACACTTAACCAATTTCATGTAAGGGTTAATTTACCCAAGGCTTGTGACTCGAGGAGTCGAACAAGGCCAAGGTTCTGTTTAACACTTTCATATAAGGGTTTACCCAAGGTTTGTGACCCGAGGAGTCGAACAAGGCCAAGGTTCTATTTAACACTTAACCAATTTCACACAAGGGTTAATCTTAACGAACAACCTTTTGTAAACCGAGCACCAAACATCAAAAGAGTAAGAATTGGATCGAATCCAAAGTATTATTAATAATAATATCTACACAAATTATTTACATTCCATGGACGAGAAACAATATTCTCATCCAAATCTTCTAAGTAATAGGCCCCAATACCCATTACTAAGGTAATTCGATATGGGCCTTCCCAATTAGGCCCTAATTTTCCCCATGATGGATTCTTCATTGGTCCCACTACTTTCCTTAAGACTAGGTCTCTAAGAACCATTGGCCTCACCTTAACTCCCTTGTCATACCCTTGCTTGAGTTTCAGCTGATAATGTGCCATTTTAACCATGGCTACCTCTCTCTTTTCTTCAACTAACTCCAAGCTTGTTGATAGTAGACAGTTGTTTTCTTCCACACTGAATTGATTTGTTTTCAAGGTTGGGAACCCTGTTTCGAGAGGTATGATGCTTTGGACCCATAGGTCATTGAGAACAAAGGTTCCCCAGTTGATCTTCGGGGTGTGGTACGATATGCCCATAGTACATGTGGTAACTCGTTCACCCATTTCCCTTTCGCCTCATCTA
The DNA here is from genome assembly GCF_932294415.1 of Quercus robur. Classification (NCBI taxonomy): domain Eukaryota; kingdom Viridiplantae; phylum Streptophyta; class Magnoliopsida; order Fagales; family Fagaceae; genus Quercus; species Quercus robur. The sequence goes on along the minus strand of NC_065534.1, from coordinate 51,713,369 downwards.
GCCTCTTCTTTAATCCACTAACTATGAATTTATTAACTACTTCTGTTTGCCCGTTTTCCTGTGGATAGGCTTGGGTGGAATACCTATTTTTGATACCTAACTCCCCACAATACCTTCTAAAAGCCTTATTGTCAAATTGGAGCCCATTGTCTGAGATCAATGTATGGGGAATCCTGAATTTGGTTACAATGTTCCTCCAAACAAACTTCTGCATCCACATCCCTAATGTTAGACAATAGCTTGGCTTCAACCCGTTTTATGAGGTAGTCGGTCCCGATGAGAAGCCATCTTCAGTTTCCTACAGCCCTTGGGAATGACCCCATTATGTCCAAGCCCCATTGAGCAAACGGCCATGGACTAGAGAGTGGATTCAAGATTCCCCCAGGTTGGTGGATATTTGGGGCATATCTTTGATACTGGTCACACTTCTTAACATAATCTTAGGCAGCCCTCTGCATATTAGGCCACCAATACCCTTGGGTGAGAGCTTTATGTGACAAGGACCTTCCCCCGGTATGACTCCCATAAATCCCTTCATGTAACTCTTCCAACAAGGGTTCCACAGCTTCAGGATGGACGCACAACAAATACGGTCTTGAATAGGAATGTTTATACAGCTTATGCTCTTCAGAAAGCCAGTACTGTGAAGCTTTCCTTCGAATCTTCTCAGCCTCACCTTTGTCTTCAGGTAGTGATCCACTTCTTAAGAATGAGACTAATGGATCCATCCAACTTGGTCCAACCTGTATGCTATGTATCTTTCTCGGTGTCTGATCATTATGGTTAGAAACCATCATATCCTCGACAATGATAACCCGAGGAAGTCCTGACCCTGAAGAGATGGCCAACATAGCCAACGAATCTGCATGAGATTTCTGGCCCTTTGGGATCTACTTCAAAGAGAAGGCTTCGAAGTTGACTTGAGCTTGCCTAACTTTACTGCGATATCCTTGCATTAGTTGGTCCTTAGCCTTAAATTCTCTATTAACTTGCCCAACCCCTAACCTTGAATCCGAAGAAGACTTCTATGACCTTTCCTCCCAAATTGCTAACCATTGCCATCCTTGAGAATAAAGCTTCATATTCTACTTCATTGTTTGTGGCTGGAAATCTCAACCTCAAGGATATTTCCATAGTTATACTCTCGGGGGATATTATGATAATTCCCACAACGGATCCTTTCTAATTAGTTGCACCATCAGTATAAAATTCCTAAGTTGGAAAGCTAGGAGTAGAGACTACCACGATCTCAGAGCCTAACACCTTGTTTTCCACAAATTCCATTGTAAACTCAGCAACCAAGTCAGTTAGGACTTGTCCCTTTATAGCCGTACGGGGCATATACTTAATATCAAAAGCCCTGAGCATCGTCCCCCATTTGGCAATCCTCCTCGTGTGATCAAATTTTCGAAGCAGTGCCTGCAAAGGGAGCTAGGTAAAAACCACCACTGTATGTGCTTGGAAATAATGAAGGAGTTTCCTCGTCGCATGTATAATGGCCAAAATTGCATTTTCCAAGGGTAAAGAACGAATTTTGGCTTCTTGCAAGTATTTGCTGACATAGTAGACAGGCCTTTGCACTCCATCATTTATTCTAAGCAAGACTAGGCTTATTGCATGGTTAGAAACTACTATATAAGCGTACAAGACCTCCTTCTTCTCTGGTCAGGAAAGGACAAGAGAATGAGACAAGTACCTCTTTAATTCCTCGAAGGCATCAATGCACTCCTTTGTCCACTCAAAATTCTTCCATTTGTGGAGAAACTAAAAGAACGACAGGCAGCGGTCTGCTGATCGAGAGATGAACCTATTCAGAGCTGTCGTCATTCCTGTTAGCTTCTATACTTCTTTGAGATTTTGAGGTGGATATAGGTTATTTATGGCTTTAATTTGATCGGGATTAACCTTAATTCCCTGATGAGTGATCATATAACCCAAAAACTTGCCCGAACTAACACCAAAAGAGCACTTAGAAGCATTAAGTCACAATTTGTGTTCCCTAAGCACCTTGAACACATCCTCCAAGTCAGTCAAATGCTTCGAAGTCTGCTTACTCTTCACAACTATATCATCAATATATGCCTCCACAGTTTTCCCAATTTGAGACTTAAACATTCGGGTCATCATCCTTTAATATGTAGATCTAGTATTCTTTAAGCCAAAAGGCATTACCCAGTAGTGGTAATTCTCAGTTGGGGTTCGGAAAGCTGTCTTCTCTTGGTCGGGTTGGGCTAAAGGTATTTGGTGATACCTCTGGGAGGCTTCTAGAAAACTCATCAGAGGATGTCTGATAGTCGCATCGACTAATTAGTCAATCTGAGGCACAAGAAAGGGATCCTTTGGACATGCTTTATTCAAATCCGTGAAATCCACACACAATTGCCACTTTTCATTCTTCTTTTTTACCACCACAGTGTTAGCCAACCATTCAAGGTAAAAAGTCTCCTTGATTGCCCCTGCTTGCTTGAGTTTGATCACCTCATCCTTCACTGCCTCGGCATGCTCCTTTGAAGAGCGCTGAAGTGGTTGTCTCTTTGGTACAGCCCTAGTATTTATAGTCAAGTGATGGCATATAAAGTCCAGGTCAATCCCCGGTGCCTCATAAGCACTCCATGCAAAAAAATCCACGTTATCATTCAAAAGACCTACTAGCTTCTCTTTTTCCTTAGGGGGTATTTAAGCACAAACTTGGAAATATCTATCCACATTTGACCCAATCATCACTTTGTCTAACTCCTCACAGAGTATCCCCTGTTGCTTAATCCCAATTTCACCCTCGGGGTCAGTTAATTGCTATGGGACCTCTTTTGAGGTAGAAACAACTTTTTTCAATGATTGTTGTTTGATAGCAACCACTAGGTACTGCCTGGCCATTTCCTGACTTCCAACAAGTTCCCCTACCCGGCCCTCGGTGAGGTATTTTACTTTAAGCTGCAAAGTAGATGATACCTCTCCTATGGCATGAAGCCAAGGCCTAGCCAAAATAGCTGTGGGGCAGTAAGCTTCAGCCACAGTGAAGTTAACTTGCACAACTTCATTCCCTGCTTGAACAAGGAGCCTAATCATTCCATGGGGAATTACTATTCTCCCATCAAATCCGACCAACGAGGAATCATACTTGCTTATATCCTCGGGCTTGAAATTCAGGCCCTTATACAAGTCTAGGTACATAAATTCAGCTCCACTTCCTTGGTTCACCAGTACCTTCTTTACATCATAGCCCTTAATATGTAGGGTCACAACCAGTGCATCATCATGGGGTTGAAAAGTCCCCACCTTATCCTCTTCCGAGAAGCCTAGAGTTGGCAATGCTTCATGTCTAACTCTTTTAGATTCTTGGACTTGCTCTTTACACTTTGGATTTGAGGTTACTGAAATAATGCCCGAAAGTGAATCTGCACCACGACTAGGGGTGGTAAAAATCACATTAATTGTTCCCAGAGGTGGCCGAGGAGCAACCTCTTTTTGATACTCTGCTCCAGTTTGATTTGTTTGCCCCTGAGGCTGGTGCATAAACTGCTTCAGTTTCCCTACTTTCACTAACTGATCCAGATGATCTTGTAAAGTTTTGCAGTCTTTGGTTGTGTGACCTCTATCTTAATGATAATGGCAGTAAAGGCCTTCATTGCGCTTGGATGGGTCTCTTCCCATCTTATTGGGCCATTTGAAATATGGCTCATTCTTTATCTTCTCAAGGATTTGATACACTAGCTCCTTAAACACTGAGTTGACTACTTGTGTGTTAGCTCTTGATGGTTGGCTAGCAAACTCTCTTCCTCAACCTGTTTATACTTGTTAATGCAGTCCATGAGCTGACGCATACCTTTGGCGAGCTTCATAGTCAAGGATTTTCTTAAGTCATGTTCTGTTGGGAGCCTAACCTTGAAGGTTTTGATGGCCACATCCTCAAAATCCCCACCAATTTCATTGAATTTCTCCCTGTATCTGTTAGAATAGATTTTGAGTGTCTCCCCCTTTCTCATTGCCATGGATAATAAGGAGTCTAGAGGCCTTGGGACCCTACTGCATGTCACGAACCTATCTCCGAAGGCCTATGTCAACTCTTCATAAGAACCTATAGAATCCTCTTCTAGTCCATCGAACCACCTCATGGTAATAGGTCCGAGGCTGGAAGGGAAAACCTTGCACATAAGGGCCTCGTTCCCCGAGTGAATGGCCATCCTTTGATTAAAGTGACTCACATGCTCCATGGGGTATGTTCTCCCATTGTAAATAGTAAAGGTGGGTTGGGTGAAAAGATGAGGTAGCTTGGCCCTATCAATTCTTCGCGTAAAGGGTGACTTAGCAATTTGGTGTAAAGCTTTGCTCATTGCGTCATTTCCCATGCTCTTAGGGAATAAGCTCTCTCTATGCCTCTTACTGTGCCTCTCCACCTTATCCAAGCATGAAGATGCAGAGAAAGATTCACTAGGGGGAGTCCTTGACCTCAGTTTGTAGCTGCCATCTTTAGATCTTGAGCTTAATGGGGGTGTTCGATCTTCCCTATCGTGCGCCCTACAGCGCAACTTTTTGCACAAATAATTAATCTCCGACCTAATATTTCGATTCTCTTGTTCATGGGACACATGAATCCCCGTTCTTAAGTGATTCCTATTAGTACATTCTGTATACAGCGTTTCCAACCCAACGCTTGGAGTTCGATTATGCTCTCGATCTCTCCTCTACTCCAAGTTGTCAAAGTGGTCCACATGCTGTGAGCCAATGGATTCCCCTTTGTTCTACCTGGAGTTAGCCATAGCTTGAAAGAAGAAGATTACAGATTGCTTCCCATAGACAGCTCCAATTGTAGGTGCTCAAAAAGTAAAGGCCCAAGTCCACTAAGAACAGTGGTACCTTGTCTTTCAAACCAAGCCCAGACAATAGAATTTTCTAAAGAGAGTGAGAAAATACTTCAAGTGCAATTCTAAGCTAAGTTCAAGTCTAAGGCTGAAGAGCCCAAAGTAACAGATAAGTCTAATTTAAGTAGTAATTGAGAATAATGTTCTCTTCGGGCTGGTCCAAGGATTAGTCTCTTATATATAATTGTTTCAAGTTTTATACCAGATAATACACTGTTCACTTCCCTGTTTTTTTGTTTCTTAAAGAAAAAATTTTCATCCTCTTTTTTTGGGAGATTCCCTTCCTTTTATATTCCCTTTCCTTGCATCCTAGCCCTCCACCTGTATGCCTCCAGGCGTTCCTCAGGATACTTGTCCCATCAAAACTCTGTTGAAGGTGGTAGAAGGGGCTGCTAGCTGTGAATTTACTGTTTAAGGGTCATTTCCACTTTAATGCAGCTGATAAGGTTGGTGTAGGGCATTCAATGCGGAGGGGGGAAGTATACCCTTTAGGAAACTTCCTCCCACCATCCTTGCCTCCGTCACTATCTCTTCTCCTTTCCCTGGAACTCCACAGGACACCAATTGTCCTGATTCTATTTCCATCCACGGGTGGGTGAAATCCTCGGAGCTTATTTACCCCTTTGGGCCTGGACTATGCAAGTTATTCCTCGGTCTGATCCTCCTTAGTCCTCGGACCCCCCACAATAATGATTAGTTCAAATGAAAAACTAATGCATGTTACAACAGTGAAAAATAATAAAAATTTCAGCATATATAATTATGAGCAAAAGTGTTCTCAATAGGGTATTGATTGAAAAGATCTCAAGACTATAAAGTTGTATGGTTTGGAACATGAGTTAGAGTAGTCATTTTTAGGAGATTGTAGAGAGTTTGGTTTTATGCTTTTTGAGGTAGGGAAAGGAGTCCTAGTGATATATGCTATACACTTGCTATGAATACTCTAATTTTCCTCTTCACTCAAGTTTTGCTTTCTTTCCATTTTTTGTCTTCTTCATTATCTTACTCTCTCTTCTGATTGCCTAGGTTATCATTAATTTTCTTCCTAATTTGCTTTATGCTTTTTCTCCCTTTCTTTATCTATTTCCTCATATGTTCTTCCTTGACTTCTATGTTACCCATTCATGGGTAATGTTCCCAATTTTTATACCCAAAATTTGATACTTATTTTCACCCTTTTGCCCTCACCCTTATCTCTTTTGTCCGTTGCAGGCATTCAACCTTTTTACATGATGCCCATTGCCCATGTTAGCCAGGTACCCTTCCATTATCTTCTAACCATGCTTAGTTGGGCGTAATCCCACTAAGGATTTTCAGACTATGCCTCATGACAAACAACCTTCCCATTTTTAGTGAAGGTCAGACAGTTGTGGAGCCACTACCTCTCCCTCTCCCTAAAATAGTAAAGACTCCCATTAATTCTCTTTGTCCTCATCCTATAGCATGTATCAAATGGCTCCTACCTATTCCTTACCCATTTTGGTAAAGATGTTTTCCCAGCAAAACATATTCCTAAAAGTGGTATCGAATGGCTCCTACCTATACCAAATCTAGGCCATTTCCCCCTCACCAAACCACACCCTTTGCATCTCCTTATTTCTTGCAGCTACTACCTGCTGCTATTCCTATTTTCTTTTCATCATGTTTCACATAAGAGGTTTGGCTTCTCTTTATTTTTATAAGAATGTTATGGGTTTTATGGGCTTGCTGCCCTTTTTTGTATTTGGTCCTGTACGTGCAAGTTAGACTCTCAAGCTTGTAAAGGAAAATAAGCTGTGGATCTAACAGTATATTTAAGTGCAAAATATCATGAACAATAAAAATGGAAACTTTACACTTTAATGTCTAGAGAAATGTAAAAGAGAAATAGGGAAAGTAAATGAGGCATGTAACATAGGTGGAAAACTCTTGGAAAGGGATGAAAAACCATGGTTGAGTGAAGAACAAAATATCCTTCACTCTTTAAAGCTTTCTATTATATGAAAGTTAAGGTTTTTACACAATGGTGATGTTCTTCTCAAAGAAAGCCTCCTTTTCCCTCACTTTCCTTCCTAGACTTTTGCCTTTTCTCTTTATCGTTCTTGGTTCTTACCCTAATTGTTTAGTAACATGTTCCTTTTATAGTACTAGGAATGTTTTTAGGTACATAAGGACAGGTGTCAAGCCCCCATTCGCCCATTTAAACCCTAATACAACTATTGTACTATACTACGACTAGAGGAGATAACAAACCTATGCACGCAAGAACAAACTTCCGTATGCATAATCAAGCCTGCGTACGTAGGCAAGATTATGCATACGTAGGTTCTAGCCCAGAAACCCTAAAAACACAAAAATCGGGCAGAACCACAAGACGAAAAATTCTAACAACCTAACATGCATTTAAAACACATAAACATATAAACCTAAGCTAGATAAACATGTTAAACCATATTATCACAAGGAATAAAGCAAATAGAAGATTAAATGCAAAAAATGAAAGAAAAGAAAAAGAAAGGTATAAAACTAATACCTCGAAGAAAAGCTCTTCAAGCTTGATTTTTGATTGTTCCCCTTAGTTAAATCTATTACAATTCAATAAAAATGTGATTAGCAACGTTAAATCCACGATGCACATCACGCATACATGGGGCGGGGTGCAACATCGGAGAACTGTGTAGGATTCAAATGTCCGAAGTCCCACCTTTGTTGCTTGGGAAACAAGCAACGACAGGTTCATTAGCCCAGAACCTGTTTTGCCACTTGCAAGCAAATGGCGAGTGACTCACTATTCTAAAGTCAATTAAAAAGAAAAAGAAAAAGAAACAGGGGCACTTTTCGAGCTAACCCAACAAACAACAAAAGGATACAGTCTTTGTGGTGTCCATTCGGGGCTTTTGCCTTAAACTTCTTTGCGTGACTCGGTCCTCTTGTCTTCTTCACTTCTTTATCTACCTTTTCTGATGAGGCTCTTGCCTCAAGTTGACCTTGGTCTCTTTCTTTATCTCTATCTCTACCTTTTTCTACCGTGCCTGCATGTTGAATTCCCGGAGGATATGTGCACGAGTAGTCTTGATTGTTGGATCCACTAGGGGTGGTGAAAACTTGCTGAGGAGTAGGTATGTATGGGGAGGAATCTTTTGCCTCTTTCATGAATTATTTAGGGATGAGAAACTCATTGAGGAGTAGTAGAAATGGACTCACTGAGGAGTAGTGTAACTTTTGTAGATGTGTGATCCATTGGGGAAGAATCTTCTACTTCCTTCATGGTATGCTGAGGACTTTAAGGAAGAATCTTCTGCTTCCTTACTAGGGATACTTTAGGTGTACTTGATCCATTGGAGAAGAATCTTCTGCTTCTTCACTAGGGATTGTTTAAATATGCTTAGGTCCATTGGGGAAGAATCTTCTGCGTCCTTCATGGGGATGGTGTTCTAGATATGCTTGATCCACTAGGGAAGAATCTTCTGCTTCCTTACTGGGGATAGTGTTCTTGAGTTTATGTGATCTACTAGGAATGGTTTTGGGATGTACATGCTTCATTGGGGGAAGAGTTTTATGCTTCCTTTACTACTCATTAGGGGGTCTTTGGCGACTTTGTGCCTAATTGGGGCAATCTTGAGATTTTTTTTTTGACTAAACTACATGTAGTTTAGAGGTGAGGCCTAAACTACACGTAGTTTCCCACCTCTTTATTTTTCCCATCTGTTTCTTTTTCTTCTTCATTCTCTTCATCTCCCTCATCTCTTCACATTCTTCATAACTCTTCAACTTTACACATTAGGAGGGGTAGGAACATGTTTAGGATTGGTTTTGGATGATATATGTTTGAAAATGTCGAAGGACACCTCCTGTCTGTGCTTTTGTGTATGTGGGCTCGAGCCTGCGTATTCAGCTTGTACTTATGCATACGTAGCTCTGTTCTTGCGTACATAGGTCTATTCTTAAGGCTCTGAATACATAGGTTTTGGCTTGCGTATACGGGGTCCTATTTGCGTACGTGGGCCTTGACCCATGTATGTGAGGCACTTGGCAAAGGCCTTACTCTGCTAAATTTCAGTTCTTTTTCCATTGTTTCACTTTTATATGAAATCCTAACACCCCTTTTTGTCATTTTGCACCTGAACATCACTGCATCCTTCTTTTTATCTTTATTCTTGCATCGAAAACATCATTTTTCATCATTTTCACTTGAATCTAGAATCTAATGTTATCTTCATCTTTTGTAGTCCTCATCCCCTTACGATGGTACAGGAAACACTAACAAGGTGGTAGAGTGGTACAACCTCCTTGTTCCTGAAACCAAGGCTTACATTCGGGAAGCGAGCTTCAAGGCTATCCTTAGCCTTCTGTCAGAAAGGTCTACAAGTGCTACTTTGGTGCAATGCCTCATCGAGAGGTGGTGGGATACTACTCATACCTTCCATATTGCTGACCGGGAGATGACGGTGACTCCCTATGACTTCCACTGCATAACCAGCCTTAGCTTCGAAGGCCCATCGTTAACTTGGACAGCGTGTTAGGCATCTAGCTGGGTCTTAACATGTTAGGGAGGAAGTACTCCATCGAGACCATCCGTTACTTTGACTTGGTGTTAGATTACATGCTTCTCCCACAAAAGGACTATGGAGGAGCATGTTTGGATGGCTAGGGCTTTTCTTCTACATTTGTTAGGAGCTTATCTCTTCACCAATGGTGGGCAAGTGGTGTCCTTAAGGTGGTTGACCCTCTTTCAAGGCTTTGCAGATGCACGGAGGGCCAATTGGGGGCAGGCATGTCTTGCCTATCTTTAATCTAGCCTCGACACTCTTAGCCGGGGCACCTTGCGGTAGCTTGTGGGGCCTTGGAAGCTCCTTAAGGTTAGTTCTCTTTCCATCTCTTGTATTTTCATTTGTAGCTTGTAGTCTAGCAAACTGTATCATCTTGCAAACTATCATTTTGCAAACTGTACCATTTTGCAAACTGTACCATCTTGTATCTAACCTGTGGCTTGTGCTTCCTTTTGCAGCGGTGGATTGTTAGGTATGGCCTTATAACTCTAGGCACAGATCTAAATTTGTGGGAATTCCCTCGAGTAAGGGCCCACTTTGTTGGGTTAACTTCAGATGAGGTAAGTTTAAGAGTTCCAGCTTTCATGCTTCTTCATGCATTTCCCTTAGGATACTCTTCTCTTAACCTTGTATCAGCCAGCCCCTTCCTGCTTCTCCGGATTTGGAAGTTGTTGCCATCATTACTTTGGAGATTACCCGACCCTTCGAAGGAGCGGGCTTGAGGGCACTCTACTTGGAAAAGTGTGCAAAAACCAAGCTAAGGTTGAGTTTGCCAAAGACGTACCACCTATTTGCCATAGCAAGAGGGACGCCCAACACAACTTGAAACAAAGAGGGGATATCCCCACCCATGGTAGGGAAGACGAGATCGTCAATCTCTGGTTCACCCATGATGGCACCAAATTCTTCGATGGTGGGGCATAGTTCTACTCCACTAAAGTGGAAAACATGTTGAGTAGAGACCTAATAGTTGGTAGTAGCTCGAAGAAGAGGCCCATCCACCCTTATTTGATGGTATGGAAAGACACAAGAAAAACCATAGGGGGTGATGGAATCTTTGAAATCAAGAGTAAGCCTCCCAATCCATGCCGAGACATCGAGTGAAGAGTTTTCTGCCATTGGTGGGCCTCAAAAAGGTGCTTTCTAAGTTAAAAATACATTGGTAAGGGTTTTGGGACCCAAACGGCTACTTTTATACTTAATTAGGGCGGCTAGGGTTTCCTCTGATTCACGGCCCGCATATGTAAGGTTAACTTTGCTTACAAAACGTCAAAGTTGCGTCAGAGGCCTATCCCCATGTACGCATAGAGCTTGGCAAAAATTCATTATCCCCTATTTTAAGCATGGTTTTTCCACTCCAAGGCATCCCTAGGGTTCCTACGACCTAAAAGATCATTCAAGGCATATTTCAAGCACAAGATTTCAAGCATCAAAGAAGCAATATTGTATGGAAACATACAATTAACCATACATCTTGTAAATTAAGTACAAGTCCCAATTAAAAGCATAAATGTAAAAAGATGTTCTTAAGTACAATCCTTTGCCTTAAACTGAATTCAAATGTCTGCTAAAAGAAATAAAAAACAATAAAAGCATCAAAAAGAAAGAAATATGTGTGTTGTATGCCTATGTGTCTTGACTGCAGGTAATCATTGGTGTCGCCTCTTCCTTGGTTGATAGCTGAGTGTCACCTCCAAATCCTCCTCATCACTACCACCACCATCATCATTATCACCACCATTGCCTGGGTAGGCCGCCCCTCTAGGACCGTACAAGCTCCTTGAATAGTTGGTCACCTCCAGCTTGAGATTCCTAGCCAACCATACGAACTCCTCATGCTCTTGCAAGGTACATCTTGGTCCAAAGGTCATATTGTGTGGACCTCTGGATGTGCATGGTGGTTTATGAGCTAAAGAGAGGTAACCCGGTGGTTTAGGAAGGAAGCAAGCTTCTTTGCGGGAAGTCCTCTTCTTCTTCAGGTATAATCCCTAACTTTTGTCTAGGTTCTTAACCTAGCTGGATTCCTTTAATTTTGCATGGGTTGCCTTTCGGTTTTTGACCTATCGCGGCACCTTATACCGTCTTTCATTATTATTTATGTTTTTTTTTTCTTTCACTCAAGCTCTCTTTTCTTCTTCTTTTTGCTTTCCCTTTTTTTTTTACTCCCTCCTCTCTCTTTTTTCAAATATGGCTACAAGAGAGGCTTCGGTTGTTTCAATCTCCTACCGTACCCCCAGCACATACCTCCCTAGGCATTTTAGGGACTGCCGGCTTCATCAAAAGGACATGAGCTTTAAGGCATACATGGAGCTTATGGGTCACATTAAGGAGACTGGCATTCAATGGGTCGTGGAGTGGTGGCACATCTCAAGCATGGTTTATCGTTGTTGCAAGGACTACTGTGTGCCTTTAGTTGGACTTTGTTGTTGCTCATACTACTGCACTTGTCGTATCTCAAGGCAATTTGGAGAATGTAAAGGAGCTCCTAGAGGTGAAGGTGCCTTCCACACTGAGGTGTTTACTAACAAGATCTTAGGTAGGCTTTGTGAGGGTTGGCCACGCCGTAGGGTGACTAGAGGCATTGCCCTTCCTCGATACATCTATCCCACTACGGGGTACAAGTTATGGTTAGAGGATGACAGGAAGTTGATTATAAGGGATGAGAAAGCTTGCATGAAGACTAGCAAGAAAGCAAGGAGGGTTGAGTGACCACCTTGATATGCCCCATATTTTACTTTTTTGCACTTTATGATTCTCATGTTTTTGCTTTTGAATTTAATAAAAGATTGGAGTGTTCCAAATCCCCTATGAAAACAATCTTGTTACCTTTTAATTTGAGCAATAAGAAAATCACTTTTTATTATCTTTGCTTATTGTCATCTCATTCTTTTGTTTTTCTTTTCTTTTTCCTTTTCCATGTAATTTTTTCCCATGACGTCCCTTTGGAAATTTTTCCATGCCTATGGTTTTTCCCCCTAACTTTTGCCTAGACTACCCATTCAGGTTTTCAATCTAGCGGGGTTCTTTTGCCTTAATTTTTGCCTAGGCCACCTTTTCGGGTTTTCAACCTAGCAGACTTTTTTTTTTTCCCTTTAAATGTTGTATTTCTGGAGTCTATCCATGTTAATTGGGCGATGCATCTCTTCCCCATCCAAATCTGCGATCCTTGTAGCACCTCCAGACATGATCTTCTTAATGATAAAAGGCCCAGACCACCTTGGCTTCATCTTCCCCTTGGATCAAAAGTCTCATCTCTAAGCACCTTTAGGACCAAGTCCCCTTCTTTAAGGTTTCTCGGTTTCACTTTCTTGTTGAATGCTTTTTCAATCCTTTTTTGGTACCCTTGTGCATGATACTGTGCCCTAGCCCTCTTCTCATCTATCAAAGCCAATTGTTCATATCTCACCTTTGCTCAATCCTCTTCTAGGAACTTGGTTTCCACCAATACCCTCAAAGATTGTATCTCCACCTCAATAGGAAGCATGTCTCACTACCATAAACCAAAGAGTAAGGTGTTGCCCTAGTTGACGCACAAATAGAAGTTCTATAATCCCATAAGGCAAATGGAAGCTTCTCGGCCCAGTCTTTGTAAGTCATTACCATCTTGGCTAGGATGTTCTTCACATTCTTATTAGCTACTTCTATGGCCCCACTGGCTTGTGGTCGATATGGTGAAGACTTGTGATGCTTAATGCTATATTCCTCCATGACTCTTCGAACTTCACCCTCAAAGTGGGAATCGTTATCAGAGATGATTTCTTGGGGCACCCTAAATTGGCATATGATGTTGTTTTCTAAGAACCGAGCCATATGCTTAGCCTTCAATACGGAGTAGGAGGCTGTTTCCACCCATTTGGTGAAATAGTCAATTGCCACCAGGATGTATTCAAGCCCATTTGAAGCCTTAGGAGCTATCCTTCCGATCACATCTATGCCCCAAACCGAGAATGGCCATGGAGAAGTCATGCTGTACAACTCACTAGGTGGTACATGATTCTAGTTGGCATGTGTTGGACAATCATGGCATTTCTTCACATAGTCCACACAATCGGTCTCCATCGTATTCAATAGTACCCCATCCTTAGGATTTTCTTGGCTAACATTCTCCCATTCATATGAGGGCCACAAATCCCTTAATGAACTTCTTCCATTACTTTCTCGACTTCTTCCTTCTTCAACCAACCAACGAAGGTGTATACCATCGTAGGACTTTCTATAGAGTTGTCCTTTACATAGGATGTATTGAATTGCCATCATCTTAATGGAACGACGTTCTCTCTTGTCGGCACCATCTGGATATGCCCTTAGTTCCAAGAACTTCATGATGTCATAGTACCACAAAACTTCCTCTTCCTCTATGGTCATTGCTGAAGCTTTGGTCTTCCCTTTGTGCATTTCCTCATAACTTTGCTCAATCTCCAAGGGTCGTGTCCATACTCCCTCTGGTATTTCAACCATGCAGGTTAAGGAAGTTAAGGCATCCACAAATTGATTTTGAGCTCTAGGAATGATTGTGTACTCAATCTTGTCAAAGATCTTGGTCAAGTCCAAGTATTTTTTATAAGGCTTCAAGTGTTCCGCATTCACCTTCCACAACTTTTATGCTTGTGCTATAACCAAAGTCGAATCTCCAAAGACTTCGGCCTCCGTTACCCTCAATTCTTGAAGAGCTTCCATTCCGGAAATACAAGTCTCATATTCAGCCATGTTATTAGTTGCTTCAAGGTTCAACTTGATTGCCAAAGGTATGTGAGATCCCTCGGGGGTGATCAAGAGTACTCCTATCCCATTCCCATATCGGCTTACGGCTTCGTCAAAGTACATCTTCCATGCCCCTAACTTAACATCCATCATGTCCTTATTCGAAAAGTTTTCTTTACCATCTTCACCCTCTATAGGATTCTCAGTACAAAAATCCGACACGACACTCCTTTTGATAGTTTTTCTAGCCATATACTTCAAACCGAATTCTGTCAATAAGATCAACCATCTTGACAATCTTCCACTCAAAGCATGTTTCTACAACTTCCTTCTTCAAACTCTCGATGCTTGGGCCTTCTTCATGAAGATGGTTTAGCTTGCTGTGGATGCTATTGACACTCGCATCGAGAGTTTGAAGAAGGAAGTTGTAGAGCTAGAGGCATGTCTTGAGCGCCTTCTTGGTGTTACTGGCTCCTGTCGCTTTGAGGATCAGACCTTTATTTTAGGCCTTTGATTGGACTTTTTTTCCCTTATGTAGCTTTATTTCCTTCCCTCATGTTTACTTTTTTCCCCCTTTCTCTACGCAATGCACTTTATTTCTCTAGCACTTATGACTTATTTTGATAAGTTTGATATGACTAATATATTTTGGGTTTGTAATCTATTATGCTACATCTGCTATAGCTACTATTATGCTTTATGATACAGTATATATATTTTGCTAATAATTCATGCATGATCTTCATTACTTTCTGATTTTACTTTTAATCATAAGTTATAGGTAAAATATGCTACAGTGCTTTCTTGTGACACTGTCCTCGCAAGGGTAGTCACTTGGAGGAAAGAAAAAAGCAAGAAAGAAAAGGAATGATTATGTAATATTTCCTACACATAATAGCGTTCTAGCCACTTGCCATTAATGGGTCCATTAAATCTTTTCCATCCATCTAGGCTAAATGATAGTACCCACTTGCATGTGCTTCCCTAACCACAAAAGGGTCCTTCTCATTTTGGTGAGAAATTAGATAGTCCTGCCATACCTCGCCTAACATGGTCTGCTATTCTCAACACGAGTTATTCTTTTATAAACATTTTCTCTTCAATTATCCTGTTTGGTCATCCTTTGCCTGTATCTGCGGCTACGCTCTTAGGCTTCTTCCCTATTTTCATCCTACCCTTTTAGGTCCTCGCAAGTTTATGCTGTAAAGACTTCCTTTTCCATTTCCTTCTTTCATGTTTGCATAACCCTCAAAGATGGTATCATTACTTCTGCTAGGCTCACCACTTCTATCCCATACACTAAGGAGAAGGGAGAGAATCTTGTGGCAGATTTGGGCAAGCTTCGGTAAGCCCAGAGTGCATCTAGCAGATGTGTTGCCCAGCCTCCACTGTACTCCTATCTCATCTTGCTGATGATCTTAATGAGGGTTTTGTTTGTTGCTTTCGCCTGCCCATTTCCTTGCGGGTAATAAGGTGATGACTGGTGATGCTTCACCTAATAGAACTCTAGCATCTTCCTCACTCTTCTATTGACAAAGGGGGTACCATTGTCACTTATGATTTTGTAAGGTACCCCAAATCAGACAATTATGCTCTCTTTACTGAAATTTGCCACAGCTCCTCCGATGGCTTTGCGGAGTGGTATGGCTCTGCCCACTTGGTGAAATATTCTGTAGCCACAAGGATCCATAAGTACCCATGGGAAGGTGGATTGACTGGTCTTACCAAATCAAGCCCTCAGGTGTGGAAGGGCCATGGTGACCATGCTATGCAAGCTTTGTCGATGAGTGTGGATCAAATTGGCTTGCACTTGGCAACTATGGCACTTCTTCACAAATTCTTCTGCATCCTTCTTCTTAGTGGGCCAATAGTAGCCCATCTACAGTATGCACTAGTACAGCTTCTTCTATCCCTAATGCTCTCCATATTCTCTTGCATGCATTTCCTTTAACATATCTCCAGCTACTTCTGGACCCAAACACCGTAGTGGGTCCCCATCATATCCCTTAAAAAGAATTCCCCCGTGTAGGAAGTAGTAGGTTACAAGCTTCTTGAGTCTATACCTTCCTTCATGCTTCTGTGGCAGGATGCCTTCTGTGAACTATTCTATGAACAAGCTTCTCCAATCCTCTATGGCAAACATGGCATAACTCTCTTCTCTATCCATGGCTAGATGGTAGGCTTCACACTAGGTTTGGATCAAGTCTGCGTCCTTACCCATGCAACCTTCGATATAGGTTGATCTCACTATAGAACCCACAATTTTTGCTGCGCACTTCCTTTAGCTTTTTTTGGGCCTTTTCATGCCCCACATACCTTGACAGAATTCCTCCTAGAATTATGTGGTATATCTCTCCTTTCAATTTTGCCATGTCTTCTTCTTTTAACAGGACTTCCTTGATGGGAGCCCTCCAATCCTCGCATCCTTGCTTCTCCTGAAACCTTTCCTGGAGTATTTCAATTATGGACTCCCTTCGCTTATTAATCCCAACTCTAGTACTGCTCCCTTCAAAGGCTATTTATAAGCCCGACGTGGCTAATGCAACCGCATATCGATTCTTGCTCCTGTGAGTGTGCTTTATTTCAAATGTGCAAAACTTTTCCTCCATCCTTTGGGCCAATGTCCTGTATGGGCCTGGACTTGGTTCCTTTAAAGAAAAACTCCCCTTAGCCTAGTAGACTACTTGATTGGAGTCGCCTATCACCGTTAAATGTTTGATCCCCACTTCGATGGCCGTTGCTAACCCTGTCAGGTAGGCCTCGTATTCTGCAGTATTTTTTGAACACAAAAATTCTAATTTGAATGAGAGTGCCACGGTCTCTTCACTATTGTGATAGAGTACCACTCATATGCCTCTTGAGTTTGCTGTAGAGGAACCATCAAACTTCATGATCCATTGTTCTTCAGCCACTTCTGCCATGGCTACTTCTCATGGTACTTCATTGTCTAGCAGGAATTCCTCTTCTCCTGAGAATTGAGCCAACAGGTTTGCTATGGCCAAGCTTTTTACCACCTTGGGTGTTCCTGCCTTTAAGTCATACTGTGACAGCTGTTGTAGCAACTGAGATATTCTCCCAGATAGAATAGGTTGTCATAGAAGTGCTTTGATCGTGTGGGATTTCGTCATTAAATGTATCTCATAAGCCAAGAAGTAATGGCGTAGTTTCGTCATTAAATGTATCTCATAAGCCAATAAGTAATGGCATAGTCTTTACGACGCATAGATGATTGCCAAGCATACCCTTTTTGCTTTGGGATAATGGGTCTCAGGGCACAGCTTATGTAGTGGACTAGTTGTTCAATGCCGCCTCCATCCTCCTGGGCTATCAAAGCCCCAATGGCAGATGGGCTTAAGGCTAGGTAAAGCAGCAATGGTTTCCCGTGGACTAGGGCTTGCATTGTAGAGAGATTCGTCATAATCTATTGTCGCTTTTGGAAAGCTGTCTACTGTGTTTCCTCCCACTCAAAGCCTTGTCCTTTCTTTTGTAACTTCGTAAAAGTCGAACTGATTGATGCTAAGCCAGGGATAAACCTCCTGATGTAAGAGACTTTGCCAAGTAAACTTTTCAACTTTTTTACTATAGCTGGTGGCTTCACAGTTGCTATTGCCACTACTTTGGCTGAATCTATGTCTATCCATCTATTGTGGACCAGAAATCCCAAAAATTTCCTAGCAGAAACTCCAAAGGTGCACTTTAGTGGGTTCATTCTTAGCTTGAAAAGTCTGTACCTTTCGAATACATTTCTTAACACCTTAACATGATCTTCTTGCCTTCTCGATTTCACCACTATGTCATCCACATAGTCCTCCAGTTCTCAGTGCATTATGTCATGAAATATGGCAGTCGTTGTGTGCTGATAAGTTGCACTTGCATTTTTTAGCTCGAAGGGCATCACTGTGTAGTAAAAATTCCCAATAGGCGTTCTGAAAGCAGTCTTTTCCACATCCTTTGATGCCATCTAAATTTGATTGTATCTGTTAAACCCATCCATAAAGGAAAACATGGCATTTCCCACGGGGGAATTTATCAGCAAGTCCATGTTGGGTAATGGGAACATGTCTTTGGGGCAAACCCGATTAAGACTTGTTCTTTTTCTTTATAGGCATGATGTTGGACAACCATCGTGGGTGTTGAATCGGTTTGATGAAAACAGCCACTAATAATTTATGTACCTCCTTTACTATATGTTCCTCTATTTTAGTGTGGAACACCCTGGCAGGCTGATCCACTGGCTTGGCCCCAGGATCCACATTAAGTGTGTGTACCCCTAACCCTAGGTCTAGCCCAGGCATTTCGTTGTAATCCCATGCAAAAGCATCTCTGAATTTTTTTAATAGTAGGATCAATTCTGCCTTTTCTTCTTCTAACAATTATGAGCTTATTGAAATTGGTCTTAGCTTTTGTAGGTCTGTGCCCAAGTCAATCTCTTCCAGCTTTTCTTCTACCATTAGTTATGCGTATTTTTTGCCGCAATCTCCTTTCCATTTTCTGTGTCACTTTCTTCTCCCGAACTATATTGGGCCTCTTGCATACTACAGGTGGGCCCTGCGCACCTTCGTAATTTATATACTATCCTGTCGTCAGGTGTTTGGACCCTGACACATCGTAGTGTACTTCCTAGCTTCGAAGTTGGTGCTTCTTTCCTTTTCCTCTTTCGCATTAGTAATTCTCTCAATTCAGGCTCTGGGTCGTCCTAGATATCCTTCCACTTGGGGATAAAGGTGTCTTGTAGCTTGGATACTGAACTCTCTCCAGATGGCACCCATTCATCGTAGAACATGGTCTCGACCAAATGGGCTTCTGCCTGCTCGAATAGGGATGGGTTTGTTGCTATCCATATCATCTTGCCATTCAATCTTCCCTTCATGCACTGGTGATAGATGGATGGAATTAGGCAATGCTTGTGTAGCCATGGCCTTCCCAGCAGTATATGATAGGAAACTTCTGTCTTTACCACATGAAAACGGGCAAAAGAGGTTATTGGGCCTACCTTCAGCCATAGCTGTATATGACTTGTTGTATACTCGTCTCTTCCTCTGAACCCCGTTACTTCCATCAAGCATCCTTGAATCTTACTTTCTTGTATTCTTGCTACTTGTAGCGTGCTGACTCGGATGAGGTTTATTGAAGCGCCCGTGTCAACCAGGGCTCTCTTAATGGGAATTTGGTTTATGGAGGTTGCTAAGTAGAGGGGCCTTCTGTGGTTTGAGTAATCCTCCTCCATGTCTTCATCGCTGAAAGCAATCTCATTGGTGTCTTGCAGGAAAGCTCTGTCAGCCTTGGCTTTTGTGGCAAGGCATTCTATTTCGACTTCTGAGGCAATGCTTACTAGAGCCTCTGTGGCCATCCTTCGTTTGTTTGTTGTGAGCTCTAGTTGGTCAAACAAGCTCTTAAACCGGGAGCTTTTCTATAAGGTAGTAATGGCTGCGATAGGCAGAGTCGGCCTTTCTTCTTCATCCTCACCCGAGTATGCGTAAATAAAAACTGCTACTACCCCCTTCCCCTTATGATTAGGGAATGGGTTCCTTTGCACCTCTGGTTGGGATAGCTCAAGGGTTCCTTCTCTAATTCTATGGTGCACTAATTTATGGAGCACCTAACATTCTGCGGTGGCGTGCTACACATAGTTATGCAGATGGCAGAAACATGGGTCCCTCCATTCTTCTTCAGTGGGTTTTTTGGAGAGTTGATTGGGTTTGAAAACTCCATCTGCAATCCATTTGTCTAGAAGAACATTCAGTTCCTTTGGTGTGCATGGTATTGGTCGATGGTTCTCGTACTCCCTTCCTTCTGACTTCTTTTTCTTCTTGCCGGTGGACATTATCTTGGCCTGTGGTGTGGATCTGCGCTCCTTGGGCTTGTCAGAGCTAAGCTTGATTGATTGGGCTGTCTTCCTAGCCTTTTGCAAAAGTTGAGTAAATTGGGAAATTTCTAAATTTTCTAGGACAGCTCTATACTCCATGATCATATCCCCCATGCACATTTCCACCAGCATCTTCTCCTCATAGTGGTTATAGCAATCGAGAGCTATGTCCCTAAACCTTTTGATGTACTCTATCAAGTCTTCGTTGCTTTTCTGCTTAGTGCCTTGCAAAGTTACGAGAGTTACCGTTTCCTCTCCGTGAAGTACTTGGTGTAGAACACGTCTACCATATCATCCTAAGTTGGGATTGATCCTGGATTCAAGCCAGTGTACCAAGTATATGCCTGGTCACATAAGGACTTTGAAAACTCTCGAGGGTAGAGATCCTCGTCTGCTGCGTAGGGACCAAGGGTTTTAATAAACTTACTTACATGCTCAACAACGCTTCCCCTTCTACCATCATATTGTGTGAAGGTTCATGGCTCATATCTCTCGGGATACGGCTTGCTGAGTATCCTCAGTGGACAAAGAGGTTTTCGTGCATAAAATCTTTCCTTGGGTTCCTTGGCCCTTTCTTGATCTAACAGTGCTGCGATGTTAGCCATCGTGACGAAACGCTACTCTGTGTTCTGTAGGCCACCACCTACAGGGGTTTCTTCCTTGTCTGCTATGTGCTCAGGGTCATGTTGGCTCCCCTTTTCCTTAGTCTTGTCGACCTTCAGCTAGCGCATTTCCTCCATTAGTTGTTGTTAGGAATGCTGTATGGACTGTAAGACTTCAATGAAGAAGTTAGCATGGTTAGTGGGATTCCTTTGCTGCTACTTTGGCCCAACCCCCGCTCCATTATCACCCTTTGCTTGATTAGGCTGGTGCGGTGTGGCTGGCCTTGATTCTGCTAAGGATGGCATGACATTAATATTTCGCGTCATCTTTGATCTTGGGGGTATAACTTGCAAGGGATCTATTTGCTTTCCCTGTCTTTTTCCCAACTCTCCAGTGGAGTCACCAATTTAAATGTGGTAGGCCTTTTTGTGTTGTTGAGCTTTGATCTCTCCTACTGTACTGTGGCCCATGGGTCTAAAGTAAGAGAGTTGGGGCTGGCCTAAATGAAAGACACTTTAGGCTAGTTTGTGCACAAGTCAAACCATCCTCGTATAGACGCATCCTAGCAGAAGCGTTAAGTGTACGACGTATCCACAGCAGGTGTTAGGGACATATTTATGTAATTGGCTAATCCTTTCACAAAATGCACTTCACTTGTAATTGGGTAGATTCAGGATGGGTTTAGTGCTTCAAGAAATAGGAGTTCATGTTTAGTATTGAAGCCATGCCAATCTAACCAAGAAACAAGTGAAAAATGTGCTGCTCATTAAAACTCCATAGAAGTCTCAACAGAATCATTTCTATCAAGAATTACTATTGAAGCTCGATAGAAGGTCGACACAAATAGTATTTGTCGAGAATTATGAAATCAGAAATTCTAGATCTGATTACACGCATATCCTTGAGTATTTGTGTAGGGTTCTTTTCTCACAACCCTAGACATATATAAGGATTATTTTAAGAGCCGTGACAAGTGATGCAAGGTGTTGCAAAAGAATAATCCATGCATATTGTGACCGAAGACAAAAATTGCTCTAATTCATCATATTTTCTGTAGAAGTTACTGCGTCTTTTCGCCAAGGGTTTTGTGACCAAGGAGTTTCTTGATCTTCATTGTTGGATGAACTGAAGAACTGAGCAGCCAACATCTTCCTCAAGTTGGTGTGTTAGTCACGTACTGGGATTCGTGCATTGAACAGAGAGAATGATACTAAAATACAAGTCCAATTGGGTATTGGGGTAAGGGTTCAATTGTAGGTTGGTATTGGGTACTCGGATTCCTTTTACTTGTAATCGCTTATGATTGATAATAGTGGATTCTCGAGTGTGGCAACCTTAAATTCATCAGGTGGGGTTTTGCCTCGGTGGTTTTCCTCATTCGTAAACAAATCACCTGTGTCAAATTTAATTTCTGCTGCATTTAACTTAGTTGGTGATTTGTTTATGCTACCACGCTATTGCATGTTAAATTGACTTAATTAATTAACTTGGATAATTAATTAATTAATTTGCCAAAGGGGTCAATACATTTTTGGCCTATCAGTAGGAACAACTATTACAGGTGTTATAGCAAGAATATAGTATGGCAGAACAACTATAATACTAAACAAATGACATTAACACCGAAATAAGGGAAAGTGGCCTAATAAAGTCATGGTAGAATGATACAACAATAAAAATAACACTATAGCAAACAGTTTAATAACCGAACGGTAAACTGATCACCTAAAAAGCATGAAAGAAAAAACTTATCTGCTAGAAAAGTTGTTTTAGCTTCTTAGTAGATGCAAGTCCAAGAAGGGAACCAATCCCCAATGTGAGTAACCTCAAAGTAGGCTTCTGCTATAGAAGTTATGCACTTTGGAAAAAGGACCTACATGGTTTAAGCTTCAATTACCAATTTTCCAAAGAGTGGGTCTGTCAAGAGGGAGAGAAAAAGGTAGTCTATTGATGCATGCCCCTATTCCTATTACTTATGCCTCCCTAATTTTTTGTGTATTCTTTTCTTTTCCCTATTTTCTTTCTTGTTCTACCTTTTTATGTTCCTTTCGTCGCCCCCTTTATTGTTCACAACTACCACTTCTTATACTGTCTGCCATGGTGGGATTTGCCATTTTTACCCCTCAACTGCTTTTGGATCCTTATGGGTGTCCTTCTAAGACTACCCACTAGCCTGCCGGCTGCTCAGCCACTACCATAGCTCGAATGTGTTGGTTGCACCACTTCCCATTCCTAGATAAAATTGCTTGTCTTGTTTCTTACCTTCCTCTATTTTTCACTCCTGTTATCTGGATAAGGATTAAACTTTTCTATCACCTACCTTTATGGCATGCATCAAGTGGTCTCAGCCCATACTTCTTTTGGGTGAGATGCCATCCTAGCAGGACATTTCTCCCAAATAAGTTTGAGCGGGAACCCCAAAATAGACTCCCTCTTTCTCCTCATTGCTAGACCACGCCCTTTGAATACCTGGACTCGTGGCCCACCTTCTATGTATTGGCTGGGTACAAGTAGGTGGTGCCTTAGCCCTTTGTGCATGCTCCATTTCATCTAAATTTGTTTCATTCTAGCCTTCACACCATTTCTGCTGCCTCCGTGTTTGTTTGAGTCTACTGTACGTTTTGGTTGGTGTTTATCTCTTGTGGTGTGAAGGATGTGTGGGCTTTTGGGCTCATGTTCCCTGTCTTTTATCTCTTCTTTAGATTGTGCGTTGCTTGGGCAAAGACTCTTATCTTCCTACTGAGCCCATGCTTTCCTTTTCTGTGTTAGTGGGCTTCTTAGCTATTGATCCTTCCATATCACTTCATTGTGCTTGCTATAGTTTTACCTTTCCTTTGTGTTACCTCGTGAACTTGTGGGCTGACATTCCTGCCATGCTAGCCCACTTCTTTGTCAATCTTTTGCTCAGGGCTTCCTAGGCCCACTTCTCACATATTTACCTATTTTGAACTTTTTTGGCCAACATTCCTACCATGCCAGCCCTATTTCATTATTTCATGCCTCGGGCTTCCTCGGCCCGTTTGCTTCCTCTTTACCTCTTTTACTCCCATGGGCTTTTTGCATCCATGGGCTACCTTGGCCAAATTACCACATCCTTACCTCTTATTACTTTTTGGGCTTATTGGCCTTTAAGCCAACCCAATGAGTTTACTAATTCATTTCTTGGGTTTCCTCAGCCATTTACTTCCTTATTACCTCTTATTATTCCTATGAGCTTACTACTTCATTCCTTGGGTTTTCTCGGCCCATTTACTCCTTCTTTACCTTTTTTTTATTCTTATAGGCCTACTGGCCATCAATCTTGCCATTTCAGTTTGCTAGGCTTGTTTCTCTGTTCCCTTACTATTTTCCTCTTCTCACTTTCTTTATATTGTTGGGCTTCTTTTGCTATTAGGCCCTTTGTCAAAAGTGGGCATCAACATATTTCTATCATATAAACTGTTTATTTATTTATTTATAATAAATTCCACCATATAAAAAAAGATGGTGTAGAAATAATATATTTTGTGCAAAACTACTATCAACGATAGGAAGAGGAAAGAGAAAAATTATTATGAATATACATAATTATGAATATATATAGCTTAAATGAATTCACAATTATTTAATTATTTTGGCTAATTAAAGTGTATAGTTATCTGTTACATTCCTTGAAAGGGTGTAGATACTTGATTTTGCACTCATAATTTAATCAAGGAAGATGACTGGAATGACCATCCATGTACCCCAAAAATCATGATTACATTAATTCATTCATTGCATATCATAAAAATGATCTTGAGACTCTAATGGTCACAATGGTGTGTTCGATTTCCAAATCAGACCATCGGATCGAAAGATATCACATATCAAGTTTGCACGATCAACATGCATTGTGTTAGGTAGAGTCGACCACGGATGATTAATTTAAATTAATTCTGATTCATTAAAAAATTAAAATTAATTAAATAATTTTGTGATTGGTTGATAATTAGTGTCCAAAATAGGATTGCTTGCATAGGAATAAAAGGGATAATTGGATAACAATAAAATTGTGGATAATCTGAACTTTATCAAATTTTATTTTAGGATATTTAGCTACAAGATAATTGTTCCTGAAAAGACCTGAATTATCCAAGAAAGAGATAAAATCTTAGAATATGGATTGGAAATATGTCTAAGTGCAAGGCCCGGCTTAAGAAAACTTAAAAAAGGAGTCCAAAACGCACCCGAACACAAAAGTGTGATCAGCACCCAAGAGTACCATTCGGCACTTTTGGAGTGTCGATTGACACTTTAAAAGTGCCAAATTGCACTCTTTTGGGCTTTGGCCCAACTCTCTTCGGGTGCCGATAAGGCACACCCTTTTCGACTTTTTTGCAAAAAGACACGTCCTGATTCGCATTCTACCCGTTATTGCTTATTTTTTAAGCATTCCAGTTATAAATAGGGATTGGATCTAAAAATTCAACACACTCTTTTATGCTCTGAGAGCACATTCTTTTACGCTCAAGGAGAGACACCCTTTTACACTCTCAAATTTCTCACTCCCCTTTTCTGCTATTCTCTCTTAAACTAGGTGATAGGCCAAAAACGAATTGACCCCTTGTGATAAATTAACCAATTAATTTAGCCAAGTGAATTAATTAAATTAATTAACATGCAAACGCGTGGTAGCACAAAAAAATTACTAATAAACTAAGTGTACAGTGGAAAATAAATTGACACGGTGATTTGTTTACGAATGGGGAAAACCAACACGGCAAAAACCCCACCGGGTGATTTTAAGGTCACCACTCCAGAAATTCCACTATTATCACACAACAAACGGTTACAAGTAAAGGAATCCCAGTACCTTATACCAACCTACAGTTGAACCCTTACCCCAATATCCAATTGGACTTGTTTTGTACTAAAAATTTCTCCTTTTGATGCACGGCTCCCAGTATGTGACTAACCAATTACGCGGATCCCAGTACGCGACTTCAATCACCAACTAGAGAAGGTTGTTGGCTGCAAAGTTCTTCAGCTCATCCCAACGATGAAGATCAAGAAGATTCTTGGTTACAAAACCCTACGGTGCACAAACATAGCAACTTCTTCACAAGAACGATGAACTAGGGCAAATTCTGTCTCCGGTCACAATTTGCTTGAACAAAATTTTCTCAACACTTGTGCAACTTGTGACCACTTTGACGGCCCTTAAAATAATCCTTTTATATGTCTAGGGTTGTGAGAAAAGAAAGTCCAAACACATAATCACGGATTAGAGTCAAAACAGAACTGAAATTCTGTTTTTCATAAACCTCGACAGATACCCTATCCGTCGAGCTGCTATCGAGTCACAGGACTGAATAGCTCTTTAAGCTCGATAGATGGCTAGTTGTTGAGCTTTAATGACAAGCAACTTTTAGCTTGAATCTTGGACAGACTTGCATGGTTTCAACACTTGATCTTGAAACAAAGTTTCTTGAAGTATTAAACACATCCTAGATCTGCCCAATTACAAGTAAAGTGCGTTTTGTCAAAGGATTAGCCAATTACATAAAATAGTGACATATGTACCTAACAAGTGAATCACATATGTCCTAACATTAGGGTTTTTAGGTCTCAAAGATAATTGCATAAATTTCTTTGAACCCTAAAATATCCTCTTAAGAAGAAGTGCTCCATTCAAGAGATTGTTTCTGATAACCCTTTTTCTTTATGCTTCTCTTTTGTGATGATGCATGTATGTTTTTTTTAATATATATATATATATTTTTTTAGTTTAGTTGTTTTGAATATCCATAACATGAATTTTTAATTATTGTTTTGTTCAAAACATGATCTTGAATCTTTTATAATTGTTATGATATCTTTCTTAATTTCAAAGATCTGCATGTAATCAATTCTTTTTCTTAAAACTAAAAACAGATTTGCATCTTCATTAGATGTAGATCTAAATTTTTCTTCAAAATAAAACGGATCTGCATCTTCCTTAAATGTAGATCTAAATTTTGTTCAAAATAAAAACAGATCTGTATCTTTATTAGATGTAGATCTAAATTTTTCTCAAACCAAAAACTGGTTTGCATCTTCATTTGATGCAAATCTGAATTTTTTTTCTTAAAAAAAACCTGATTTGCATCTTCCTTAGATGCAATCTAAATTTTTCTTAAAACAAAAAAACTAATTTGTATCTTCCATAGATGCAGATCTGATTTTTTTTAACATATGTGGATTTTGAAATAAATAAAGAGATCATGCATGATTGTGTTTGTTTTGTTCAATATATGTAGCATAAATTTATTTCATGAATGAAACCCTCTTCTCAAAAATATTTTTCATATTTTCCTGGAACATATAAAAACAGTTCTGATTTTTTCTGTCATCAAAAATCATTTTTTTTAGTTCTTAAAAACAGATCTGATCTTTTATAAACCAAAACCCTTTTTTTCTAAGTTCTTAAAAACATATCTGTTTTTTTTAAAAAAAAAAAAAAAAAAACCAAAAGACTTTGTTTTATTTAATAAACATAGATCTGAATTTTCTCTCCATAAACCACTTATTTTTACACAACAAAAATAGATATGATTTTTATTTTTTTTTATAAACTGAAATCAAATTCTTTTACTCAGAACAATAGATCTGATTTTTTTAAACAAAGAAGAGTTTGAATTCATAAATAAATTTGTGTGATTTAGTTTTGTTCACATGTACAACATATCATTAATAGCACGCATAAAAGGGGTACATAGGTCACAAGAGTCTAGAAGACTAGATTCTGCCTGGGTGGAATGGGTGCCTAACACCTTTCCATTCCGTAACCTAGCCTCCAAATTTAGGTCTTTGGGTAAGTAGATCTAAGCCTTGTCTTTATTTTTATTTTGGGTAGTTTGTAACTAGGACAAAAAGCCATGTAATTATTTGGTAGTTTGTAACTAGGACCCAAAGCCATGTAATTTTTCAAATTTTCAAATATGTATTTTTTTTATTTAGTCATGTATTTATATTTAGTTTTTCTTATTTTTTGTATAAAAAAAATAGGTGGCGACTCCACACCACTTATCCAAAAAGAGAGATGCCCTTAAAAGCATCCAAATCTCTTTTTTTTTTAGAGGAACTTTTGCGGTCTCACACAGTGGCGACTCCACTGGGGATGTCGAGAGCTAAGCTTCGTATTAGACTTAAGTAACCAAATGTGTACCCTTGTTTTGCAAGGTCTTGCATGATACTGTTGTTTGTTTATTTATTTATGTTTTTGAGATGTTGTATGATATTTTGTTGTATGATATGTTGTTGTTTGTATTGCTTGCTAAAAGCTTTCCCTAACTATCATAGTGTGTGCCATCCAAAAAATATGTATGCACCCCTTTCAACAACCTGTGGTGGTAGTAACCATTGATCACCAGTCTTCATTAGATTCGGGTACCCAGTGGCGAACTCACCAACCCATAGCCTAAAGTCACTGGATCATTTCTTGTCAACTGTAAAGGACAAACCATGCCATTTGGACCAACGCAATGTTCATTACATTACAAGTTGGGAGGTGTAACGTCCTAGCTATGGGAAAAAATGAAACAACAAACCCACCCTATGACATAATGACTTAGAACCTACCCTTAGGTCGGTCTTGGTTAAAATTGCATTGCATGTTGTGTGTGTTTGTTTGGTTGATTGATTGATGTGGATGGGGTCTTAGTTTTGATTAACCCGACCAAGCCTGTCTTAGATTGTCTAAAGGAAGGCTGCAAAGAGAACCTAAGCTCGATACTCATGCCAGTAGCTCCAGTTCCAAGCTTGTCACTCCCATTACAGAACTGAAGCCCGTAAGCATAAAAGAAACTCCACCGCTACAACATTACAATCCCATATTCGACTTACAAGACACTTCAAACCCTAACCAAATCACCCAACATCCACGAACGGGGGGGAGACACTTCAAACCCCATTCAAATTACCAAGCACCAACATATGGGGGGAGACACTTCGAAACCCAATCAAGCAACCCAATACCTACAAATGAGGGGAGACACTTCAAACCCCAATCAAATGGCCCAACATCCACAGTGTGGGGAGACACTTTAAACCCTAAGACACCAACCTAAACGACCCAACAAAAATTTTCCACATCACAAAAGGGAGAGACACTTCAAACCCCCGTATGTGAAGATTGACAAACCCATAGACTTGGAGATTGATGAAGAAGCCACAGATTATATGGATGAAGATCCCGCAATACTGATGTTGAGGGAAGAAGGAACTTACTGGGAGCCACCTGTCATTTTTGAAGCTACTACTGTGTTGAAGAATTGGGCATGGGAGGGAGCCGCCCACCCCACGGAGGACTCTGTGAAGAAGATCAAGACCGTTAAGTCAGTCACTCTTGCTAAGAAGATCAAGACCGTCGAGCCAGTCATCCCTACCAAGAACATTTTTTCTGTCACTATTGAGTCTATTTCTGCTAGTATTTCTATTCCTATTAAGTCCATTTTTTATAGTTTTTCAGTTGAGTCTGATTTAGTTAAGTCTATTGAGTTTATTGGGAACTCTTTTCCTTTTAATATGATTTCTGATTTTGCTTATTTGTTGGCTTTGATTGTTTTTATTTCTGAAATTGGTAAAGAAACTCTTAATAATAAGGAACTAAAACATGGACACCTAGAACCAATAATAGAGGAAACCCAATCCATTAACCTAGGAACTGATGATGAACCTAAAATGATACAAGTGGGCAATACCCTAACCATTTCAGAGAAAGATGCATTAGTGGCACTCCAGACAAAATTCAAAGAGGTCTTTGCCTGGCCATATGAAGACATGCTTGAGATTGATACAGATATAGTACAACACTACATTCCAACATATCCAACCATGAAGCCGGTCAAACAGAAGTTGAGAAGAATGAAGCTAGAATGGACTCTCAAGATCAAGGAAGAAGTTAAGAAACAGTACAATGTAGGATTGCTGAGGGTGGTCAACTATCCAGAATGGTTAGCTAATGAGGTTCTGGTGCCAAAGAAGGATGGGAAGGTCAGAATGTGTGTATATTTTCGAGATCTGAATAAGGCTAGTCCAAAAGACGACTTTCCTTTACCTCACATTGACGTCTTAGTAGACAATACAACAGGTCATGCTTTGCTATTGTTTATGGATGGATTTTCAAGGTACAACCAAATTAAGATGGCTCCAGAAGATATGGAGAAAACCTCCTTTATTACACCATGGGGGACATATTGCTACAAGGTCATGCCATTTGGCTTTAAAAATGTTGGTGCTAGTTACCAACGTGCAGCCACCACTTTGTTGCCTGACTTGATCCATAAAGAAGTAGAGGTTTTTGTCGATGACATGATAGTGAAGTACAAAGACCATGAAGGACATATGCCAGCTTTACAGAAGTTCTTCAAAAGAATCTGGTTCTATAAGTTATGGTTGAATCCAAAGAAGTGCACTTTTGGTGTAACATTTGGAAAGCTATTAGGGTTTATGGTAAGCTAGAAGGGAATAGAAGTTGATCCTAACAAAGTCAAGGCAATTGTAGAGATGAAGCCCCCAAGAACTGAAAGGAGATACGAGGATTTCTGGGAAGGGTACAGTACATCAGTAGGTTCATAGCTCAACTCATCATGACATGTGAACCAATCTTTTGACTGCTTAAGAAGGAAGTTCCTATAGAATGGAATGAACAATGCCAAGAAGCCTTTGAAAAGATCAAGAACTATCTGATGAAGCCACCAATAATTGTTCCATCAATACCTGAAAAACCATTGTAGTTGTATCTCACCACTATCGATACAGCAATGGGGGCTCTACTTGCTCAATACTTAGAGGCTCTACTTGCCACTTGAAAAGACATGTGTAGCACTTGTTTGGGCAACCCGCAAACTTAGACATTATATGCTTGCCTACAAGGTTTTGTTGATTGCAAGAATGGATCCTTTGAAGTACTTAATGGAAAAGCTTGTGCAAGATGGGAAGATTGCTAAATGGGTATTGTTTCTATCAGAATTTGATATTAAGTATGTGACTCAGAAATTTTTGAAGGGTACAACAATTGCCAATCATTTAATCCATCGTTCACCAGAAGAAGCTGAAGAGATCCAAGGAGACTTTTCGGATGAAGACATCATGGGGATTGAGGTAGAATCATGGAATATGTACTTTGATGAAGCCACAAATTAAAATGGAAGTGGAATTGGAGTTCTCTTAATTTCTCCAAAAGCGACAGACATTTCAATTTCTGGTAGACTCAACTTTCCTACCACCAACAATGCTATTGAATATAAAGCTTGCATCATGGGGCTACGAGCATCCCTAGGCCTTGGAGTAAAAGAGTTGGAGGTATATGGAGATTTAGCTTTGATAATATCTCAGATTCAAAATAAATGGAAGATCAAAGAAGAAAGGTTGATGCCTTATCATGAATGTCTTCAGAAGTGGGCATCAAAATTCAGCAAGATTCAATATCAATATGTGCCAAGGATGCAGAATCAAGTTGCAGATGCTTTAGCAACCATGGCATCCATGATGGGTGGGCCAAAAGAAGATAAAGCTAGATCGATAGTGTTGGAACAAAAAGAAGAACCAGCCTACTGCATGATAATAGAAGAGGATGAGGGAAAGAATGGGGAAGGTGAATGGTATTCAGACATCCTACAATGCCTCAAGGATGGAACATACCCAAAGTCTACTGACAAGAATGATCAATTAACCATCTGGAGGTTGTCTACTAATTACATTATTTGTAGTGAAAGGCTTTACAAAATATCATATGATGGAATTCATCTCCTTTGTGTAACCACCAAGGAAGCATAGCAAATAATTGAAGAGGTTCATGAGTCAAGCTATGGGCCACATATGAATGCACACATGCTGTCAAGGAAGATAATGAGATAGGGCTATTACTAGACTACTATGGAAGTTGACTGTGTGGCTCATGTTCGAAAATTCCATCAATTCCAAGTCCATGGAGATCTGAAGCACATGCCACCCATGCCACTACATACCGTGACGTTACCTTGGCCATTCTCTACATGAGAGATAGACATTATTGGGGAGATTCACCCAACAACATCCAATGGCCATGAATTCATACTCATAGCCATCGATTACTTCACTAAATGGGTAGAAGCCGCCTAATACAAGGTTTAGAATTCAAAGAAAGTTGCTCAATTCATTCAGACGAATATTATATGCAGATATAGGGTTCTACATGAAATTATCTTTGACAATGGAAAGTATTTCAAGGGAGAAGCAGAAAGTTGCTATGACAGTTCAATATTCAACACCATAAGTCTTCACCTTATCATCCTCAGACTAATGGAGCAGTTGAGGCTACTAATAAAAATATAGGGTGAATCTTGAAGAAGAGCACATAAATTACAAGGACTGGCACCTACAATTTCCTTATGCACTCTAGGGGTACAGAACATCAATTCGATTTTCCACAGGAGCCACTCCTTATTCATTGGTGTATGGGATGGAAGCAGTTCTTCCCATTGAGACGGGTGTTCATTCTCTAAGGACAATATTGGAATGCGAAATCCTTGAAGTAGATTGGTTGCAAAGTAGATTTGACTTGTTGTGCATGTTGGATGAGAAGAGACTTAAGGCCTTGAATCACATTCAAGGTTACCAAAGGAGACTTATAAAAGCCTTTGACAAGAAAGTAAGACCTAGAGATTTGAAGACAGAAGATCTAGTGCTAAAGGAGATTTGAGCCCCGATTTAGGAAAAAAATGGGAAATTTAAGTAGAATTAGGCAAGTTCATATATCATCAAACAGATATACTCTGGGGAGCAGTAAGGTTGATGGACGTAGATGCAAACCCTTTTATTGAGCTAACTAATATGGATCAATTGAAGAAATACCACGTCTGAGGTGGTAGTCTAAGGAATGGCCACATTTGAAGTGGTTGTAGATTATGTGATTTTCTTTCTTAGGTTCATAAAAAAAAAAGAAAAAAAAAAAGAGCTTGCTAGGCTGAAAACTCGAAAGGATAGTTTAGGAAAGAATTAGAGCAAAAAAGAAAAAAGAAAAAAAAAGAGGTAGGTTGAAAACCCGAAATGGCAACCTACGCAAAAGGAGAGTAAAAAAAGAAAGAAAGTGAGAGAGCCTGCCAGGTTGAAAACCCAAAAGGGTGGCCTAGGCAAAAGTTAAGGCATATGAAAAATAAATGAACTACTTGATTACCTGATCCTTCTACCAAGGGGGTATGTAGGTAACCATGCATTGGTTCAGACACAATTTCCCAAAACCACCATTTGCCCATTAAACAAATTTTTTCCAAAACTCAACCATTCCATTAAACCATGTCATTACACACAAAAAAAAAAAAAAAAAAAAATAATAATAATAATAATCAAACCCCAAAAGCCTACACTCTAAACAGAACCCTTAACCTAGAATTCCTAAATAATTCCTAAACATAAGAGTTTCACATCAACTTTTAAATAAACATGTTCAAAGCCAAAGAATAAGAAGGTCACTTTGTCTTCAGTCTTTTCTCTTTTTGTTGATCACTGATTTCTTCTGTGTTAGGTACTTCATCATCCTTGTCCCTTCTTTTGAATTCATAGTTGTCTTCATCGTGTCTTTCCTGGTTATCTCTAAGAAACTACTTTCTCATAGAAACCATCTCAGCTTCCTTGTCAACGATCTTGTTCACCAGCCTGTTAGAGTATTTTGTAGTCATCCAGTGAAAGTGGACTTTGGCAAAAGATTGGTCCACTTAGTCAACCATCTCCAAGCCCAAGAGCATGTTATTTATAGAAGTAGGATTTGTGTCTACAAGAGTGAAAGTTCTTCTTCTTTTTCCACCGAGCATTCCTTGCTTATACTGGAATTACCTCAGGAGTTTATCTGCCTTATAGAAGGTTGCCCTCTGCAACCCAACAATGAAGATGTGATTTGATCTTGGAGACCACAGTAGAGGGGGTGGGCACTTCCACTAGTAACAATTCCATTGGATTGAGGTACTGGATTTCTTGTTCAAGAACTTCACCCAGTCACTTTCAGTTTGGCACTTAGTTTTAATTATAGTCCTGCTAAGAAAACTGCAAGGCCTATAATTACTAGTTGTAGGCTTAGCAATCATATCCAGTTTCTCCATTAGCCATATCTGTAAAGTTAAGGGACTCCCTAGGAAGTTTTGAGATTCTCCACCATGAAATACAGCATCCAGTTCTAGAAGAGTTTCTGCCAAGATCAAAGAAACAGGATTATCACCATCCTTAATTTGACTCACAACACTTATGGCTCGAGCATCCACAAAACCGTGCCTTCCAGAGTAAAGCAAAAATTCTCCCACCAAGCATAGGGCTAAGCCAAAGCTTTTCTGCATATTGTTGGTCACTCCATAGGTGTGTTTGTCAATTAGCCTTGAAACAATTGCACGAAGATTCACCATATGTCCTTCAACCATACTACTAGTGATGGAAGTAGGAAGACCGAGGGCATCAGACAAAGATTCCCTATGCTTGGGATCACAAGAAATTGCCATAGATTTTTTGCTAGGATCATAGCCCAAGATAGTGGAAAATTCTTCAGTTGTCGGACAAAGTTCAGCAGTTTTAAACCGGAACACATTATCTTTGGGATCCTAGAATTTCACAACGGTACGAAGGAAATCCCACTTGATTTTGACATTCCTCAGCGCCTTAATTCCCTCTAGTTTGTAGGCTGTAAAATTGGTCTTGGTACTGAAATCAAAGCTATGAATCCATCTGTTGATATCATGAATTGTTGAATGAGAAAAATTATGATTGCTAGCCATGGATGACTTTTGCTTCTGACTATTGTGTTTTACGAACCTTGATGCAGAGATTTGTCGCAGGAGAAATCATTTATATGAGCTACATCAGTTCTTAAGCAGGTTTGAAATAGGTTTCAGAGAGTTTGTAACTGAGTAGGAGAATGTTTCATGATCACAAACGAAGAAAATATTTTTCAAAAAACATTAAAACGCGAAACGCATCAGAGTCGGCCCACCATGACGTAAGCGTCATGGTGTGACGAAGTGCCATTCAGCACTCTAAAAGTGCTGATTGGCACTTTCAATGTGCCAAATAGCACTCCTCATGTGCCCAGTGGCACGCAGCCCCTCCATCGTACGTCCATGCAATTTTGCGTTCTCGGACATTTTTTTAGGATCATTTAACACTCAAAAAGATTTTTTTTTTTTTTTTTTTGGGTTAACTGGGGCATTTCGACATGCCCAACACACTTGTTTTCAAAAATTATCGCTTCTATCATTTTTTTTTTTAAATTGATCAAATCAAGATTTTTTTTGAGACTCATGAATTCATGTTCCAAGCTAGGGGCATTCGCCCATGGCTCCTTCATTTTCAAAAAAAATAAAAAAAGAAACCACCATCATCATTTTTTTTTATAAAAAATTCATCATCAAGATTTCCAAAAAATCATGCGTTCATTTTAAACTAGGGGCACTCGGCTTCGCCTCATTCAAGTAAGTGAAGTTTCCAACAGATCTAATCAAGATAAGTTTAAATTGGTACTACAAGATCACATCAGGGGAATTCTAAACTTGTCACATTTAAAGTTTCTACATGATACAAGGCGATTCCAAGGACAAAGAGCTAAACATGGAAAGTAATATAAGATTGTCTAAGGAACACTTCTTTTTGTTTTGTAGGAAAAATTAAAAATACAAGTGAAATATCATTGGGACTCTAGGTCCGCTTGCGTGAGGATCTCCTTAACCCACCTCTGGAGGAGCCACCTTCAGTATTTCCTTCTTGACTTGTGAAAAATCAAGGATCATACTGACGATTTTCAAGTTTGAGGCTCCTAGTCCTTTCCTCTAAAGTTCTTCTGGTAGCATTAGCAGCTTCCATTTGATGTGCCTAAAAAGTCAGGAAAATCAAGTGTTAATTTCATCAACAAGAAAAGTCTAAGCCAAAGACACTTAGAAAGCATCATTGCATACCCAGCTCACCTTATTGAGCACATATTGGGAGGACTAAGTACGAGCCAACGATTGCAAGCCTCCAATCATTCACATGCTTTCCTCCACAAGATCCACATCAACCTGAAGCACAAATTTACCATATCATGAGCCATTCAATAAGCCAAGAAGAAATGAAGACAAAGAAATAAAAATGTAAGAACATATTGGATCGGGCCAAGGAATGTTCGGTGTGTGCTCTGGCCTATTCAAAGGCATGGAACTATATGTTCCATTAGGATTCATCACATCATATTGCCATGCCAAAAAATGGGGATAAGTCTCCATGAAGGAACTAGAAGAGCTACCAGCATGGTGAGGAGAGGGAATCTCTTCCTCTTCCTCTTCCTCTTCCTCTCCCCCTTCCTCTCCTTCAGAAGATGGAGGCTGAAAATCCAACATGCAAATTTTGTTACTGAGTAGAAATATGGAAAAAGAATTTGTGAGATGAAAATTTGACTTCAGAAGGGAAGAGAAGTACTATTATGCCAGCCAAGCAACCTTGCAAATGAGTTCAAATGAATTCAAAATAATCCCCTTCTACTCCTGCAATGATATAGCCATCACCCCGAGCAATCTCTTCATCAACAAGGAAGTCAGCCAACCGAATGGAGGGACAAGGAGGAATTGGAATTTTTGTAGGAGGATACTCATGTTGAACTTGGGGCAACACTCGATCACCAAGATACCAATACCTTCCATGCCCACATTCAAACAATACCAATGGTCATTCAGCTCCAATGCCCACTCACACTCTGCATACCCCTCACATCCAGCCCAAGGATTTAGAGACATCTGAAAAATCACAAAGGAACCCAGAATGAGAAAAGACCAAGCCATAACCAAGCACCAAGGATTCAAAAAAAAAAGGGGGGGGGGGGGGGGAAGGACTCACATCATCAGCAGTCAAATTGTTAATCACCAAGCGCCAAATTTCCAAAGAACGCCTGGAAGGCATCGACAAATGGTGCTTGGGCAACCAATGGGGAAATCTAAGAAAAATGCTAGCAACCTCCTCCCAGATTTTAGGACCAGCTCCAAAGTATTCATACATCCAAACCTGAAAAATTCACAACACCATTACCACACATAGCCAAGATAACCTTCCATTACAATCTAGCCAAAAAATATTTCCAAAACTTAAACATAGCCAAAAATTCCAAACCTCACCTGCCATACAAATGGAGCCCCCAAGCTTGAAAGGCTTCGCCTAGAAAGTTGAGTCATGAAATGCAACAGAGTCACATAAGCCATACCGCCCTAGTCATAATTCCAGATTCGCTAAATTTTTCTCAAACTCCACAAGTAATGCATATTCACTGTTACTACCTAAATCTGGACATAAGAAAGTCCTAATAAAAAGAAGCATGAACATGCTAGCACCCTTTAACTCAGTATCATATTGGGGAATATTCTCACATAGCCAAGACAAATGAATATTTTTACTCTTCATTCTGGAAGGCACTACACCTAGAAGTTTCTTGATTTCAGTTGAAGTAAGGGAGTCATTGACACTGATTCTTTCACCACCCAACCTTAGACCAGTGATAACAGAAAAGTCGTAAGGTGTCAACATTACCTCACCAATGCTTGGAAAATGGAAGGTACATGTAGTGTCCCAGAAGCGCTCTGCTAAGGTAAGGAGTAACTAAAGATCCTTGTATTCATGTGTCTCTTGATTTAACGGAGCTTCAAAGAAAGTACCAAAGCCCGCTTCATTGATGATGTTTTTGATGTTAGGAGATAATGCTTTCCACATGTTCTTCAACACTTGGAGACTACCTCGACTCTTGAGGCTGTGCAACACAACAGTTTGGCTCATCATTCCATGACAAATCACAAGCAAAAAAAAAAAAAAAAAACTCACATGTTAAAGAAAAATTCTCAAGCCGCAACCCACGTGTCCAAAAATTCCATACTAGGACAAAAAACCCATGTCAAAAAAAATTCCCACAACCAAAACCCACATGACCAAAAATTGTTCACAACCAAAAATCATGTGCCTGAAAAGGTCAATGCCCCACCACCCAAAAAAAAAAAAAAACTAATGCCCCACCAAAAATTTCACCACAATAAAAATGTTTCACATATCCATACATAACTACCAAATCTTTTTTCCATAACCATGCACAAAAATTTCTACATGACCAAGATAGCCAACAAATAATTTCCTACACATCTATGCACAACAAGTAAATTCTCACATAGACAAAATCATAACCACAAAAATTTTCCATGAATCTATGCACCACAAGTAAATTCTCACATAGACAAAATCATAACCACAAAAATTGTCACGACCCAAATCCATGAAACATGAATTTAGATGCATGACTAACTTGCTAAACTTATATAACTCCATAAACATAATTAATCCAAAATAAATTAAAACTCCAAGGAAACAATACTCTTAAATTAAACCTCTTACAAAAATCCAAACTCCACAAAGTTAGAATAATCTCCAAATACAGTGAAATCTAAAGCAGAATAAAAAAAAAAACTAATAATCTTTTAAGGCTTCAAGTATTATTGACTTCGCCTAAAATTTCCACGCTCTACCTTGCACCTTATGAAGCAATCCAAAGGTTCTGTACCCCAACTAAACTTTAATCTGAAAATTGTAATTGATGGGGTGAGCCACACATCCAGTAAGTAATTATACAGAATACACAACGGAAATAGAGTCAAGCCAGGCACGAGTATTTTGATTTTTCACAAACTCATTCTATGATATCAAAAATAATTATTCCACAAAGCATATACTGAATCACTTAATACAATTGTAATCACATCTTAAAATCATTAGAAAACGCATACATATAATTGATCAGAGCACAGTGTCACATATACACATCACATATTCTCACATACAATCCTGTGAGTGGATACCAACATCTAACCCCTGCTGGTGAGGGATCAACACATATTCTCATATACAATCCTGTGAGCGGATTTACACATATCTGATATATCTGATCAATTTTAAAAAAACACTTATTTTTTGAGTCACATATCACAAAAGTAAAGTTTATACAAAATATACTAATTTACTTGATAATAACAATTATTCCAAATACAGAGGCATATCAAAGGTCACAATATCTAATTGAACATAAATCAAAGGATGCTTGACTCTCTTAGGAAAGGAATAAGAACTGAAGAGTTTATATAAATATTTTTACAATTCTTGAGTAAGTTTGAAAACTCAATTTGCTAAAAGAAACGTCTTAAATACCATTTGCAAGATAAGAATATAACTTTGAAATCACTTGGTTTTAAACAAACTTAATGAACAAGAACCTTTTTAGAAAACTTACATTGAAACTCAATTATTTTCGGAAAATAGTTTAGTCTAAAAATCATCTTTTAAATGAGATTTGGACATTCAAAACTTATTTAAAATTCGAAGTATCTCTTTATTTAATAGTCAAAATTTCTCTTTCAATGATACAAAAATACCTTTGACAAACTTTAGAAAATACAAGTTTGAAATACAAAACTTTTGAAAACATTTAACTTCTATGAACCTAATGGACAAAACTTGTGCATATTATGCATAATTACTTACAGCACTTGAATCTCTCTGAAAGTCCAGCCGAAACAACCTCTAAAAAGCCTCAAAAGAGTTCTTAAATAGGACCTATCATCAATCATAAAATATACTTAATATCCTCTACAAAATATAAAGCTTATAGAACTATACAAATGGACTCACTAGAATTATACTATGCTGAACTAATAACACTTTCAGCACTAAATTAATGTTTTTCTAATCAATAATATTTCTTGTATTAATCGAAACTTATATTGCCATGAGGAAGGCAGTAGCCAAAATATCATTGACCTAGGGTTTAATATAAAACCCCAATGAAAAAGTAAGAGCCATATACTTGAATTGAGATTTGTAATCCATGGCTTGTTCTAGAGACACAGTGGGCAACCTAGGATTTAATTAAATAACTCTGATGAAAACGTGAAGGCCATATTCATGAATAATATTTGATCCATTACTATGTTCTTGGATACACACGGTGGCCCAAAACTAGGATTATATATATATATATATATATATACCAACGAAACCACCTTAAAGTCATCCTCTAATATATATATATATATATATATATATATACCAACGAAACCACCTTAAAGTTATCCTAATGTAAGCCATCCTCTAATATGCATATAACCCAAGAAACACGATAAAACTACTTAATATACAAACATCTTTCTGCCAAAACCGTAAATATATCTCAAGGTTTATAACAGTATAGTAGTATTGATATGGAGTTCTCACCTTGATTTTGTAGCCCAAATCTTATGCCCCTAAACAATTTTGCCTCTTCAATTGTATGTGCTCTAAACTCCAAGGAAAAACACCTCTTAGCCTCCTTAGTGATGAAACCCTAATTTATCTTTTTCTCCACTTTATATTTTAACACTTAAGAGATGTGGACTTGGTGGGGTAGTGGGCTGGAGTTTAAAACCAACTTCAGCTTATCTCTTTAGTTTCCAAGAGGCCCATAAAATATCTTTCTCTTTTCTTTTTCTTTTTTTATTTATTTATTTATTTTAATTGCCTCACTAAATTGCATGCACTAAAACTTTGATTTTTCTGTCCTATTTGCAGCACCACAAAATTGTCCACTCCCATCTTATGGTGCACACACATATAGTACATCAACTCTATATTAAAATGGTAAGGTACAGTGATAATCATAAAAACAAAATTGGGGTATTACAAAAATTTTCCATGAACCAACATCACATATCCAAATTTTTTTTTTCCATAAGTCAAAGTTCCCATAAAATTTGTCCATACCCACAAATTTATCCATGCACATACCCATATTTTGCCATGTTCATAAAACAAAGTTTACACATGCCAACAAAATTTTCTACATACATCATGAACATATTCATACAAGCCCATAGCACAAATTTTTCACAATGCCAATGCTCCCAAACCAAGCCAAAATTCATTCAACAACATCACAAACTACCAACATTGTCAAAATTCCATAAGCCACCAACATTGTCCAAGTTGCACCATGAACAAAAATAAACACTTCAAAAATGCTCCAAAACCAACATTACAACATGATCTATCATACAATACCCCAAATTCCAACAAGAACACACAACAAAATGACAATGTCTCACCATCAAATTTTCAATGAAGCATGAAACAACCTTTTTCCAAGCAAAGAAACCCAAAGAAAAACTCACCTTGGTGTCCATGTGAGAATATGGAGCACGGGTCTTAGGGTCTTGAAGGAGCCCCTTCTCATCATGCCAATCAAATGTTGGATCATATTTCTTACCATGAAAAGTAAGAAAAGGGGATCCATTGGAAGAAGTAGACATTTTGATGCAAAGAAAAATGGTTTGAAAATGGGTATGTGGCAAAAGTGCTAAAAAACACAAGGATCTAAAGAAATATTGAGGGAGATGGATAAGGGAAGGTTGAGAAGCTTAGAAAAGTGTTTTTTATTTTTATTTTTTTATTTTAATATTTATAGAAGAAATGGTGAGATGAAGAAGAAAAATCAAGTGGAAGAAGAAGGTGAATAGCGTTAATGGAGGAAGAGAAGGTGATGAAGGAGGAAGCGAAAATGAAAAGAAAAGAGAGATATGATGAATGGGGGGCCAAAATTCAGCCCCACATAAAAAACCAGCTCAGTTGCTAAGTCAACTTAGTCAAACTGAGTTGACTTGGCCAACTCCCAAAAAAAAAATTTATTTTTATTTCCATTTCTTTTCCATTCCTAGAAAAAAAAAATCAAAATCACATCATAGAAAGAGAAAAATTAAAAAAAAAAATCAAATTTTCAAAAAAAAAAAAAAAAAAAAAAGAAAGGATGAAAATTTTTTGGAATGAATTAAGTTCAAATTTTCAAAAGAAAGGATGAATTAAGGATGAAATTTTTTTAAAACTCCAAATCCCAAATTTTCAATTCAAAATTTTCATTCCCAAGTTTAAAAATATCACATTCTAAATGCCCAATTTTTGAATTCAAAATCCCCAAAATTTCAAGTTGCAAAAAATTTCAAACCTCAAATTTCATGTTCAAAATTTCAAACCACAGACTCCCAAAATTCCAAGTTTCAATTTTTCAAAATTTCAAGTTTCAAAGCCCAAGCCTTAAGTCTCAAAATTTTAAATTTCAAAATTTTCAAAATCTCAAGTTTAAAATTTCAAAATTGCAAGGTTTCAAATTCCAAAAATCTTAAGTCTCCAAAATTTCAAATTTTAATTTCAAAATTTCCAGTGTCCAATTCCAAACTTCAAAAATCAAATCTTTTTCAAAGAACCACCAAAAACCAATCAAAGTTTTCTTGATAAAAATGAAAAAGGTTCGAATCAAGAAGAGACAAATGAAAATCACACAAAAAAGCAAGGGAACAAAAAAACATTTATTAGTTAAAGACTAATTCCAAATTTTGACTTTTGTAGGCAGTAACTTGGTTTCAAGGATGAGGAATCCCTTTGATTACCTTTGGTCTAGATCAAGATCCTTTGGTCGCAGACATTTACGTAGTCAAGATCAAGATCATGGTTGCAGACATTTCCTCAGTCAAGATCAAATCCATTGGTCACAGACATTTACGTAGTCAAGATCAAGATCAAGCTCATGGTTGTAGAAATTTCCTCAGTAAAGATCAGATCCATTGGTCGCAAACATTTATGTAGTCAAGATCAAGATCGTGGTCGCAAACATTTTCTTAGTCAAGATCAGATCCATTGGTTGTAGACATTTACGTAGTCAAGATCAAGATCGTGGTTGCAGACATCACCTTCGTCAAGATCAAGTCATTTCGTCACAGACATTTCCTTTGTCAAGATCAAGTCCTTTGGTCGCAGGCATTTTCTTCGTCAAGATTGAGATTGTAGATAGTTCCTTTGTCAAGATCGGGATCGCAGACAGTTCCTATCGTCAAGATCAAGGTTCAAAAGCCCCTTGGTTGCAAACAACTCCATTATCAAGATCAGGATGGAAAAGTCTCTTGGTTACATCAATTGTCAAGAATCATTTCCAAAATTTATCAGCTATCAGTTAGGTCAAGTATTTCATTTTTGTCAAAATGTAAGGCACTAGTTCTATGTTCCAAAGTTTTAGGTTCGAGGGCTAGGTAATCTTTGAAAATTCAACCTCAATTAAATCATGGCCACTAAAATCAATGTCTTTGTTTTACATTGACTTTCGTTTTCCAAGCTCTGTTGATGAGGGGCATTCTATAGACACTCGATTTTGCACCCATGATTTAATCAAGGAAGATGACCGGAATGACCATCCATGTACCCCAAAAATCATGATTACATTAATTCATTCATTGCATATCATAAAAATGATCTTGAGATTCTAACGATCACAATGGTGTGTTTGGTTTCCAAATCAGACTATCGGATCGAAAATATCACATGATCAAGTTTGCACAGTCAGCATGCATTGTGTCTAGGTAGAGTCGACCACACATGATTAGTTTAAATTAATTCTGATTAGTTAAATAATTAAAATTAATTAAATAATTTTGTGATTAGTTGACAATTAGTGTCTAAAATAGGATTGCTTGCGTAGGAATAAAATGGATAATTGGATAACAATAAAATTGTAGATGATTTGAACTTTATCAAAGTTTATTTTAGGATATTTGTCTACAAGATAATTGTTCCTAAAAAGACTTGAATTATCCAAGAAAGAGATAAAATCTTAGAATATGGATTGGACATACGTCTAAGTGCAAGGCCCGGTTCAAGAAAACCTAAAAAAGGAGTCTAAAATGCACCCAAACACAAAAGTGTGATCAGCACCCATGAGTACCATTCGGCACTTTTGGAGTGTTGATTGACACTTTAAAAGTGCCGAATTGCACTCTTTTGGGCTTTGGCCCAATTCTCTTCGGGTGCCGATAAGGCACACCTTTTTCGACTTTTTTTCGCAAAAAGACACGTCCTGATTCGCATTCTACCCATCATTGCTTATTTTTTCAGCATTCCAGTCTCTATAAATAGGGATTGGATCTCAAAATTCAACACACTCTTTTACGCTCTGAGAGCACATTCTTTTACGCTCAAGGAGAGACACCTTTTCACACTCTCAAATTTCTCACTCCCCTTTTTTGGTATTCTCTCTTAAACTAGGGTTTTTAGGTTTCAAAGATAATTGCATAAATTTCTTTAAACCCTAAAATATCCTCTCAAGAAGAAGTGCTCCATGCAAGAGTTTGTTTCCGATAACCCTTTTTCTTTATGCTTCTCTTTTGTGATGACGCATGTATGTATGTATTTTTTTTTTTTTAGTTTAGTTGTTTCGAATATCCATAACATGAATTGTTAATTATTGTTTTGTTTAAAGCATGATCTTGAATATTTTATAATTGTTATGATCTCTTTCTTAATTTCAAAGATCTGCATGTAATCAATTCTTTTTCTTAAAACTAAAAACAAATCTACATCTTCATTAGATGTAGATCTGAATTTTTCTTTATAATAAAAACAGATCTACATCTTCATTAGATGTAGATCTGAATGTTTCTCAAATCAAAAACTGGTTTGCATCTTCATTAGATGCAATCTAAATTTTTCTTAAAACAAAAAACTAATTTGTATCTTCCTTATATACAAATTTGATTTTTTTTTAACATATGCGGAT
Source organism: Quercus robur (assembly GCF_932294415.1). Taxonomy (NCBI): domain Eukaryota; kingdom Viridiplantae; phylum Streptophyta; class Magnoliopsida; order Fagales; family Fagaceae; genus Quercus; species Quercus robur. The sequence goes on along the minus strand of NC_065534.1, from coordinate 51,669,227 downwards.
TTTGAATAAAAAAAAAAAAGATCATGCATGATTGTTTTTGTTTTGTTCAATATATGTAGTATAAATTTATTTCATGAATGAAACCCTCTTCTCAAAAATCTTTTTGATATTTTTTTGGAACATATAAAAACAGATCTAATTTTTTTTGTCATAAAAAATCATATTTTTTAGTTCTTAAAAACAAATCTGATCTTTTATAAACCAAAACCATTTTTTTTCTAAGTTCTTAAAAACAGATCTGATTTAAAAAAAAAAAAAAAAAAAACCAAAAGACTTTGTTTTATTTAATAAACATAGATCTAAATTTTCTCTCCAAAAACCACTTTTTTTTACATAACAAAAGCAAATTTGATTTTTTTTTTATAAATTGAAATCAAATTCTTTTGCTCACAACAATATATTTGATTTTTTACAACAAAGAAGAGGATGCATTCATAAATAAATTTGAGTGATTTAGTTTTGTTCACATGTACAACATATCATTCATAGCATGCATAAAATGGGTACATAGGTCACAAGAGTCCAAAAGACCAGACTCTATCTAAGTGGAATGGGTGCCTAATACTTTCCCATTCCGTAACCTAGGCCTCCGAATTTAGGTCCAAAGTAATTTGTAACTAGGACAATAAGCTATGTAATTATTTGGTAATTTGTAACTAAGACCCAAAGTCATGTCATTTTTCAAACTTTCAAATATGTATTTTTTTTATTCAATCAATGATAATGGAACAATTCAGTCATGTATAGTTTTTCTTATGTTTTGTATAAAAAAATTAAAAAAAGAAAAAAGAAAAAAAAGTGGTGACTCCACACCACTTATCCAAAAAGAGAGATGCCCTTAAAAGCATCCAAATCTCTTTTTTTTTAGAGGCACTTTTGCGGTCTCTCACAAAGGGAGTGGACAACTGGGCATATAATTTATTGGCTTCAAGAGTCTTCTACATTAGAAATTAAAACAAAACACAAATTGTAGGAATTATTGTTTCTATCATATAAACCGTTTATTTATTTATTTTTAATAGATTCCACCATATAAAAGATGGTGTAGAAATAATTCATTTTTGTGCAAAAATACTATTAGCGATAGGAAGAGAAAAGAGAAAATTGATGTGGCACTTAATAATAAGAGTCTTATCAGGAAAATTGTAGAGTTTTTCAAAGTGTGTCCCATTTTATGATCACAAACCATATTTTGGAGAATGTGGGAAAAAAAATTAATGTGGAAGGGTCATGCTTGGATCATAATATGTAAGATAATAAATGGGCTTGAGCTTTTCATAAGGTTTGATTTGATTTTAATTTAATTTCGAACTATAGCCTATCTTTTAGATAATAGTTAAAAAAAATAATAATAAAAAAGTCAATGTGTTCTTTTGGATAACAGTAAAAAAAATTAAAGAAAATATGTTGAAAATGCTAAATGAAATATTAGAACGTTACATGGCTAGAGCTCATGCACTCCCGCTTAAAGTCTCTACTTTGTTCAAGTTAGGTTTTTATTTTTAATTTGAGAGTTGGGGGAGAAAAGATTTGAACCTTGAATGTCTATTATAAATACCTATTATAAATACCAAGAGATTCCAACCAATTGAGTTACAAGGTTCATAACAATTAGACTTAAGTAATGACATACCTATTCTCAATAAAACCACAAGTTAGACGACACCGGCCAGACCCAGATGAGTACCAATTACCACATCAACAACCTTTGAGCCTGGAGGGCCTTGACTAAAGGAAATTCATTAGTCCCTAATACAACGTTCGAAGCAATGCAAGTTGCTTTTCATGCCACATTTTTTGATTATGTACTCCAACACTCCATACCAATTTACCAAATAACCAACTCCGTCTTTGTATTTTGGTGACCCTACCCCCCAAACAAACACACATTACTGTCACCAACTATTATTTTTTTAATTAAATTTGTTATAATAAGTAGGTAGAAGAGGGAGGATTTGAATTTTGGTTCCCTTTATTAAGACCACACATTGCCACTAAACTACAAAGATCTTGGCATTACCGTCACTAACTACTTTCAAGTAAAGCAGTATAAACAGAGGCATTATATATGACGAAGAAAGGTAGCACATCAATAACGTTAATAATTTTTTAACAAAGATAATCCAAGAGTAGGATGAATTAAAGAAATACTATGGCTTGAAGGAGAATTTAAGAACATGAGGCAATTTTGCCATGGGCGTGTTTCCTTTCATGAATAGAGTCTGTCATTTTACAAAATTATGTACAAACTTTGAACCCATTAAACCGCTAAATATGTGGAAGCATATTATAAATATAGCAAAATAGAAGAGAATGCTACAATTTTATTTTCTTCTCCCTATACTACTTCTCCATGTTAAATAGATCCTATGCCATAAAGCCAAAATGTAGCCAGGGTAACAATCAGGAATGAGCAGAAGAAACTTCACCTTTCTGACCCAACAGAGCATCCCCTTCTGAAAGGTTGACTGATGCATCCGCGTTCAATGTTGGCATCTCCAGTGTGGGTACTATGGGAGGTTTTATTCTCCTCGTGACTGTCATCTTCAACCCTTCTGTTGTGTGAATTGTCGCTCCAGTAGTCATCTCAACCTGCACGGACATGGTAAATGGATAAAGTTGAAGTTTACTTTCTTAAAGTCCGTTAATATCCTGACTTTAGCAACTTAAGTCAATGCTCATTTGTGTCTACCTAATATAAACAAAATGAGCTGCTCAGTTTAAAGATCGATCAACACCAAGCACAAACAATCAGTTATTAAAATTATTATAAGTTATATATACATATATATATGTAGAGAGAGAGAGAGAGAGAGAGAGAGAGAGGGAGAGCCTAGCAGTATCAGATGTGCAGAGTTATCAGATTTTACTCCATTCAACAATGGCGATTTGTTAAGATAACAAGTTTGAAACATGGCTCTAAAAATCTCAGGCTTGGACAGAAAACATGCAAAAAAAGAGCAGGTTACTTACAGGTGGAGCTCCAAGTGCTATTTGGAAGTCAAATCGCCGGACAAGCATTGCAAGTGCTACTACAGTCTGCAAAAAAATGTGAACAAATATTAAGTTAACTCTAAACAAAAGGCATCATAAATCATTTATATCATAACATTTGATCTTCTAACAAGTTTCTAATGCAAGAAACCTTTAACAAAATTACCTCGTATGAAGCGAACATATCACCTACGCATTTTCGGGGTCCTCCACCAAAGGGTAAATAACTGAAAGAAGACAGTATCATATATATACTAATATACATATATAGAAAAAGTAACATTTGAGAAAAAGGGCTCCTGAGTGGAACAAGTAGAGATACACATGGAGTGGAAATAAGTTTTAAGCAAGAACCAGCGCTAGGGCTCACCTTCCCCAGAAAGGAAGCAATAAGCATTCTTTGACTGTAGTTTCATTTTCCAAATGCAATTAGTATGAAAATTCAGCAAGACAAATTCTTAATCAAAAGGAAGAGAAAAGATGAACAACAATGAGCTTTGAAAAAATCCGAAGCGGGTCTTGCTTGGCCTAACCACTAAAGATTTAATATTTTGGGGCTGGTTTAGGGAGAAGTAACAATCAGTTGCGGATCTGTATTAATTTAGATATTTAGGTGATCTTTGAATTATGGAACTCATTTGTTTTTTGGCTGGGAAACTTTGAATAAGGATCAGAATACAGCAGGCAGCAATTAGAAAAGTAACCATGGGAAAGAACATAGATAAACCTAGTTTCCTCCTCCCAAACGAGGGATGAGTATCATACCCAAGAGGGATGCATTACATCTCAGAATTTTCATCACCAAAAATTAAGTTACTCCTTTTTATATTGACATGTTAAGGTATAGTTGTACCTTATAAAAAAAAATGAGGCTTTAAAAAAGTGTACATAAACAAATAAAGTAGAAAAACTAAAAGAAAAGGTTGTTAGCAAATAGACAATAAGGAGGTTACTTCAGCTAGATTAGATTGCTTCATGGTGACACACTTCAGGGCTAAGTAATCCTGTTGCATAAACAATCTAATGACTATGCAGCTAGCCAACAATCTAATGACCATGCAGCTAGCCAACAATCTATAAACTTGTACGAGTCCTGTTGCTGCCTGAAACTCTTCTAATGTTATCCAAGTGCTATCTGATTCAGGGTCACCTTTTCAATCCAGAAGAATTTTTTTATTTTTTTTAGTCTCCATCTTCAGTACAAACAATATGAAGCCTCCTTTGAAACCCGTTGCAGATGTGGAGCTGATGGTTGGCTTAACTGATCCTCATAGGTAGCATGATATGCAGTAAGATCCTCTATATTAACAAAGGACTAATTTTCTTCTGGTAGTTCCAAAACATAACCAACATATCCAAGTAAAATAGGGGTAAATTGGCACTCTCTCCTTCTATGCAACTATTGCACCATCATCACTGATGACGAATGTCAACTGACCACCATTACTGATCAAGTTGGCAACATTCTTCAACCAACTTCAAAAAAACCCTCCCATTTTCAGTTCATCTCAAATTGAATTCACTAAGCCATCCCTCAACCTTGAGTCCCACTTCCTCATGATCTAGTGCCTGCACGAGCATCACCCTCACCACATCATCACTGCAACTATTTGATTAAATACTTCTCATTGTATGGGAGTAGAGAAGGATTCTAAGGAGGAAGTTGGCAACCAATTTATTCAGCCCGAATATAATTGCTTGTTTAGAGAGTTGTAACCATGACATAGGCTTTAAATGGTGGATATTAAGGCTTTGATGGTTGAGAAAGGTGAGATTGAGGATAAAAAGGTGTTCCATTTGCATCTCTAAAAAACATGATGATGATTGTATTTAGTTGGTCCTATGATTTTAAGGAAAATGAACAAAGGTATGAGATTGAAAGTTGGAGAGTGAAGATATGAGTTGCAGGGAATATTTAACTGGACTGGTCAATTTCCTGTCCCAGTGTTGGATTTGTAGGGTCTGAGGAAGAGGTATGGTGGGTTTGGTGAGCACATGTTAAAGGATTGAGAAAATAAAAACTATAAATAAAAACAAAAAGAAAACTTTCTTAATAATAGTAGTATTTTTTAGATTTTCAAAAGTTTTCAATGAATAAGATAAGGTCAGTTTTGGAAAGTTTTTGTTATAAAGTAAAATAAAATAAAATAAAGAAGCAATTTTATTGATTTAAATTTGTACAAAAGATACATCGGGAACAGATGGTGTATATTGCTGTTGGTAATATACACAAGAGTTGCCCGACAAAGAACCTGAATACAATGAGTCTATGAAATTGTTGGGGGGTCTATTCCCAACGAATAAGTCCAATAGAGTAGAGACCCAAAAAATTAAGATTAATCTATAGATCTTAGTCTCTCTATAGATAGATCTTCTTGAAAAAGCTCTCCTATTCCTTTCCATGAATAGTGTATCTGTTTTTTTACCACCCACCACCAGTAACTCCAGCATTGCACATCATTGATGACCACAACCAGTTGAAATCCTGATGTCGACAACCACAATCACGAACAATCTAACTTCTGACACCAGAGATCTCAACCACACTCTTAAATCACCAAATCATAACTTAGACCACAAACAATCGAAATCTAGATTTCAGACTAGGTCCTTGTTCCTTATCATTAAAAATAATAATAATAATAAAAAATTGAACTCACCAACTAATATCTAAAAGAAAAACAGCTCAAGAAAGTCAATCAAATGACTTGAAAGGAGCCAAGGCCAAATTAGCCTATCAAATGACCCAAATAGACCTTACCTAATATTTAATAACAACTGTTGTGCAAGTAAGCTAATCAAATGATGACTGATGTGAACCAAACAAACAGTATGTGGCCAGGAAATGGCAAATCTAATAACTTAATGAGCTGGCCTGTCGCAAATAAGCAAGAATTGGACATAAAATCACACTCATATAATCATAGGGACATCACAGCCCTCCTCTGGGCCCAGAGGACAAGTTTAATGTAGTATTATAGGTACTTTCCTGCAGTCCTCTTCATCCAACATTTTTGCAGGAACTTGTTTTTTGAACTCTGTGGATAGTTATTTCCTAACTCCAACAAATATTTGGAGGTTCTCTTGTACAGTTTGATTATACTACTAGCAAGCCACTTCATTGAGCTTGTTACAAGTTACAACAATGTGATACAAGTCAGGAAGACTCAAACAGGGAAAACAAAACGTGAACAAATTCAAACACTTAACTGACCAGCTGTAAGAAGACGAGAGATCAACAAAATAGTAATTGTACAACAAAGATTTAATATACCTGAAGTTTTGGTTTGTTTCATTTGGATTGGGTCCATCTAAAGGCCATCTTTCAGGCTTAAACTTTTCTGCATCATCCCAAAATTTTGGACTTCGATGCAAGTTCCAAACAGAAATAAAGATATCCTCACCCCTGTAAATAATAATAGAAGAAGATAAATAAATTCAATAGATTACAAAAATTGTATTGAAGACATCATAGCATTGAACATGAAAGCTACGCTGATAAAATCAAATAGATTACACATGAAGCTTTGTATCAGAAAATGCATACTATTTATGAAAAAGAATAAAGAAAAAAAAAAAGAGTAAATTGTTAAATATTTATTACAGCTAGATGATGTCCCGCATGTTGTGCGGATACTTTATAATTTCAAATTATAATACCTTTTTGATAACTTTTTTTGATTTTTATTTTTTATTTTTTATCATTTAAAAAAAAAAAAAAAAAAAAAAAAAAAAAAAAAAAAAAAAAAAAAAAAAAAAAAAAGAGGCTTGTCACAAATTACATCACTAAACTAGTTAGTATGTTACAGATTTTTTTTTTTTTTTTTTTTTTTAAGCTGAAGGCAAAATGTACATCCTTATTCAAAAAAAATCCATTTTTCTTTTAACCTGATGGCAAAATGTACATTGTGCCCATTCTAAGTAAAAAATATCCAATGCCTTTTATACCCACATTTTTTTGTAAAATGTTTCTACATGACAATTTTAATGTGTGAGGTAAGAAAGTAACTTTAATTGTGGGAAAAATTTTTCAATACAATCGGAGGGTCAAGTCAATAGTGTCTAGTGGTCCCGCAACCAATAAAATGTTGCCATGTGTTAAAATAATATTATCCTAGTCACAAAGAGGAAAGGGAGTAATCCTTGATTCCGAAGGGAGAGAACTTTTGGATATAGGAAAGAATGCAATTCAAAGATTTTCTCACACTATTGTTGAATGCTTAGAATTTCAATCATCTTAATTCATATATATATTTTTTTTTTAATCCCAAAAGTGGTTTCCAACTATTGATTGATTTGCCTTAATAATGTTAGAAAATATTCTATCTAAACTGACAAAATAAAACACAAACTGATTAATTGAATGTGAAATTTATAAATAATAATTAAAAGCACAAAACACAATGTCCTACTATTGCAAAAATTGAAGCAAGCACCCAAATATTATATAAGGCAAATGGCAAAGAAAAACTTGTAAAAGATCTAGTACAATTTTTAAAGTACATATAAAATAACTTTATGTTAACTAATACATTTTATTTCTCAAATCTATTAAATTATAAACCTCACATTCAAAATTCTGAATACAATTCTAATGGTTCACGCTAATAGACCAACAAAGAATAGGGGAAAAAAGTGGAATAAGGGTTGAAGGTTGACAAAATTGTATATATGTTGCCACAATGACATACCCAACAAATCAAAATTCCAAAACCCATAAAAGGTTCTTTGCAGCTTCACCCCTTTAGCCAAAGACCAGTCACACATCATCATAAACCCAACACAAAAACTCCAACACCAAAAATCTCAAACAACCAAAAACCCATATCCAATCACAACCCTCACAAAACCCATGATGACCTCTGACCCCCATATCAAAACCACCCAACACTTTTTTTCTCTCCTTGCGCTACCTCCCAAGAAAAAACCTTTTTTTTTTTTTAATTTTTAATTTTTTTCTCTTTGTTTCATGCTGAATTTTAGGAGACTTCTCTCCTTACATTGGAGGACCCTTAGACCAAAACTATCTATATAAGCAAACTCATGAAATTTCATTAAGCATTCTTATCTCAGTAAGTAGCTATTGTTACCCAAAAGTGCGACCATTTAATAATTTGTTTCATTAATTATAGTAATCTTGCCTTGTTATTAAGTGACATAAGCCAATTTATGGTGACTTGAGTTTTTGCTATAGAAATCTGCTCTGGTACACTAGCAACTTTTTGCAATAAATAAACTCAATATCTTTGAATGCTAAAGAAAAAGCTTAAAGCACTAGGGCAAAAAATTGTGTTGTCCATTTTCTTTTACCATATACAATTTGTTTTCTAAACAATTAGTCTAGAAGGAACTATTTATTTTCAAGTTAGATGAACCCTTATACCTCTCATTTCTTATTTTATTATTCCATCATTACAAATATTATAAATGACATTTCTGTAATGACCCAAGGAATAGCACAAGTCACATTTGCGCTATACCTCAAAAAGACCAGTCACAATTGAGAATTCTTGTAATTGTTAATAAAGCCTAGTTTAACCTAGTATATGCTCGATGTGATATTTATAATACACCCACACACATCACACAATCAATTAAATTGAGGCATTATAATCTTCCCCACTTAAATCCCTAACATCCTTTAGGGCCCACTTTGTGGGGTAGTGTCTTCGACCCCACAAGAGATTATCGGGCCGACTTTGATACCATATGTAACGACCTAAGGAATAGCGCTAACCACATCTGTGCTATATCTCAGAAGGACTAATTACAATTGGGGTTCCTTGTAATTGTTAATAAAACCAAGCTCAACCCAGTATATGTCAATGTGAGACTCATCACACACCCACACACATCGCACAATTAATCAAATTGGGGCATTACAATCTCCCCCCACTTAAATCCCTAACATCCTCGTTAGGGCACATTTTGTGGGGTTAGTATCTCTGAACCCACACGGGATTATCAAGCTGGCTCTGATATCATATGTAACGACCCAAGAAAGAATGCTAGCCACATCTGTGCTATACCTCAAAAAAACTAGTCACAATTAAGGCTCCTTGTAGTAGTTAATAAAGCTCAATTCAACCTAGTATATGCCCGATGTAAGACTTATCACACACCCATACACATCACACAATTACTCAAATTGGGGCATCACAATTTCCACATTGGCAAACGCTATCAAATCCAGAGGAGTGAGTCTCTTGAACCCAAAACCAACTTTGAAGCTATGTAGTAAGAATTCTTTTCGTTGCAATTTACATTTCATTTGGGTTATATAAGAACCTTTTTCAAAAAAATATCACTAATTGTATATTTTCTAATTTTTTTTAAAACTTTTTTTTTTATATACACTTTAATAAGTACAACGTAGAGCATAAAGCTACAGGAGTACTGACTACTGAGCAGTCAAAGCTGTTTTTCTAAAAGAACCACTTTTAAAAAAATAAAATAAAATAAAATCATTTTTTGCTAACTTTAACATAACATTTTTTTTTTTTTTTGATAAATAATTCTAACATAACATAATAGGGAAATATATGTACATTCCTTGATAATAGTGAAGATTCGCTGACATTGGGTTCCTTTCCCTACCAAGGAACACACTTACAGTTCTACAATACAGAAGAACTTCATATAGAAAATGGGAAGGGCTATTAAAAAAAAAAACTTACAAAAATAAAAAATAAACAAATAATGTTCAGAAAAATAATTAAAAAAAAAAAAAAAGGTTCTAAGCAAGAAGGTAATAAAATATTTTAAAAATAGTATACTAATTGACAGACAAAAGTAGCATTGGCAATGGATTTAAAAGGATAAGACCTTTTTATGGGGTACGCTCCAAGCACATCATTCTCAAGTGAACGACGAATTAATACAGGTGGTTGTGGATAAAGCCTCAAGGACTGCAAAGAAGGGAAAAAAGGGGAAAAAAAATGTCAATGCCTGAACACAAACAATGAAGTCCAACTGTTATTTATTATTTAAAAGTCATCTTCTCACTTCGTTGATTACTCGAGTTGCATACTTGAGTTTCTTCATATCTTCAATTGTTGGAAACCGATCTCCTAGGACAGAATCAACCTAGAAAGTAAAGCAGAAAAACTCTATTACATAATATAATATAGATTAGAATATTATCACTCTGCTTTCTGTTGATACTAATCTCATATGCATAAGAAAAGTAAAGATACCTCCTCTTGAAGCTTGGACACGACACTAGGTTCCTGCACTCAATCACAAAGAAAGAAAATGATTACTTTTACAAAGCAGCCATTCATGAAAGACATAATCGTTGTCCTCACATACATAGACATACATATGTACATACAGGTGCTAACACACATATTTACATGTATGTATATGCATATACTACCATTAGATTCATTTCCTTTTATTGTTACGTCAAAATTAGGGTTGTGTGAGCATATATTACCATACTTGACAAAGAGGAAGAGATTAGGAGAAAAAGAAAAAGAAAAAGAGGATTGCTAGAAATCTACATGACATCTCTTGATACATTAATTGCAGGTAGAATCTGCACAGAACAACAAATATATCCTAGAATGCAAACACTGTCAAATGAAGGATGATTAGACAATTTTCTTTAAGCTTTCTTTATAAAATTATTATTTATATTTTAACATAAATTTTTATTCATAAAAGGAATTCCAATAATGTATAAATATACAATAATAATTTAAAAATTTTCCATCCTAATGAATTTCTGAAAACATTATGCACTTTGGAAGTTGATTTGAAATTGTTAAATGCAGTGTAAGTATTAGAAGAATGGTTAAATGATAAAATTCATCATTTCCTAACAGATTAGGCCATTGGGACAAGTGGTAGTGTATCAGTAAGAAACAACTAAACCTTAACCAAACTTTACCTTGGAGAGAAGATAAAAGGTCCATGTCAATACTGCGGCTGATGTTTCATGCCCAGCTATAAGCATTGTCATCAAGTCATCACGAAGTTGCTTGCTAGAAACCTACAGAGAGTTTGAGAGAAAAGCTTCAATTATTTGGGCTGGAACCAAAACATTTGATGATCTCTAGTAACATACATCATCTCCTGACGCCAAAAGGAAGTGGAGAATACTAGGATCTTGTTCATTCACATATTCCTCGTGAAACTGTAGCTCTTCTTCATCTACCATCCTCTGCAGATGAAAGAAATAAAATATTACACTAAAGAAAACCCACAAACTTAGCATCAAAGTACATACAAAAGACCCACAAAATGACTTTGATAACTCATGGACTTCCACCTCAATAAAATCACATAAGAAAAATAGATTCAGAAAACTAACCTTCAAAACCTTCCAGTTTAAGAAAAACAGCCATAAAGAACTATTTAGTTTCACATCAGCCATTCATATTTTCTTACCAAAAAAGGAAAAAATAAAAAAAGGTCCACTTCATCAATACAAGAGTTAAAGATAAAAATTTTAAGCTGTAATTCTTTACCAATCAAAGTTCAAACACCACCTAATTTTTTTCACATTTTTATCTTAGAGAAACTGCTGAAGATTAAGGGCATTTATATCTCTCCTTGAGGATCCTACTTTGGGAAGATCAACACTGTTAGTGGCCTTCTTGAAAAAAGCCAGAATTCTATTCAAGTTCGAGCATAAAGAATCTCCAAATTCTTATTTGGACAATGTGTTTTGTACCCTGACAGATGATGCCATTTATCAAATAATTGAGCCATATCATAATTGATGAATCATATCATTATAAATAAAGTTTCTTACATTTGAATAGAAATTTTACTACCAATGAAGTAATAGTTGAGTAGGCTAATTATTATTATTATTTTTAAATCCACAAAGTAGATCTGGAAAAGTTCCATGGTGCTGCTATCCAAGAGATAGGATAGATGTGACACAGTTGGAAGACAATTAGGATTCAAAGAATATTATATTTGGAGATAAGCTTCTTATGGTTGTTAAAGTTACACTTGTTATTTTTATATTAGCTTGTCATTATTTTATATTAGCATAAGGATATTCTAGTAATATTGTAATATCACTCTAATAAAAATATGTGCTAAGTTGAAGGACTAATTGATTAAAACCTTAAATAATTTTCTACTCTCTCTCTCTCTCTCTCTCTCTCACGCACACACAACCCTAATCTTTCATATTTTACAACTCAACTATGGTAAAATTGTAAGCATAAGAATCTGCAGAACTTCCTTCTCACTGCTTTTGTTCCTTTAGCAAGCAGAACATTGAATCATGCCTCGCAATATTTTTTGGTTTTTATTTCCTTTCTTGAGTCCTTATCACATTCACATTCTAACAGAGAGAGAGAAGCAATTGATCATAATTCTTTCTTATTCATAATTACATACACAGATGATTATCACCTATCCTAAAAGATTAAGCTAATAGGATACTGTGATTTTAGTCATTTTTACCATTATTTTCTAACACTCCCTCACTTGTGGATTGAAATTCTCCCTCAATAAGTATGACCACGTAGAATTTTCATTTTTTTTTTTTTTAAATGGGAGGTAAAGTGTATTAGACTGGAGATAGGATTCAAAACAAGATCCAAGAACCACTTGCTTTGCTACCTTGATAAATTTCCATTTATCACAAAAGCCCTAATGCTTACGTTACATACATACACATTATGTATATATGTATTAGGGACCTTTTGATAGCTTGGATATTCAAGGAACCCCTACCAGTTTCTGATATATTTGGCATTGGCATACGATTTATGGACAAGACACTGCAAATTGGCTTATCTCAAACCCACACTCATCAAATAAGCAATAAGATTCACTAAAAAAGCACAAAAAGGGGGCACAACCCTAGTACACTAGAAGTATAGAAATGAAGAACATCTCTAATCCAAACTCATTAAGATAGTTCTCATATAAAATGCTGAAGTGAACCCTTTAAACTATATTCAGCATTGCATGTGATATATCTGGCACCAGTTTAAAGGGAAGAGTCAGTGAGCTCAGCATGCATTCTCCACCATGTGCCCATGTATGCATGGTAGAACATATATAGGCACAAAAATAGTAGTATTAGCACGTGTCCACTACAGTACACCATTATATATAGTAAGAAATTGAAGAGCAAAGGTTTATGCAGCTCCATCAATTGAGAAATTTACCTTGCATATTGCAATCAAATCATCGAGTATATCATTAATCAATTTGAGGGCTGCGGAAACCCTCTTTTGCCGGGGTGAAATGTCTTTCCATATTGGGATCTCCCAGAATGGAATTGGAGAAACACTCCGATCTTCTGCTTCTCTCAGGACAGTGTAAACGGCCTGGTCTAGCCAGTGAAGCATTTGTACAATAGCAAAATTAATGAAAAATTATTGAAGGTGTGAACTGAAACAGGAATGAACTAATACAAACTGAACATAAGATCAAACCGAAAAGGGCGGGGGGACAATAGAATACCTCAACTATCCCGGTATCATTGGTTAATGAATCAAAATCGTAGTTAAATACTGCCTTGCCAATGATGTCCAATGTCAAACGGGAGAAAAGTGACTCCATCTCTACATCTTCCCCATCAAATGCAGCAGCATCTAGCTTCTTACATAGCCTATCTGTAGCTTGTCCAAAAAGACTAATCATAGCAGCTACATACTACAGACGAAAACCCACACAAAGGAAAAGGGAAATCAATGGCAAACAGGTCAACCCTAACAATGACAAAAGTCACAAAACATTTTTTAAGACCCAAATCAAGGCTCACCTAAGGGTGAGGCAGATCCAAAGTACCAAAACATTATATAAAGTAGGTAATGCACTTGTTAGAAAATTTGTCGGACTTAGAGGCATAACCAAAGGCATGCTACTTCCATCCTTGTCCTAGTGTCTTTTTTTTTTTTTTTTAATCACCACTTCAAAGGTAAGCATAGTTTCTTTTCTGATATATTTTATTTTTTACCATGTTTCTTTCTTGAAGAAAATTCCCACTATAATAATTATATCCGCAATTCCTACTGTCATGGATAAATAACCATTTCTCCTATTTCCTTCAATCATGAAATGCTTACTTATAGTCATATAAATTATACTCATCTATTTGCATAGCTACCAACCCCTGCTTACTATGAATATCAATATATAGCAATAAAAAGGTTTAGACAGGTTCTTATGGAGTGCAATGTCATGCCTCTCTTCGGCTATTAAAAACATTTTACTTTACATAAATTATACAATCGACAAAGAGTAGAAGAATACCAAAATTAACGTTAGTAGAAGTGGTAAAAGAGAACATGTTAATAAGCAAGTAACAAAGACTACGACTTCGGATGGAATAGAATAGTAGAAAGAATACATATGCCGACCCTAACTAATTTGTTGAGGATCTAATCCAAAAAAATTGTAAGGCAACTATAATGGATAAATATCCATTATTCCTATATCCTTCAAACGATAGAATGCTTTATTATATAAATCACACTTGTCTATTTGCATAACTAAGAACTACTTACTATTTATATCAATATATAACCCCAAAAGGTTTAGAAGTTCCCTTAGGGAGTGCAATGTCATGACTCGCTTCAGATATTGAAAACATTTAACTTCACATACATTATAGATCAACTCACTAGCATTGTCTAATTTTAAGACTCAAATCAAAAGAAGATGTGAAGGTTGGTTAGTGAAGACCATCATCATCGAATTCACAAATCACTTGAGTTACCTTCCGATGCAATGCTGGAACTATAGTACGTCGTCGAATACGCCATACCTCCCCGTCAGCTGGGATGAGCCCCGTCCCCATTACAAATTCTAGAATTTCAGCCAAGATACCCTGAAAACCAAGTGTTATCTGCCGCTATGTGTGTGTGTATGTGTAAGAGAGAGAGAGAGAGCCAATTCGATTACCTTTGAATAAGCCTTTGAGTTTTCCCTCAATATATGTTTTGCAATAGTAGGATCCGAAACTATAAGAAATGACTACAACCAACATCAAGGCATCCATCAAAAATCCATAATGGACAAATGACAATAACCACTTGACAATCTAGTAGATTAAAGAAGAAATGTACACATACACAAAAATAAAAACAAACAAACCTTTGGTCCAAAATTCAACCGGAAAATTCCTCCATATGTCAGGAAAAGCTCATACAAGGGGATGAAAAAGGCTTCACTCCGAATGGAACTAATTGCTCCTTTTGCCTCCGGAATCTTTGGACAATCTTCATGGGCATCAACCCAACTAAATAAAAATTCCAGAATCTCACTAGGAACCCCCAACTTCGACAAACTCTTCTTTGCTCCAGATGGAAAACTTGAATCCAAAACAGAAGACAATAAATAAATAAATAACAATCCCAAAAGAAAAAGAAAAAGAAAAGAAAAAAGGCCATCAGTGAAATAAACTTGTATCCAACATGAACATAAATTTTCTTATCATGATTTTTGTTCAGATGCATACCCAAGTGAAAATTTGAATTCATGAGTGAAATAAGACCAAAGGATTCACTTATTCATATGAAGTCAAAGCTTTCACCACAATAAGCAAAAATATAAATGGAAGGCCTTGTTATTCTTATCCACGGCCATACAAGCATATATCCACACAATTCTTTAACACAAAAAGGTAAAATAATAAGCAAACACAACGAATTCCCACATTAACAATGAAAATAGCCAAAAAGAGAAGCATAGTAAATTCCAAAGCATACCCAGATTGCTCCACAGTAAATTCTCCAGAGGTAATCCGAGCAGACAACTCGGTACGGCGTTTCTCTTCCAGTAGCTTCTCAACGCTTTTGACTCCACTGTCCACTGAATTAGGGTCTCGACCATTGGAAGAAGAGTATATGATTGTAGATAAACCATACAAACCTGCAAAAACTACACGCTCAAAACAAAGAGAAAATATATACAAAAACTATTAACATTGAAGGCTTGCTTAAAGGGAACTGACCTTTACGTCTTTTGGGGTATGAAGAGAAAGATGGGGTAGTGGGTTTGGACCTGTAGAAATGAAGAGTTTTGGCGGAGAGAGATGGTGGGGCATGAAGCAAAGGAAAATGAGCAGCCATTGAAGACTGCCTTTTTGATAGATATGAAGATGTGCTTTTGTTGGTTGAGATGAATTAATTGCTCTTCTTACCTTAAACTTTGTAGAGCAAAAGACTGAACGGAGAGAGAGAGACAGAGAGAGACGAAAAATGAATGAAAATTTAGGGGGCGTTTGCGGATCCACGTTTGCCTTTTTGATGGATATGAAGATGTGCTTTTGTTGGTTGAGATGAATTAATTGCTCTTCTTACCTTAAACTTTATAGAGCAAAAGACGAGGTTTTGAGCATACTAACCTTTTTCAGCCTTTCTATTTTGTAAGTTAGACAACGTTTGAAACAATTTTAGAAAATAGCATCTTGAGTTTCAAAAAATCGAGATCCACTTAAAAAACTCGACCTTCAAAGACTCGCGTTCTGAGTGGGAAAATGCCACATAGATCTCGAGTCTTTAAAACTCGAGTTTTATGCAAAAAATTTCACCTATAGTGGCGTTTTTAAGCCTTACAGTGACGTTTTAAATCCCTATAGCGGCGTTTTCCTGCAAAAAATTTTTGTAAGTACCAGGTTTAGGGTGCCCTATAGTGGCGTTTTTAATCCCTATAGTGACGTTTTAAAGCCATATAGCGGCGTTTTTTGCAATTTATGGAAATCGAGTCTCTAAAACTCGATTTTTAGCGCAATTTTTTTTCTCCAAATCGAGACTTAAAAACTCGAGTTCCATCTGGAACTCGAGTTTTAGATACTCGAGATGTTATTTTTCAAAATTGTTTTGAAATATGACAATTAACTAAATTTTTTAATATTTATTGTTATTTTAAAAAAAAATTCGCAAAAGACTGAACGGAGATAGATAGAGAGAGAGAGAGAGAGAGAGAGAGAGAGAGAGAGAGAGAGAGAGAGAGAGAGAGAGAGAGAGAGAGAAGAAAAATGAATGAATATTTAGGGGGCGTTTGCGGATCCACGTTTGCCTTTTTGATGGATATGAAGATGTGCTTTTGTTGCTTGAGGTGAATTAATTGCTCCTTACCTTAAACTTTATAGAGCAAAAGACTGAACGGAGAGAGAGAGAAGAAAAATGAATAAATATTTAGTGACTGTTTGGATTCAGCTTCTGGCGTCCACGTTTAGTTTTCCATGCGTTTCAGCTCTTCCTTTTTTTTGGTAGCCGCACTTGTTGACTTTTTGTCCGTGAACAGTGTATCCTTTCACTGTTCATGGACCCACAAATTTCACTTTTTAACAATTTTTTCATTAAAAATGGGTCTCATGGCACTATTCACACATTTAAAAATTATTTTGTTACAGTATTTTCAGTTTTCAGTTTTCAGTTTCAGCAAAATAAGTTCTATCCAAACAGACCTTAGTATCCGTTTGGATCCGCAAGGATCCATGTTTGCATTTTTTTTTTTTTTTTTCAGCAGCATGTTTTGACTTTTCAAAAACTTCACTTTCAGCAACTTTTTCATTAAAAATGGGTCTCACGGTACTATTCACACATTTAAAAATTATTTTGCTATAGTATTTTCAGTTTTCAGTTTTCAATTTCAACAAAATAAGTTCTATCCAAATAGACCTTTAAATAATAAAATAAAGCGTATTTTTTTTTCCAAATAACCTTAAATATCAAACCATTTAGTTAGTTGTCACGTTTCAAAATAATATGGAAAACTAGTATCTTGAGTGTCTAAAACTCGAGTTCCAAGATAAAACTCGAGTTTCTAAGTGTTAATTTGTAAGTGGTGGGAGGTGATGTGGAACTCGAGTTTTTAACACTCAAGTTCCACCATTTGATTTCCCTTCTTCTTCCTTGTGTCTGTTCGTGTTCTTCTATGTTCTTCGTCGCTAGTCGCTCTAAAAAGCGTTCTTCTCCAGCCAGATTGCCCACCCAGTGTCTCTTCATTCTTTCTTCAGATCTTCTGTGGGTTCCTCTTCATCTTCAATTTCTTCAGAATCTTAGATCTTCATCATGTTCTTCAGATTCATCTTCTTCTTCTATGGAACTCGAGTTTGTAAGACTCGGTTTTGCTTTTTAGAACTCGAGTCTTATAGACTTGAGATCTATGTGGCTAAATTGAGACTTTCAAACTCGAGTTCCATCATTGATCTCGAGTTTTCAAAATTCGAGATGCTAGTTTCCAAAATCCTTCCCAACGTATGTTAACTTATCATATATTTTCCCCTCACTGTTCTAATCTGCAAAATCTCTCAAAGTAAAGCCGAACGTTGGGTTTGTCTCTTTAAATGCTAAAAGACAATTTGGGAATCTTTTTTAAATGGACTTTTTTTTTGTATGAATTTTTTAAGTGGGCTTTCTTACTTCTGTTGGGATTCTTTGAGATAATTAGAGCATTACCATAAGGTGTGCTAAATGATAAATGTATAACATTTAGCACACCAAACACTAAAAATATTGCTCCATCAGATTTCTTAAATGTCAAAAAATTTTGGCATAAGCTACAGTGCAGTTATATCTTTGGAATAGTACAGTCAAGTATGCTATAATATTTGGGTAATTTTTTATTATACTTTCTCTCGCTCATTAATAAAATATCATATCTCTTCTCACTTTCTCTTTCTCTCTCTCGTCCCATCTCCATGGTCATCCCTCTCCTTTCTCCCTCTCACTTACACTTACTCTCCCTCCTCTCTCCACTACACACCTTGCTGAGGATGAAGCCTCCTTTACACCAACAACCACCATGACTAGATGACAACATTGGGTTGTTTCTCATTGCATTCTTTTTCTAATTATGGTTTGTTAGTTCTGATAACAATTTTTTTGCTGTAGGTGATTTTAGTGGGTGGCTAATGATGGTTAGTGGTGGTGGGTTTGGGGTAGTTGTGGCCCTTGTGGGTCCTAATCTAGTTGCAGGTTTTGATTTGGTGGTGGGTTGGGCTATAGGTGCTAGGTCTCAGTTGGTGGGTTCTGTGTATTGTATTAAAACTTGTGGTTTGCTAGGTTTTTAATTGTAGCTTAGGTTGA
The DNA here is from genome assembly GCF_932294415.1 of Quercus robur. Classification (NCBI taxonomy): domain Eukaryota; kingdom Viridiplantae; phylum Streptophyta; class Magnoliopsida; order Fagales; family Fagaceae; genus Quercus; species Quercus robur. Next base: position 51,650,217 of record NC_065534.1, on the reverse strand, counting down.
TTTTGGTGGTTGTCTGGTGATGGCCACAGTCAAGGCCAACCCAACATTATTTGGGGCCTAAGGTGAAAAATTTATGTGGGGCTTTTAATATGTAAATATTAATTAAACAAAATTATTTAATACTAATCAAATTAAGATTAATTTGATACATTAAATACATAATTTGATGAACAATACCAACTAAATTTCATATAGAGAATTGAATATCATAGTTGAACCATAAATATTAATATAAAAAAATATACTATTAAAAAAAACTTTATTTTGGATATATAATGATACATAGTTAAGTAAAGTTAAAATCTAATTTTTAATTTTATATCTTGTTTTTAAGAGAGGGAGATAGATATTGTAGGGACACGATTTTAGTTGACCCGATCCTTGTTGGTCAAGTCTTGGCCCAAAAAGTCCCCCACAATGAATTTTTTGTAGAGTATGGGCTAAAGAACTTGGTTCCAGTTAGCTTAAACGGTTTGTTGCATGGGTTCAGGGGATACAAAAACAAGAACAAAAAGAGATTGCCATGAAGAGAGATCCTTCTCAAATGATAAGGTCTCAAACTTGATCAATGGGCATAGATTCATGCAAATAAAATTTCTTTACCGTGTTCTCTCCTCTCTTTTCCTCTGTTTTTTTCCGTCCCGTACTCTTGGGGGACTTTTACATATTATATAGGCCCTCTCCTATCATCTGGGCTTTACACTTGTTGATCATCTAAACCCCTACTTGAGCACTTGTCCCATCAGACACCCTTATCAGTTCTTTGTGAGTTGCAATGGCCGAGGTAGCACTGTTCAGGGGTCTTCTCTTCTTTAATGCGGCCAGGAGAGTAGTTGTGGTGCATTTAATATGGTGGTGGCAGCCTTTGTTGAGATATTTTGGGTTTCCTTTCTTTTTACGTACTTGGAGGGAGGACTACAGTAGTTGGGACGCACCTTTGATCCGGATTTTGGAATGTCCGAGGAGGAATTACTCCTCGGAAATATTCTCTTTACCCCAGTGGGCCTAAATAAGGATTCTGGGCCACGATGTCTCCTTGGACGGATGTCTCCTCGGACGGCCCAGGGCCCAGTCAACCTATTATTCTGGGCCGATCCCCACAGATATTATTTGGTGTGTGGCTTTGAAGGATATCAGTTTACAAAAATTAAAGTCTCAAACTATTAGGGGAGATTAATTTATAATTGATGATTTAACACATTTGTAACATTTTTTTAAACATTTTAGAGTTTCAATTGGGTTAGAGTTCTATTGGTCACATACATTAAAAGTCTTAATAGAAATGAAAAAGGAAAAATGTGCTAAAATCACTATAAAATGTTCACAATATGATGTGATATTGACTCTCATTGATGAAATTCATCAATCTAACTAATGAATGTTTAAATCACTTTTTTGTGATTAGTCAAATAGCAATTTATAAGTTAATAGTAAAATTTATAGTATCCTTAACATCACTAATAAAAAAAATACACAACCTTTAAAAAATATATAATTTAATAAAAATTTAGGCCGTTAACCATTGGAAGTGGGGCCTTTTTCCCCAAGGGGAATTGTTTTTAGGTGGGGCCTTAGGCCTAGGCCTTGGGCCGGCCCTGGCCATGGTGATGGTTGGATTGTTGGGTTTTTTCTTTTTTTTTTTGTTTATACTGTAGGAGTTATTATTTTAAGATATTTTAATGTGTTGTAATCTTAAAATAAAAGATCTAATGTAGAGCGTATTGTAAAATGGTGTGTTAAAATATATAAAGTAACTTTTTAACATGTCAAAAAATAGCATTTCTTTAGCATAGTTGATGCTGATGCTCTTAGATATCGGTGTGTAGCGAACTAAACAAGCCCCAATGCCCAAACCATCCAAAAGGTTTGTTGCAGTTCTATATAAACTAGTAGCTAACCAATGCCATGCACGGAAAAGCTATTATGTATGAAAATGTAAGCAATTTTTTGTCTCTTTGTTGTTGATTGTACATTATATTCTCAAAATTTCCTATCCTTGATATGAAACATTAAACTACGTAATGAAAAATAGAAATCAAACTTAAATTAAAATTAAAATTAAGATTCCAATCCTTAACATTCTCAATTATCCAATAAATGTATGAAACACAACTTTAAAAAACTACTTAATCAATATTTCAAATAAATTGAAAGACAACTTTAAAGTATTCTTTGTATCTTCTTCCTTTGTTGCTCCGTAGTAGTCACTAAATAACTCCTTTTGTTTTCCTTTATTACATATGTTGGTTTGAGTTGTACATTACTTTCAACATCAACGTTTTGAAGGTGGAGTCTATAATCTCTTTTTATAAAGACATGAAAAATCCCCTTGAGATAATTTTAATGGGAATTGGTTATTCAAGGAGTTGGGCCCGACCACTTTAATAAAGAGTTACTAAAGTTTGTATTTAATGAAATCAAATTTCATAAAATATATAAATAACTAAAAGATTAAACCGAGGACTCAAGGAATAAATAATGATTTACAAAGTGACAATTTATTATGACTTTGTTCATCATGGATGTTTCATGGAGATATCAAATGATATTATATTACGGTCTTGGGATATAATTTATTAATAAGGCCTAGAGTGTAATTATATTTCCTTACCGGTACTTGTTATATAATTAATGGTAACTTTGGACTTGTTAAGAGTTGATGGAAGCTCGAAACCCTAGAGCTAGCCTTATTTGTCCCTTTGGTCCCATCTTAAGCCACATACTAAAACCCAATAAGGGTGGCCCAAAAGGCTAACCCAATTAGATAATCGGTTGTTTATTTAATAAGAGCTATTAAATAAAATAACTGTCTTTGGCAGTTAAAATGTATGTACAATTAAAAGAAGAGAAAATTGCTTTCTCTTTGTTCTCTCTTGAACACACATTTCAACAAAGAAGAGTATATACGTAAGAATTGATTGAGAGACCACACATCCTGGGCGCAATGTAAAATTGTGATGAAGATTGTAGGTCTTCTCAGGATACAATCTATTTATTGTTTTTGATTTTCACTAAATCAAGGAAAGCTTTCTATTTTGTGTTCTAGAATTCAAGGTTTTATGTTATCTCTCATGAAAAAAATAGATCATTGTGTTGCTTTCCCTACTTGTTATGCATGAGATGGAAAATTATGTTTTCCAACACTTGAATCTTAGATTCTTGGTTGGTAGTCCCCATTAATGCAATTGAAACCGATCTTGTAGGGCGCATGTGAAATGCACCCAATTTGTGCATAAACCCGATGCCCTCCGCATCTTGGAATCGTTCCATGCTTCTCCTTCCATGTAATAAGAGGCAATGAAAACCATGCGGTGTGGTGGTGTGTTGTCTAGAGCAATGAATTCATAAAGCTTGATAAGTCACCGAAAAAGATCTCTGCCTCTGAAATAAAACTCCATGAAAACTTGATAAGTTGCAATGGATTCAGTCATCTCAATATCGATGGCTCTGATACCACTTGTTAGGAACCTAGTGGTTCCAAATGGTGATGGGTAAGAATTGTAGGGGAATGTATGAGAATTACAGGGAAATTGATTTAATTTGAGGTAGTCACCATCCATAGAGAAACTATTCTATTGGCCCACATGGTTTTATCCTAATGGTTCTATTATTCCCCATGTGTATTAATAATTTCAATATATGTTAAATGTGATTAACATGCTTGGAATTGTAACTAACTAACCAAATACTAACTAAATGCAACATTACAACAATTATTATCTATATACCTGTAGGGGTTCCTCACAGAAAATGTTCAATATTTAGAAACTAGTGTTCAATCCTTTGTCTCAATTGTTAAATCTTTTGATACTGAACTCTCTTTAAAGCTTGAAGGTTTATCATTACTCTTGTTATTGCAACCGTAACTACATAATGTATATTTTCAACCATGAAACTTGTCAAAACAAAATTTTGTAACAAGATGGAAATGAGTTTTTAATGACAACTTTAATTGGTTAAAGTTAATTTGTAAATAAATAATCCTTTTTTTTTACATAAGATTTTTATTAGTCATTTTGGCCCCTTTTGGATGGATTTTTTTGCTTTGCCGTTACCTTTTGCTTCTAGTGTTTTTAACAGAGATGTGTAGGGTTCAAATATATATTTCTCAATTATCGAGTTAAAAAAAAAAAAAAAATTTCTTCAAATTATTGTGGAGAAATTAACTGAGTCAAATGAATTACAAAAGGAAAAAAGTTTCCAGTCTTATAAGGACATGTATAATTGCATTGCCTTGTAAGTACTTTCCATATATAATTAAGCATGTTCTGAGCCTTCTCAAATTTGTCCTTCTCAGTTTTTCCATATATAATTAAGCGTGTTCAAAGTGTAAGACTACTAAAAGTTTAACTTTACCATTGCACACCCTTGGTGCAATGGTCACTCCATAGGTATAAGTGCTTGTGGGGTGTGGAGGGTAAGGGTCGAGGTTCAAGTCTTAAGAGGGAGCTTCACACATATGTACACTTAGATTAGGCTAGAGTAGAATTCTATCTTGTAAAAAAAAAAAAGTTTAACTTTATTCTGTTTTGTAGAATTTTACCAATTGTTTATTCGTAATGGATTGAATGAATCCGACGAGGAATCCCTTGCTTGATGGGGCTTGAGGTTATAAATCCCTAAAGATAGTAGAAACCATTATCGACTATTAAATCAAATTTACAATGAAAAATAGAAATGGAAATTTTTTTATTTATTTATATAGAGTAAATTGCAAATTACACCCTTAAAATTTGGGGGTGATTGGATTTTATACTCTGAAGTTTCAGAATTTGGATTTTACTCCCTGTAGTTTGGAAATGTTTGGATTTTACACCTTTACGTTTTAAAATTTGGATTTTACCTCTATATTTTGGGAGTGTTTGGATTTTACTCCCTAAAGTTTTAGGGTGTTTGGATATTATACCCTGTTGATGCCCACTTTTGACAAAAGAGCCCAATGGCAGAAAATGCCCAACAATATGAAAAAGATGGGGAGAAAATAGTAAAGTAAAGACCAGTAGGCTAAAATGGCAGGAATAATGGTCAACGGGCCCACAAAAATAATAAGTGGCCAAGAAGGAGCAAATGGGCCAAGAAAACCCAAAGAAAAGTAGTAAACCCATAGGAATAGTAAAAGGTAGAAAAGATGTAAACGGGTCGGGGAAGCCCAAGAAATGAATTAGTAAATTCGTAGGGTTGGCATAAAGGCCAATAAGCCCGAAAGGTAATAAGAGGTAGGGATGTGGTAATTGGCCGAGGAAGCCTAAAGGATTTAGCAAAAACTCATGGGAGTGAAAGAGGTAAGGAAGAAGACAATGGGCTGAGGAAGCCTGATGAATGAAATGAGCCGAGGATGCCCAAGGAATGAAATGGGCCAAGGAAGCCCAAGGCATAGAATTGGCTGGCCCAGTAGAAAAGCTGGCCAATGAAGCCTAAAAGATGAAAGAATGTAAGAAATGGACTGGCAGGACCTTCAACCCATAAGCCCAGAGGTAATAACAAAATAAGTGATATCATAGCAGGAGCAGTGCAGTGGCATGGCAGGAGCCCTAGCTAGCCCATGGACATAGGACAAAAATGGACATGGGCCAGGTAGGAGGGAGAGGGCCCACACCCAAACAATGCCCAGTCCAAAGAGGAGATGGAATGCAGAGAACGAAAGCCTAAAGGCCCATGTATCATTCACGCTGCAAGAGTTAAACAAATACTAGAACGTGCAGTAGAATCAGACAAACGCAGTGGCAATGGCAAATGCATGAAGGCTAGAAAAGTAAATGATTCAAATGGAAGTGAAGCATGCACACAGGGCTTAAGCACTACCTACCTGTGGTCTAGCGGTGGAGAAAAAGGAGGAACCTATTTTGGGGTTCCCGCTCAAACTCTTTTGGGGAAAGATGTTCTGCTGGGATGACATCTCACCCAAAAGAAGTAAACATGAGCTGGAATCACTAGATGCATGTCATAGAGGTAGGTAAGGGAGAGGTTTATCCCTTATCTGAATGAGAGTATTAAGAGAGGTAAGAGACAAAACAAAAACCATTTTTGTTTGGGAATGAGGCATGGTGTAAGCCTGCACAGTGCAATGGTAGTGGCTGGGCAGCCGGCAGGCTAGTAGGTAGTATTGGAAGGACGCCCACAATGAGCCAAAAGCAGTTAAGGGGTAAAAATGGTAAATCTTGTCACAACAACCAGTATAAAAGGCCATAGGCGTGAACAATGAAAGAAAGGAGGAATAACGACAAACAATAAAAGAGAGATAGAAAGAAAGAAAAGAAAGCAGAGCAAACAAAGAAATAAAAAATAAAAGGAAAGATATAGAAATCCCAAAGAAAGGAAGAAACATGAGTGCTAGGAATAGAGACATGCATCAATAGGCTACCCATTTCTCTCCCTCTCAATAGACCCATTCTCTGATAAGCTAAGAACTCATGTTTCAGCCATTTAGGTCATTTTTTCCAAGTGTGTAATCTCTACAGCAGGAACTCCCTCTAAGGTTATCCAAATTATAAATCGGCTCCCTTTTTGGACTTGTGTCCACTAAACAGCTAGGCCAATTCTTTTGGTAGACAAATCCTATTTTGGCTGATAAATGACTAACTCATTATCCCACTGCTAAACTGTTTGCTGTAATCTTGTTATTCGTGATTATATTTCTTTACTTTCCCTTGTCATGTTATTTATGTATTATTGTTAATTAGTAGAAATGTTTTAGTTATCTTGCCGCATCGTGCTTTCTGCTGTAACATCTGTAACAGTTGTTCCTACCATGAACATGCGGTACATACATCTAAGGCTCTTGACAAGGCGTGTCTATGTGGGGATGGCCTAACTTGCGCACAATCTGGCCTATAGTGTGTTTTAGTTAAGCCAGTCCCCAACTCTCCTACCTTAGAATCACCAAACGTGGTATAGTAGGAGAAATCCAGCTCAAAACACAAAAAAGGCCCACTATATTCAAATTGGCGACTTCATTAGGGATTTGGGAAAAAGACAGGGAAAGCAGATAAAGCTCTCGCAAGTTATGCCCTCAAGATCAAAGACGACGTGAAACATGAGTATCGTACCATCACAAGTAGAATCAAGGCTAGCCATGCCTCACCAGCCTAATCAAGCGGAAGGTGTTAATGGAGCGGGGGTTGTGCCACAACAGTAGCAAAGAATTCACGTTGACAATACCAACTTCTTTATTAAGGTACTGCAGTCTATGTAGCATTCCCAATAGTAGCTGATGGAAGAGATTAGCCAACTGAAGGCGGACAAGACTAAAGAGAAAGGAAGCCAATATGACCCAGAGCATGTGGCAGATAAGGAAGAAACCCCTGTAGGTGGTGGCCTACAGAATGTAGAACAATGTTTCATTACAATGGTCGAAGTTGCAGCACTTTTAGAGCAAGAAAGGGCTAAAGCGCCCAAGCAGAGATTCTACGCACGAAGACCTCCTTATCCATTGAGGATACTCAGTGAGCCATACTCTGAGAGATATAAACCGCAAACTTTCGCACAATACGATGGCAAAAGGGGAAGTGCTATTGAGCATGTGAGTAAGTTTATTGACACCTTCAGTCCTTATGTAGCAAACGAGGATTTGTGTCTTTGGGAGTTTTCTAAATCCCTTTGTGATGGGGCGTACACCTGGTACACTGGCTTGAAACTAGGATCAATCCCGACGTGGGATGATATGGTAAACATGTTCTGCACCAAGTATTTTCACGGAGAAGAAACAGTAACATCTGCAACTTTGCAAGGAACTAAGCAAAAGAATGGTGAAGACTTGATGGAGTACATCAAAAGGTTCAGGGACATAGCCCTCGATTGCTATGATCACTATGAAGAAAAGACGTTGGTGTAAATATGCATGGGAAACATGATCATGGAATACAAAGCTGTCTTGGAGAACTTGGAAATTTCACAGTTCACGCAGTTGCTGCAAAAAGCTAGAAAGATCGCTCAATCAATCAGGCTGAGTTCTAACAAGCCTAAGGAGTGGAGATCCATGCCATAGGTGATGGCAGTATTCACTGGTGAGAAAAAGAGGAAGTTAGATGGAAAGGAGTACGAGAACCCCCCGCCAATACTATGTACACCAACGGAGCTATATGTGCTTTTGGGTAAATGGATTGTAGATGGGGTTTTCAAACTCAATGAAGTTTCCAGAGAACTCACCGAGGAAGAACGGAGGGACTCACGTTTTTGCCGTTTGCATAATTATGTGCTGAATCCTACCGCGGAATGTTGGGCACTCCACAGACTAGTGCCCCGCAAAATTAGAGAGGGAACTTTTGAGTTCTAGCCAAAAGTGCAGAGGAACCCACTCCCGAACCACAAGGGGAAGGGAGTAGCAGTAGTCGTTATTTGCGTAGATTTAGGAGAGGATGAAGAAGAAAGGCCGGCTCTGCCTACCACAGCCATTACCACCTTGCAAAAAAGTTTTCGGTTTAAGAACTTGTTTGATCAGCTGGAACTTACAGCCAACACACGAAGTATTGCCACGGAGGCTTTGGAAAGTGTTGCCTTAGGAACGGGAGTAGAATGTCTCACGGTGGAAACTAGAGCTAACAGAGCATTTCTACAAGACACCAATGAGATTACTTTCAATGATGAAGACATGGAAATAGGATACTCAAACCACAAGAGGCCCCTTTACTTGGCAGCCATCATTAACCAATCCCCATTAAGAGAGCCTTAGTTGATATGGGCGCTTTGGTGAATCTCATCCCACTTAGCACACTATAAGTAGTAGGAATTTCAAAAAGCAGGATGCAGGGATGTCCAATGGAAGTAACGAGGTTTGGAGGAAGAGGTGAGTATACTGCAGGCCATATTCAGCTATGGCTGAAAGTGGGACCAATAACCTCCTTGGCTAGTTTCCATGTGGTGAAAACAAAAGTTTCATATCATATATTATTGGGAAGACCATGGTTGCACAAGCATCATCTAGTTTTGTCTACCTATCACCAGTGTGTGAAAGGGAGATTGATTGGTAGGATGATATAGATAGCAGTGAACCCATTGTCATTTGAGCAAGCAGAGGCCCATGTAAGAGACCGTGGAAAATTAGGTCTCCCAAAAAAGAGAGAGATTTTTGAGTGCTTTTTAAGGCATCTCTCTTTTTGGGTAAGTGGTGTAGAGTCACTACTTACTTTTTATACAAAAATAAGAAAAACTAAATACAACATGACTGAATAGCATCCTTTCATTGATTGAATAAAAAAATTACATAATTGAAAAATTGAAAATTACATGGCTTTGGGTCCTAGTTACAATCTACCAAAAATACATAGCTTCTTGTCCTAGTTACATTCTACCTAAAATAAAAATAAAGACAAGACTTAGATCTACTTATCCAAAGACCTAAATTCGAAGGCTAGGTTGCGGAATGAGAAGGTGTTAGGCACCCATTCTGCCCAGACAGAGTCTGGTCTTCTAGACTCTTGTGACTTATGTACCTTTTTTTATGTATGTTATGAATGATATGTTGAATATGTGACACAAAAATTAAATTACACAAATTTATTTATGAATTCATTCTCTTCCTTGTAAAAAAAAAAAAATTCAGATCTGCTTTAGTGATAAAAAAAAAAAAAAAAAAAAAAGAGTTTGGTTCATTAAATTACTAGATCTATTTTTAATGATTTAGAAAAATGGCCTTTGATTTATAAAAGATCAGATTTTTTTTTTAAGGACTAAAAAATGGTTTTTTGATGACAGAAAAACCAATTCTGTTTTTATATGTTTAAAAAATATGGAAAATATTTTTTTATGAAGAGAATTTTACTCTTAACATAAATTTATGCATTATGAAACAATCAAAACAAAAATAACCATAAACACAATCATACATAATTTTCTAGGTTTTTGCTCTTTGCCTGGATGATTTCTGAGCTTTTTTTCCTCTCTTCCAAACACACAAAAACACATCAAAACCTCTTGATTCCTCTCTCTTCACCAAAAATACAAGATATTTTTCTTATACCCGATCTTCTTCTCCTTGGTTTTCTCTTCACTTGGGATGCATGGCCATGATGCCGGTTGCTTTGTGCACACCTATCCCCTTTTTTGCTCTGTGTGATGATATGCTTGCCATGTTTGTTGTGCCACCTGTTAGCTTTCTATGCATCTTTACACGCTTACTTACATGTTCATGCATGAGTTTTGCTTGCTAGTGTGTCACCCATGCTTCAACACAATAAAGTTATGAACATCTGATCCAAACCTACATTTGTCCCTCGTGGATACCACCTTTTGTTTGCTTTCTTGTTTGTTTGCCTTTTTGCTTGTTATCTTGCTTATTTGCCTTCTTGCTTGTTTGCTCGCATGCTTGTTTCTATGCTTGCCATGTCTACATGCTTATCTGCTTTATGCCTCTTTCATACACTCTTTGCACATTTTCCTTCCATTGCTTGTCTGCTGGTTTCTTGTCTTTGCCTTTGCATGTACACACATGGAGCCAGGATGCTTAGAGCTAGGGCACGGTCTCTAGGGCACAAGCAAAAAAGGGCGCGGGTGCGAGCACGTAGACTTGAGTCGAGTGGCTACAATCATTAGGTTTAGGAGTTTAGTTTCTGATAACGTCTTAAAATGTATACTTGTTATATATTTATATGGGCGTTATCTCCTTATTATTATGCTTAATTTGTATAATTAAGCCATGATTTGCATTAGTCCCCATTATTTATCTTTACATAATTTCTTGAATAAAATGCTATTCATTGTGTGTAATTTTCTACTTTCAGGAAATTATATGAGAAAGATGAGTTTACAGAAATTTGTGAGAGAATGGGGGTCAAACTAGAATTAAAGTGGAGCTAAAGGACCATGCTTAAATGTCTAAGAAGGTGCAGCTGGAGTGCTTGGATCGTCTACCATGATTGGAAGCTTCAAATAAGGAAAGAAATCAAAGAAGCAGAATCTGAAATGGAAAAATCTGATTTGAGCACTGATCATTATTTTGGGTGTATCTCTCTTCTCAAAAATCCAATTGACACAAGGCTAGATAGGTTGGAACCGTGACTTAAATATCTACAACTTTCCAGTTTTGAGTTTTTCGAAATTCTCAATTTTTGAAGGCTGAAATTAACTCACAAGTTACCGCTGTAAACTTGGACGAAAATTAAAATAGTAAATGTTTTATTTTCTTTGGACACTTAGACATTAGGGTTTTGAAGGGAGGCTAGTAGAACGAATTTTGGAGAGAAAACGTTGTATTTTTCTTTCTCTAATGGCAGCCTAAACTCTTTGCTAGGGCTAGGGGTTATGTTTCTTCTATACGGTATGAATATTCAATGTGATTCTTTCTAGGATTTTATCTACAACATATTTGATTGTTCAATTAGATTTCTTTTGATGTATTAGTTCTTCCATGCTTTCAATAAGTTCAATCATGTTTTTCTTATTGTTTAGATGAATTTCTAATAGTTTCAAATAGAAATCAGGATTTAAAGTGAATGGGTTTTTCTGAAAACTTTTCTAACCGCATTATCAATCGAGGTTATCATGCGTTCTTGAATTGTCTCCGTTCAACTGAATCATAAGTTTTTAGTTGTATAAGAACAATCAATTATGAAATAGATATTTTCCTAGATCACAAAGAATCTCATATCGATATAGGGAAACACCCCGATGCCCTAGTATTTACATTATTGATTTAAATAAGTTTTTATTATTATTTTTGTTAACAATCACCAAGCAAAAGTATTTTTCTTCTTTACTCAAATTGTTATTTAATTATATTGTCTTTGAATTTACCCTGCTCCTTGTGGTTCGACCTCGGTACTCCGAGAATTATATTGCTACGATCTCCTGCACTTGGGAGTAAGCAAGCAATTTTGGCGTCGTTGCCGGGGAGCTGCTGTGGATTTAGAGGCTATTTTTTTTGGAGCAGAGCATAGCTAGTGGAAATTCTTCTATTGGTAACTTCGTTCCATTTTTTTTCCCTTATTTTGTTTTTATTTATTTGTTTGTTTTTATTTTATTTTATTGTGCATTCATTGTTGCATGAGCATTTGGGTTAGAAACAAGAGAGGCAGATTAGAAAATTTTGAAACTTACTTTGGTAATCTTTTTGACACACCTTTGCCTTCACCTTCTTCATCAATCATGGGTGATGAAACACGTAATAATCATGAGGAGAATAGAAGAACTATGTATGAATTGTTGCATCCCACACAAAATTCTGTTCCTTCATGCATCATGTTTCCACCTAATGCACCACATGTAGAATTGAAGCAAGGTTTATTAGCAATACTTCCTGACTTTAGGGGACAAGAAAATGAAAATCCTTATGTCCATGTTAGAGCTTTTGAAGAGGTAATTAGTAGTTTCTATGCACAAAATGTTATTGAGACTGCTAAGTTACGTTTCTTTTTTTTTTTTCTCTTAAGGATAAGGCAAGAAGTTGGCTTTACACCTTGAAACCTAGGTCTATAGGTAGTTGGGGGGAGATGGCCAAAGAGTTTTTTAAGAAACATTTTCCTCCCCACAAAGTCCAGCAAGTAAAAAGAAGGATAGCTAGTTTTGTCCAAGGAGAAAATGAGACCTTATACCAAGCTTGGGAAAGGTACAAAGATCTTTTCAATTTCTGCCCAAGTCATGGGTATGAAGATTGGAGATTAGTTAGCTATTTTTATGAAGGACTTACACCTAGGGACCGACAGTTTGTTCAACTCTCATGCGGAGGGGACTTTTTACAAAAAGAACCCGAAGATGCAATGGATTATCTTGATGAGATAGCTGAAAACTCTAACACATGGACTGGACCTAGCCTTATGGACTCCACTGATAGGACTAGAACTAACACTACCACTTCTAGTGGAAGTGTTTTCAAGTTGAGGGAAGATGATAACATGAGTGCAAAAATCAGCATGTTAACTAAAGAAATTGAGGCACTCAAAATGAAAGGAAGTAGGAATGTTAGTGCTATCTTTAGAGAGGACCCAATGGAGGTGTGTAAAATTTGTCATGTGATAAACCATGCTACAAATGAATGTGCATCACTTTCATCATTCTTGAATGTGCTAGAAGAACAAGTACATGCATTTAATTCATACTGGCCAAATAATTCTTCATATTCTGACAATTATAACCCAAATATGCGAAACCATCCGTATTTGAGTTATAAGAGTGACAATGTGTTGAATCCTCCTACTCCAAGGAATTTTAATTCACCACATGCATCATCATCATCATCATCATCATCATCTAGACCTTCCTTGGAGGATGCACTTAGTACTTTCATTCAAAGGCAAAGTGAGCAAAATCAAAAGTTTGAATCCATGATCACTAGGCTAGATGAAGAGGTAAGAGAGACCAAGAGTCATATAACCAGTCTTACAAATTCATTGAGTGGGATAGAGAGAGGAAAGCTCCATTCCCAAACTCAACCCAATCCCATCAATCAAAATCTAAAAATTGGCTTTAAGGATAAACATAAGGAAGTAAAAGCTGTGACCATTTTGAGTAGTGGTAAAGAGATTGATAAAAGTTCTCCTTTAGTAACTAAGAAATCTAAGGAGACCATAGTTGAAAAAGAGAAGGATAAAATTGAGCCACTTGGGCTTGATGACATTGAACAATGCCCAATCCCACCACCATTTCCCCAAGCCTTAAAATTACCTAGGAAATTGGACACCGCATCTAAGATATTAAAGCATTTGCATCAAGTCAAGATAAATTTGCCATTATTGCATGTTATCAAGCAAGTGCCTGCATATGCCAAGGTAATTAAGGACCTATGCACCATCAAGAGAAAGCATCATGTGAAGAAGACCGCATTCCTAACAGAACAGGTAAGTGCAATTATCCAACATAAGACCCTGCCAAAGTATAAGGATCCAGGTTGTCCTATGATCTCTTGTACTATTGGAGATTACATCATGGAGCATGCATTGCTAGATCTTGGGGCAAGTGTTAATTTGATCCCTTTCAGTGTATATCAAAAACTTGGACTTGGTGAGTTGAAACCTACTTCAATAACTTTACAGTTGGTTGATCACTTTGTAAGGGAACCGAGAGGGATTGTTGAGGATGTGTTGGTGAAAATTGAACAATTTTATTATCCTGTTGATTTTATTGTTCTAGATTACCAACTTGTTTTACATCCTAATGTTCATATCCCTATTATTTTGGGTAGACATTTTCTTGCCACAACTAATGCTTTAATTAATTGCAGGAATGGGAGAATGCAACTCACTTTTGGTTCCATGACTTTGGAGCTAAACATATTTCATGTGGCTAAACAACCACATGAGGATGATGACTGTGCTTATGTGAACCTCATTGGGGCGGTGGTTCAAGAAGAGTTTAATAAGAATTGTTTTTCTGATCCTCTTGAAACTCTTCTTAATAATTTTGTTCGTTCTTATGATTTAGAATGTGATATTCATGTATCTGAAAATTTTTCTTTGTTGGATTCCTCACAGGTTTTGGAAGAACAACAGATGATGGCAATTAATAAAGGGTGGAAGCCTTGGTTTGAGGAGCTACTAGAAAATGAAAAAAAGCTCGTGCATTCAAGTGAAGAGGCACCACAGCTAGAGCTTAAGCCGTTGCCCAGTGGTCTTAAATATGCATATTTAGGCCCAGGAAAGTTAAAACCTAGATGGGATGACCCTTTCATTGTAAGGGAAGTGTTTAGCCATGGAGCTGTAGTAGTTGAGGACCCTGAGATGGTAGGATTTTGAAAATAAATGGACAAAAGTTAAAACCATTCTTAGGGGGAGTTATACCAGAGGAGGAGACTATGTCACTGAAGATCCCTTCCTATTGGGATGCTACGTGAACTCTAAAAGAGCCTTATAAAGTTGTACCATATTTGTTTTACTTTTGTTTTTGCCTTTTGTTTTTGTTTTTGTTTTTGTTTTTTGTTTTTTTTTGTTTTGTTTTGTTTTTTGTTTTGTTATTATTATTATTTTTTTTTTTGTGAGCTAACATTTGCAGGTGTGAAAGAAATTAAAAAAAAAAAAAATTAAATGCTTAAGGTAACTTCTTCCATTTATACTTGAATTTATTTTGGCTTTGATACATTGAGGACAATGCAATATTTTAGTTGGGGGGAGAGGTCTACACTTTTTGCTACACCTTGCATTATTTTTCTTTCTTTCTGTGCCAAAAAAAAAAAAACCTTGAATTTGAATGCAGTAGAGTTATAAGTTTTATTTTTATATCATGTGATGGAATGAATAATGCTGAGTTGGTTATACTATTTGCTATATTAAGACTCTTTCATGAAAAGCACAATTGGAAACACTTGAGCACAATAGCTAGGTTAGCGGACGGTTGGATGTTGGATATGCATGGATCGTGAACAAGCTAGATATAAGCTAAAACTCAACCCATATGGAGAGTTCTTGAGCCTTACTTTTCTTTGTGAGAGCATATCTTTGTTTGAACTCTTAAATTTCTCTCATATGCTTCAGTTTTTGTAAAAGATCTCTATATTTTTTTTTTTTTGGTTGACTACTGGAAACATTATAGGGAGATATACCATGATGTTACTTATTTTTGTCCTTAGGCATGCTGGTTTATGTGGAATTTTAGGAGATGAGAGCTTAAGGCCATCAATCTTTTGTCACCAGCTAAACAAATATTCAGCCTATCTTTACATTAACCATTGTCACCATCATTTGAGCTATGAGAAATACTTCTACAATACCACAAAACATTTTTATTTATGGGTATTCTCATGGGGGTTCAAGTTTTGAGCAATTGATGTGCTTAGATACCACCATTGTCTCTCTTTTCTTCAAAAAAAAAAAAAAAAAAAAAAAAAAAAAAAAAAAAAAAATCAAAAAGAAGAAGAAGAAAAAAAAAAAAAGAAGAGAGAAAAAGAAAAAGAAAGAGGAGACATACATAACCAATCAATAAATCATTGGTGTCTTACACATCTTTCATGTATTTCAGAAGGGTTATATGGTTGAGTAAAGGGTGTTTTGATTCAAGTTGGTTGTTACTGTTATGAGTTGGGTTTGGCTTGAATTTTCTGCATTTGATTCATATACCTAATATTTCAAAGAGAGCAATTTGCCTTTACCTAGCCATAACATTATACTACCATTGAGCTTAAAGTCCTACTTGATCCTAAAACTGCATGGCTGGTATGTGTTTGGGATAAAAACTAGGGATGAGAATGGTATTAACCTCATGTTTCCAGGAATTCAACATCCTTTCCAAGAGATATTTTTCCATTGTTTTAGCGGCTGTTTTTGTATACACATGTGATATTCTTAAAACTTCTTCTTTCCTTTTTGGTCACATGTGATTTGAAGAGAGAAACCATTACTTCTATGTGTGTTCTTTCAGAGTGTTGATGACTTAAGAGAGGTTTTGGAGTAGAGGCTCTAATCTAGATTATTCTTGGTCTATGCATGTTTGGAAAAGCCAGTTTGATTGGATGGGCTATGCACACACACACTCCAAAAGTGAAGCTAGTGAAAGCTTTTTAATATGATGAATAGTATCCCAACTCAAAATTGAAAATTTATTTGTATGATATAATGATAAAGCAGACTAACATTTGCTGCAAGAATTTTCAGGAAACCTTTGACTTTTGTGGGTAGAGTCACTGCAAACCCTCACGAGAGTAAACTCGTCCACTAGGGTGACTTAGGGGTTCAAAGACTTGCTGCACATGGGAAGTGCAGTCGTGTAGCCTACGAAAGTGGCTTATATTTTAGTTTTAATTTTTCACTTTTAGTACACATGGGTGCTTTGTGGATTGCTAGGGACTAGCAAGATTTAAGTTGGGGGTGTGATAACACCTTAAAATGTATACTTGTTATATATTTATATGGGCGTTATCTCCTTATTATTATGCTTAATTTGTATAATCAAGCCATGATTTGCATTAGTCCCCATTATTTATCTTTATATAATTTTTTGAATAAAATGCTATTCATTGTGTGTAATTTTCTACTTTCAGGAAATTATATGAGAAAGATGAGTTTACAGAAATTTGTGAGAGAATGGGGGCCAAACTAGAATTAAAGTGGAGCTAAAGGACCATGCTTAAATGTCTAAGAAGGTGCAGCTGGAGTGCTTGGATCGTCTACCATGATTGGAAACTTCAAATAAGGAAAGAAATCAAAGAAGCAGAATCTGAAAAGGAAAAATCTGATTTGAGCACTGATCATTATTTTGGGTGTATCTCTCTCCTCAAAAATCCAATTGACACAAGGCTAGATAGGTTGGAACCGTGACTTAAATATCTACAACTTTCCAGTTTTGAGTTTTTCGAAATTCTCAATTTTTGAAGACTGAAATTAACTCACAAGTTACCGCTGTAAACCTGGACGAAAATTAAAATAGTAAATGTTTTATTTTCTTTGGACACTTAGACATTAGGGTTTTGAAGGGAGGCTGGTAGAACGAATTTTGGAGAGAAAACGTTGTATTTTTCTTTCTCTAATGGCAGCCTAAACTCTTTGCTAGGGCTAGGGGTTATGTTTCTTCTATACGATATGAATATTCAATGTGATTCTTTCTAGGATTTTATCTACAACATATTTGATTGTTCAATTAGATTTCTTTTGATGTATTAGTTCTTCCATGCTTTCAATAAGTTCAATCATGTTTTTCTTATTGTTTAGATGAATTTCTAATAGTTTCAAATAGAAATCAGGATTTAAAGTGAATGAGTTTTTCTGAAAACTTTTCTAACCGTATTATCAATCGAGGTTATCATGCATTCTTGAATTGTCTCCGTTCAACCGAATCATAAGTTTTTAGTTGTATAAGAACAATCAATTATGAAATAGATATTTTCCTAGATCACAAAGAATCTTATATCGATATAGGGAAACACCCTGATGCCCTGGTATTTACATTATTGATTTAAATAAGTTTTTATTATTATTTTTGTTAACAATCACCAAGCAAAAGTATTTTTCTTCTTTACTCAAATTGTTATTTAATTATATTGTCTTTGAATTTACCCTGCTCCTTGTGGTTCAACCTTGGTACTCTGAGAATTATATTACTACGATCTCCTGCACTTAGGAGTGAGCAAGCAGTTTCTACCTTTTGGTTATGTACTCTATTTAAACCCCCTTCTTTCTTCCCCACTTTCTCTCTTAGATGGTTTGTATTAGGTATATTATGTCGTGTACCATTCGTCCTTATCTCTAAAGCATGGCGAATCGTGTTTATTTTCCTGAACTTATATTTTGGGCCGTGCTCTAGGGATGTAGGCATTTACTTTTCTGCACTGTGTGCTTGCATTATGCATGATGTATGTATATGTATACTTGCTCCCTCTTCCGGTGTGATTGTCACAGTCTGTGTCACCTAAGGCAAGCGATGCCTAATATGATTTTGTATATGATGAATAATTTAAAGGATTAAACCGGATACTCAAGGATTTAGATGTAGTAATCTTCAAAGTGACAGTTAACATACATGATTTTGTATTACTATGAATATTTTATGAAGGGGTTGAATGTATAATAAAGTCTTGGGATATAGTTTATTAATAATGTTTAGATTGCAATTATATTTATATAGTGGTATTAAATATAATTAATGGTAATTTTGGGCTTGTCAAGAGTTGACAGAAAAGTCCAAAATCCATTGGAGCTCGTGTTTTATTTGTTCCCTTTTAGTCACACTTCAAACCACATACTAAAATCCAATTGGAATGGCCCAAAAGACTAGCCTAATTAGATAATCAGTTATAAGGAGAGAAACATACAGAGTTTTATAAAAGAATAAAATGATGAGTATGTGAGTGTAAGCCACTCTCTAATTCTCCCTTGAACATATACATAATTGATTAAGAGACTACACTTCTTGGGCACAAGTGGAATTGGAGTGAAGATTAAAACTATTCACAAGTATTTCTAATCTTTGGTTTTGAATTTCACCTCACCAATGTACACTCTCTTGTTTTTAAATTCTGAAGTTTATATAGTATATGTTATTAATTGTAAATGAAGTAGATCTGTTTATTTTTTGCTGCGTATATTTTGTATGTGATACAAACTATGTTTTTCCAACAATTGGTAGACTAAGTTGATTAATATGCTAACAAAATTGGAGATGCTGTGAACTTCTATTTTGCTTCTTCTTTTTTCTTTACTGAAAGGTAGATATATATTTCGCTTCTTTTTCTTTTAATTTCCTTGTTGAAGCACAATTCATCAAAACCTTTGATATATTTAAGAACTCGAACTAGAACCTCTCAAATGATAATAAAGTTTAAATAAAGAAGTAAGATCCAAAATCAAAATAAAGACCTAGTTAGCAAATGGTAAAAAACGAAATAGGTCTAAAACATTTCAATATGAGGCAATTTTCAAATTAACTCCACCAAACGACTAATATAATCCATGCTATATATGTTAAAAATTTGACAACTCCCATTTAGGGTTGTGTAGACATAGTCATAGTTAACAGCAACAACAAATGTTAGGATTTCCTTTGATCAATTTGATTCTCACTGTGCTTCACTGCTGCCTGGTATGATGGAAACCAAGGAGAACATATTAATAAACCATCAATAGCTTTGTGTGACAACTTTGAAAAATATGCAATTAGACAAATAAGAAGACATGTCAGAATTACCAGTCTCGCGTCTTGCCACAAACATGCGTAAATGAGGGTCCACATGCAAACCCATTGATTCGTACATTTGATCGTAAACCGAATTCTTAAGAGACCTAGGTCTGTATGTAGATTTTTCGTCAAATTTTGTGATAATGATAGTAGTAATGATTCTAGAAAAAAAGTTCATCTCTAAATTGTTTTAAAAGAAAATTCCTCCGATTTATTATGTAACAGTTGATAAAATAATTCAGATGAACGTGTAGTTACATAGCCTATAGCCTATTTAATTCGTTAATAATTTTATAAATCATCAGTTAATGGATTGGAGTAGGTTCTTTTAAATCAATTGAAAAACTGTCCTTGTAAAAGTTTTGAACTTGTCTACAATGATGTGAACTACCTTGAGCTTGAGCCTGAGGCATTAGGAATTCCAAAGTTCTGGCCTTGAGGGCCTTGACCTGGTGAAATCCAATTAGGTAGCTGAAGATTGGACATTGGTGGATTGTTCTCTTGCCAAGCCATTTTCATCTACACTCATTAAAGTTGACCAAGTTAAAGTATGTAGAAAAATTTTGCGAAAATAATCATTTAGAATAATAGGACACTTGGTAACAATAATGGAAACGGTGCCACCACAATAATGCAATACCCTAACATTCCTCTTCCATGGCTCTTCCACTCCATTTTGGCTAGTAGTCATAGCACTTCCCTGCATTCTTTTCTGAAAAGGATTTCCAAAACAAACTCAGTTTGGTTTGAAGAAATAGAAGTGATGGAAAAGAAGCTTTGGGTTTACAGACACATTCCAAGATACACAAATGTTCGTGCAGTTTGTTTATACGAGTTATATATATATATATATATATATATATGGTTAAAATTCATAAATAAATTTCATCTACTTAAAAAACAAAAATATCTTTTTAGTACGAACAAAACTACAAACAATCTGTTTTCCATGAAAAGGAAAAAATATGTTCGCCACATAAAAATAATAATATTTCATTTTTAAGAATTTTTTATTAATATTATTCTATTTCTCTCCTTTTCTTTATGAAAATAGATCATACCCTACTGTAATCAGCAGAAGAGCTTTCTATATGAGAAGGATGTGACAATCCAATACTATAATTAAGACCCGTTCCCTTTAAATAAATAAATAAAAATACCCAAAAACAAAACTTTAGAACAGTAAGAAGTAAATGAAACTTAAACTTAAAAAAATACTAGAAGATAATACACATATATACTTGCTGAATTGGAATGTTTGGGATTTGAATTTGACTGGAAGAGACTCCAGTTGGAAAAAAACTGCTTGATCCTTTAGCCTGATCAGTCAATAATCCTTGGAATTGAATTTCTCGTGACCTATAAATTTGATAATTAAATAGAAAGATGTAATCAGCAATAATATCTATATATATGAATTATGTATGGTAATTGAAAGGATCAATAATAAACCGACGTATTAAATTTCCTATACCCTATTGTAGTTGATGTCTCAGGCATAGTGATTTGGTTTTGGGGATGCCAATTAGCCCATTGTGTCGTCCTGAATTGTGATCCGCCACTTCCACTTCCTAGTAGTAGTGGTGTCTATAAGTAAACAAGGATTAAGGTATCATTTACATTTTTATGCAAATGTAGCAATAAATTAAAAAAGAAAAACGCTTGATGTAAAAAGAGAGTCATTAAATTTTATATCGTAAAATTCTAAAAACACAAATTTCGTCACAATTGAATTTTCTTTTTCTTTTTCTTTTTCTTTTTTACAGCTTGTTAAAGTAATTAATTGTGAATAGTAAAAAAGGAAAACGTGATGATCCATATAAAAGTGATTATCCAGTGGATTACTTCATAAGTTGTTGAAAAAAGTTAATAGTATAAGTTTTGTTGGTAAAGTTATTAATTAAACAAAACAATGCTCACCGATACTTGAGATTGTGGCTGTTGGATCTGGGGTAACTGCATTCTAGAGGAAGATTCCAAGCGAAACTCGGGCGGTAAGCTCGATGTGGGAAGTTGGTAGGTGTTAATACTTCCAAAATTTTGTGTTTGGTGGTTTATCGGAAATATTAAACCATGGTGCACTATTCCACTTGTCCGAGACCTACAAATTTTCAATGTCAAATCTAATATGCTTCTCAAAAAAAAAAAAAAAAAAAACTGGTCATGAAATAAATTCAAACATACGGAACAAAATTCTCAACATGAAAGGCACTTTGGGAAGCAAGACCAAGTTGATTTCTAGGGATCAAACTCATGTCTCGCCCATGATTGAATGGTTGAAGGACTCCATCTTCTTGTGATGACTCTATCTGATAATAATTTACCTAGGTTAGTTGTGAGAGAAAAAAATCAAATGTACATCCCATATCCTTATCTTTCACATTT
Organism: Quercus robur; assembly: GCF_932294415.1. Classification (NCBI taxonomy): domain Eukaryota; kingdom Viridiplantae; phylum Streptophyta; class Magnoliopsida; order Fagales; family Fagaceae; genus Quercus; species Quercus robur. Next base: position 51,628,305 of record NC_065534.1, on the reverse strand, counting down.
AATTTGTAGAACTATATATATATATATATATATATATGAATTTTGAAGTTTATAATCTAGGATTCAAGCTGTGTGAATCATACTGTGGTGGGGTGGAAGGACTGTGTTGTTATGGCTGATGTAGAATTGGAGAGTACTGATCTTCCTGCTTCTTGCATGTGTGCTGTATTTGCAACGCCGAGTACTTCAAATGTTCCTTGTGGTCTAGTACAATCACATAGTTTAAGCCTTAAATAACATGGAGCGTGTCAAGGAAGCAAAATTCTGAATATATTATATAGTTTGTTGTCAATGACAGATATATATTATAAGCTGTACGTGTTGCATAAGTGGAAGTTTCGATATATATATATATACACCTAATTCTTGTGTGAGAGACTAAAAATAGCTACGATTAATTCAATGCATGCATACACATCTAGTACTTGTATCAGTGCTAGAACACATATGCTTCTGTAATTAGCTTCATAAACAACAGAGGTGGAATCTCTTGTGAGAGACCCACACCTTTGGAGCAATGTTGTAGATTGAGCAATATTTTGTTCAGAATTCTCCTGGCTTTGTTGAGCTTCATTGCTTCCATCTGAGGAAGAAGAGGATGAATCTCTTGTTTTTTCATGCTCCTGCTTAACAAATTAAAGTTATCATTATGATTTTTTTCCAACTTAATAAGGAATTAACGTGTCCCTTATGATTTTATAAGTGATCTTACCAAGTCATTTGGTTGCTGAGCTGGATCAATATTCTCTCCGCGCATTTCCTTCCGAAAAATAAAAACAGTATAGGTAATAAATAAAATTTATGGAACTGTATAAGATGGTTACAGTTATTAATTTTTGAGTGAGAATTCATATATATATATTTGGAGAGATGAAAAATAATTAAATAAAATTCAAGTTAAAGCATGTGGGTTTATAGTTTAGGTCGGAAAACAGTGAACAAAAATGTGTCTTGTGGTTGTCTTTGCTGAAGTCTGTTTCAGAGTCAATACAGATGCCTAGAGTTCTGCATATTAGATTCAAGTTTAAATCTTGTTCGACAGCTATTGGATAGATCGAGATTTAATATTTTCGATCAATCAAGCCATTAATTCAGTCAATTGAAATGTGCCAGTCGGAATTGCAAATGCAGCTTGTTCAACCCATTAAGTTTTTTGTATATACATAATAATTTAAAAAAAAAAAAAAAAAAAAAAAACACCATTAAGGTTTTTAGGGTTTCGTACAACCAAGGCTAAACTTTAAAGCAAAAACCTAGAGAATGTGAAAAGGACCTTTGGAGAGTTACTTATTCTACATTTAGGGTTCCTGTGTCTCCTCTAAAAAAGCCTAAACCAGTGATTAATCTTGAAAAAAATTTAGATCCGGTGTTATAGTAGTGGATTGAAATTAGAACCTCTAGGTTTAAGGCACACCCCAAGTTTATATCATTTTATAAACTCCTAATTGTCATCTAGGAACAGTTCAAAAAAAAAAAAAAAATTGTCATCTCGGAATATATCTTTTTTCTGTTTTAAATTTTATAGTACAGTGGTTGGTCATGTTGTTAAAATAATACAAAAAATATGAAAATATATTTCACTTTATGAAGGTTGGAGGGAAAGCAGGGTCTACTCTACCGTATAGTATAAGTAAGTAAGACAGTCACCTAAGACTCAAAATAAAGAAGGCATCCAAGTAAAAGAAGGCCCCTAAGTTTTAACCATTCATTCATTGTAATAGTATTAATTAAACTCAAATATTAGACAATAAATAAACTAATATTTTTTTATTAAATGAAAAACAAGGAAAAAAATGGTATGTCCACAACATTTTTCACAAAACTTTAAAAACAAAATCTAAGCGGCAATTGTTACTGCTTGTTATTGGTGGACAAAAAAGTAATTTTAGTGGTGGGTTCAAATTAAAACTAGTAACAACTTAACGCTTAAAATTTGTTATGAAAATATTATGAATTTAGCACTTCTAAAAAAACAAAAGAGCAATACACAAAAATTTCGTAATAGTTGAGTTGGCAAACTTCTACTAATTCTCATCTAGGTCTATCACTAACATCGTTTTTTTAATAAATGTGAAAGATTTGGTCAAATTTTGTGTCTATAGATTTTCTCAAAAAAAAAAAAAAAAAATCTACGTTGTTCATATGTTAGTAATTTTGGATTTAAAACAAGAGAATAAGTTTAAGTAATTAATAATTAGATTTTCTTTAAATAAAAAATTCATAGTTAAATATATAAATGACATCAATTCAGTTTTTGCTTCAGGCTGTCAAATGCATCAAAATACCTTGGGGAAAGGGCTATGAATAGAGCTATGATATATCTAAACCTAAACAAATGGAATATTGAATTAAATCATCTAGCCTCTATTATTGCCTTTAAAAAAAAATTAGTCTCAATTAGGAGATTACTAATTATTCCTGTACTTATTTTGTTTTCATTTATTTTTTTAATTGAGGGAAGAGAGGAAATTAGTAAGTTTTCAGGTAGGAAAATAGTAATTAATAAAATGGTAAAAATGTTAGGAATTCTCTACTTTGAAAAAAAAAAAAAATAGAAACGAAATTTTCTCTTTAAAAAAATCCTACAATCAAAATGAAGTGTCAAAGAATAACAATTAAGCATTACCCCTCCATCGGCCGCATGTTTTAACTTGTCCCCAAGGACCCTCTCCCGAGCTTCAGCGTCTTCAATTGACATGATGAAATCTAAAATTGAGTCAAAGTTAATTGCTACAAAATTGTTAAAAAGTCAATCAAAACATAAATGTGTAGGATAAAAGAGCCAAGCTATGGCAATTAGACATTCAAATAAAAAGGGAGAATTATGATGACATAAATATGGCTAATATGTAAACCTCCCATATATATATATTCATTCATAAATTCCCACTTCTTTGACAAATAATCTTTCACACCTTCCCCTCATTACTATCTTGTAATGCAGTAACATTTTTTGTAAATCAAAAATATTATGTTTAAACTGCTTCCCCCCACCTCCCGAAACTATTAATTGAAAAACCTTATCAAAATCAAATAGTTTCTCATGATAGGAAGCATGGTGCATTTATATTCGGTTTTGCAGGGTAGCTAGAACTTTATTCAAAGTTGTCATCATAATGAATTAAAACTTTGGAGAAGTTAAATTAATTCTATTCCGTGCAAAATGGCGTTGATTATCTTATAAACATAGGAAACAATCATCAATAATCTTCACTTAATTAAGTATGATTATTATAAAGATGATATTTACAGATGTGGACCGATTCATCAACAGAATGGAGACTAACAGACTGATAGTGAATCAAAAAAAGTAAAGTTACACGATCAGTGTTTACCTTTGAAGAGGACATTGTTACTTCCGGATTAGATTGGTGTTTTATTATTAACTTTTTGGGCAAATTACAATTTACCCACTTGTAATTTAAACGAAATTTAAGTTGTTTACTTGTGGTTTAAAATTTGACACTTTAACCACTTAAGATTAGCTCAGTTAAGATTCCGTAACTCACCTCTGTTAATAACAAGGCTAAATATGTAATTCTTATTTTCAATAAGATCAAAAAGATGTTGGTAAAGATTTTTATTTTTTGGTTGTTTCAAATGGTTTTCTTTTCTTTGATTTTGCTCCACTAGAATTTCAAACGAGGAAAGAAAGAAGATGGAGAAGAATAAGAGTAACTATTTAAGTGGACAAGGATAAGAAGAGATATATATCCAGGCAATTCAAAAGTATGTGAAAATTTTACTATTTTAATTTTTTCATTGCTGTAATATTTTCTTTTCGGTAGTTTCCCAACACAATCTGATTAATAGTTTTTCATTCATTGTCATTTGTCAACGGTGGATTGGTTGGGGTTGTGACATTGTGCTATCCATGTACAACTGCGTGAACTTGCTATGTTTTTCAAGAAGTAATTATTCAACTATCTCAGCAATTGGTCTTTTTTCAGAGCAAGATGGTGTAATAGAATAGAGATGAGAAGATGGAACATGAATAGAGTGATTAAGGTCCATGTATGGTTGTGAGTTCTAGTTAACTCAACTAGTAAAGTCTCTAATGGTTGAATAAGAGATCTGAGATTCAGTTTCCACCTATATCAAAAGTCGATTGGTGTTTTAGTTTGATAATAAAGAGCTATTATTAAGAATGGACGTTATAGGTTAAAACTCTCTTAAAAAAAAAAAAAAAAAATCCATGCATGGTTAAAGGTAATGAACAGAATTTTAGACCTTTGACATGAACTTTGTAAGCTTTATAAATTTGACCAAATATGATTGGAATTTGGCAGGTATAGTTGATTCAGTAAGAATTGAAATGGTGTGTATCTCCTCTTGGTATCATTTTCTGCGGCTGTGTTTTATTTTAATTTTTCTCTCTTCATCTTACAGCTTCTTTGTTCGCAAAACACAGATGTGAGCCGAATTTTAGCTTCCACTTCTTGGTTTTAGTTTTAACCATGGGATGCTCTTATATATGATGACCGAAAAATATAACTACAATCTGTATAGGGAACAGGTCGAATGAACCTTTTCTTCTTTATTACCAATTTTCTTTCCTTCTAAATCGTGTAAAATAGAAGAAAAGAAACCCACGATATTAAGAAAAGAAAATCAATTGAAACCAAAAAAATAAAAAATAAAAAATCTTTACCAACATATTTTTTATCTTATATTTTTATGTTTTTGGAGGAGGGAAATATAAAAGTGAAGCAAAATTACATATTCAGTCATGTTTTCAACGGAGGTGGATTATAGAACCTTAACTGAGCTAACATCAAGTGGGTAAGTTGTAATTTACCCTAATTTTGTTGATAATTTAATAGTTGGATATAAAGGATTTGAATCCTGAATTGGAAGCACCAGCAGGTAGGCTCCTAGTGTTTTATCATTAATAATTTAATACAAGGAGAAAAAAAATATATATACTGTAATGTGTTCTTGAACATTTTACAATGTGTCCGAAAAAAGAAAAGAAAAGAAATAAATTATAGAAGAAAGCAAACGGAGGAATTTACACTAACTTGGCCTTGCCAAAAAGGGGAAAGGCAAAAAATCAACTTATATGTAGATCTAGCCTACCACTAGCTAATCATTGATTATGGAACACCTTACTTTTTACATAAATTATACAATTAGGATTTACGACTTTTAAAAAAAAAAAAAAAAAAAAAAAGCAGATGCATAATTAGGAGGGAAAAAAACTAGATATCTTCAAATTTGTTCAAATCTCTATCTAAATTCTATATGCTGACTATATATATATATATATATATATATATAAATATAAAATCAATAATTACAATAAGGGATAAGAAATTTAAACCCTAAACGTCTCTATTGAAATATGAAAATATGCCAATTGAGTTATGAGATTCTTAGTGCAATTATAATAATTAAAAAAAAAAAAAAATGTCCTTAGGTGTTTTATAACACAACTATGGCGCATGGCTTGGTAACCTCGCTTTAAGAAATTAAGATGGTCTAAACCATTAATTATATATTTGCATTTAGTAGCCAATGACAAACTTTTGGTCTTTTTTTTTTTTTTTTTGGTGAAAAGGACAAACATTTGGTCTTTAACGGTATAGAGCTATTTCAATGCAATTTTATTTAGAAAAAGAAAAAGATAAAGAAGACAATATGATTTACCTATTGTCAGTTTTGATCTTTTTGACGTCCTTTTGCCCAACTTGCCTTGATGCCTACACCAGAGAGAGAGAGAGAGAGAGTGAGATTAAACAAATAAATTTGCAAATTACATACATGATAAAACACATAATTTTAGCATAGATGGTTTTTAAAGGTGTTTTATATTAATCCCTAAAGGATAAAAAATGAGAGGAATATACTTATCATAAGCTAGTCAATCCGAGGGACTAGTCAAACACTCTAAGACAACAAGATACTCTCATTTTTCAAAAAAAAAAAAAAGAAAAAGAAAAAAAAAATAATGTATCATACCTCCAGAAAAATTATATATATAAGAAGGCTTATGATACTTTCATGGTTAGAACTTAGAAGCAACTTCTAAGTTGTTAGTATTATGATTTATGTAAATTGAAGAAAGATAAATATTGTGTTTAACAAATGATCCCAGCATAATATAATTTTCTCCTTTACACTTTAGTCCTTTTTTTGGAAGGATGCTAAATTAGATCAATTTTTATATATATATATATATATATATATATATTAGAAACAATATATGATCAAAATTGTTTAAAAAATAAAAGAGAAAGAATGCTATTTATAAGTCGTTAATATTTCCTACATTTAATATAACTAACTATAAGATAATTTTATAACTTGACCCACCCTCTCTTAAAAGTTAACATGATTTTTGAGTGGAGTTGTAGTGTATTTTTGCGTTAGAATCTCTTTCTCTCTCCCTTGTGTATGTGTGTGTTTGTTTCTAAAAAAAAAAGAATGAGCAATTGTTTCATACTGTTTAAGAGAGTGCGTTGTGTGTAGTATAACTTGTACCACCTCACTTAAAAGTTATCATGACTTTTAAGTGAAGTTGTGGTGTGCCTTGTATTAGAACCTCTTTTCCTCTTCTTGTGTGTGTGTTCGTTTCTAAAAAAAAAAAAAAAAAAACTATAAGATAATTTTATGAAATTTAATTGTTATGAAACAATTATAATCTTACTCAACTTTTGTTAAAAGTCACAAATTACCCTATTCAGTATTCTTTTGCTAATGAAAACAAAAACCCTATTCATAGTATTCTTTTTTTTTTTGGGGGGGGGGGGGGGTGGGAATTCATAGTATTCAAAAGTATCATGTAGAATACAATGATATCTTGTGTTCATGAAATGTCCAACAGAAAATCAGTCACAAAAATCATCACAATTTGATTAAAATAGCATGCTATGAAACTTTCTAATGTAAGGAAGTTATATCCTAATCATTAGTCGAGCTATTCCACGCTCTATCCAGGAGATACCACTAAAATATAGTGTGATGGATCGAACCTAAAACCCCTAAGTTTACATCATGTCTTATACCAATAAACCCATAACTCAAATACCTTAGGGAGTTATTACATGAAATGCTATTATCACCTAATTATGTACATAGATCACATTAAAAAAAAAAAAAAAAAAAAGAGAAAGAAAGGTATTCATGTATATATATGGGGCAACATCCAACAAGATTTATTTATTTTCCCAAGGAGATAAAATGCAACAAGAATTTAGACAAAGAAATAAGTTCAGCACCTCTGGGTTTGGCGTAAGGCTGGCAGTATCCAAAATCTCAAAAAGTAAAATAATCCGGATTTAACAGGTAACACCAGAAGGAAAGTTAGAAAGTAATTTGATTTAACACCAATCGGTGCCTCCCTCAAATTTGAAAACATAAGTGCTAACGAAACATATTATTGTTTTTTATTTTTATATTTTTGTTGCTAGAAAGAAAACCTTGTCTTGTTTCTTCTAGTAATTCCAGAAATTGAGCTAAAATATCTTCAACTCTGCATGTAAGAAATAGAAAAAAGAAGAAGGAATTAAAGATGGAACCACAAAAATCATAAGATAATAAATTGGGAACGAGAAATACTTACAATTATTTCTCCTGTGAATTGAGACAAACTTTATTTTGTACCTTAAAAAATGGCAGAGAGAGAGAGAGAGAGAGAGAGCATTAACATCAAATAACATAGATATCACATATACTTCACCTTTATATTCCTAAACCATCCTATATGGAATGACAAAGATATCAAGTACATTGAGTAAATAAAAGTAAAGTCGTTGTAAAAGAAAAAAGAAAAAAAAAAAAAATTACCCACGTAATTGCGTATTTTTTGGGGTCAAATTGAGTATCTATCCTCGAAAAAAAAAAAAAAAGAAGTTTTGAAAAACGTGTACAAGAAGCCACGTGGTTTTAAAACAACTGTTTCTTTTCAAATAAAGAAAAGTTATTTATAAAAAATTAGATTGTACAAACAATGTATCACGAGAGTCAATTGTGGTAAATGGTTAAAGACAATGTTGTACTTGCCTTAAGTATCTGAATGAATGAATCTAACAAATTTTGCTGTTTTTTAATATATCTAAAGACGATTTAGTCAACTTTCATGATTGGAGGAAGGTTTATTACAATGAAATATGGTAGGTGTGAGAGAGAGATGTAAATTGACCAACATTGACCATGATACCAGGTGGTGTTTAGTAATGTTGTTCTAGTAATGTTGTTTGTATTTTTTAAAAATATATATAGATGAAAAAGTGTATAAAAATACATGTATTATTGTTTAAATACTGAAAATCGTTATTTAAAATACCTTACCAAACACTCCAGATAATCAAAAACAGAATGGTGTGGTTACTATAGCATGACTTATGAACAAAATCCAATAGAATCTTTAGTGCTCACTTTTCACCAAAGTTACGAGGAAATTTCCTCATTTCTATTTGTAAATTTCCTATGGTATAAGTACTTATCAGCCTTACCATGACATATTGATAAATTTTGATTTCATTTAAAGGTTTTTTTTTTTTTTTTTTTAATGAGTGATTTTAACCTTTAATATTTTTGTTAGAAACCTATGAGGTGTCAATCAATTGAGTTATAAGGCTCTTGAGTCTTGATGATTTCATTAAGAGTTATATATAAATATAATTATATAACTTTTTAATGAAATCGTCAAGACTCAAAATTATTGAGTTGGGGTTTAGCATGGACTGATCTAGAAGTTGAAGCTATTAAAGAGACTCAAAAAAGATTAGACTGATTGAATGAAGAAGAAATATCTGAAACCAGCAAGGCTGAGTACTTGGAATTAAGCAAAAAGATGGATAAGCTTCTCCAAAAACAAGAAATTTATTGGGCTCAACGGTCTAGAGTTTCTTGGTTGAAGCATGGTGACAAAAATACAAAAAAATTTCACTCCAAAGCTACACAAAGAAGAAGGAAGAATCACATCAGGGGTATTAAAAATGCTCAAGGGCTGTGGGTTGAGGAAATAGAAGATGTGGTGGAGGTAGCTTCAGATTATTTTCACTTTATTTCATGCTGGAGCTGGTGATCAGATGGAGGAGTGCTTGAATGCTATTCATATAAAGGTGACTAAAGATATGAAGGTGGTCTTATCTAGTGAATTCACTGCTGAAGAAGTCAAAGTGGCCTTATTTCAAATGGGACCTACCAAGGCCCCAGGACTCGACGATATGAATGCCCTTTTCTATCAAAAATTTTGGCACATAATTGGTGATGATGTTGTTTTTGCTGTGTTGGATTTTTTAAATAATGGAAATATGTTACCATATATAAATCACACAAATATTGTTTTAATTCCTAAAGTGAAAGACCTAGAAAAAATGTCTGATTTTAGGCCAATAAGTTTATGTAATGTGATTTACAAGATTATTTCCAAAGTGTTGGCAAACAGATTGAAACAGGTACTTTCACATATTATCTCGCCCACACAAAGTGCTTTTGTATTGGGAAGATTGATTACAGACAATATTTTGGTGGCCTATGAGACACTACATATAGTGCATGCTAGGAAGAAGGGCAAGAAAGGGACCTTGGCATTGAAGTTAGATATCAACAAGGCTTATGATCGGGTGGAATGGCAATTCCTTCAAGGGATTATAGAGAAAATGGACTTCCCAACACAATGGATAGAGAGGGCGATGAGTTGTGTCACCACACCTAGGCTTGTACACGGTGCAGTGCGGCTGGTTATGGGGGGAATTTTTGCACCACACCTATAAGGTGCAGTTTCCCCTCATGCTCGCCACAACTCACATGTGGATGGTAGTAACTGGTCTACACTGGTTCACTATAGCGGTGCGGTGCAGTTAGTTTGGTGCAAAAAAATAAAAATAAAAAATCACATCAAAATCATCAAACAACCCACACAAAAATTTCAAAAAACTCAAATATTAATAAACAAATGTGTTCAAAATATTTCTCTAATACCCACACAAAATTTTCAACAAATTCACAATCTTCTAGAAACCATAGCAAGGAGAAGATAACTAGATAAGTAGCCTAGGTCTTAAGCATTATATAACTCTACATACCTGTAGAAAGCATAGTAACTAGGTATTGAAAATTGAGCTACAAATCATTTTCTAAAAATTTCTAGATAATAACCATGATAGAGAGTAGAGAGAAGAGAGGGAAACTTGGAAAACAGCGGAATCAAGTTAAAGTTGATGATGGTGGTGGGGAACTACAAACGGCGGTGGCTGGGAACTGCAAACAGCAGTGGCGGCGAGGGAGAGAGAGAGAGAGAGAGAGAGAGAGAGAGGGGCAAACGGCAGAAAGAGGATCAATTGATCCAAACCAAAAAATTCAGAACTTAACCTAGACTCCAACTGAAACAACGTAGTTTTGAAGTTAAAATTAAAATTAATATTATGTCCAAAATGATGTCATTTTGTATCAAATTTAAAAAAAAAAAATGAAACTACATCGTTTTATAACTCATTTAACTTAACCCTATATTCTCCTCTTCTTCCTTCACATTTCACGCCTCTCTGTTATCACGCCTCCTTTCTTAATCACATTGCACAGTAGCACAAGTACTATCTTTCTCTTTTTGAAAATTTCTTAAAACAGAACTTGATTATAAATCATATATTTATATGTTAAATATTATCCATATATACACACACACACACACATATATATATATATATATATAGGGCGGTTGGTTTGGTTACTCATCGGAAAGCAAAATCTACAACTGTTCGCCTCACCGACTATCATTGGTACTTGGAAATCACCTCCGACCACTGCGCCATACACCTTTGGTGGAGCTCTGTAAGGTGCGGTTCAGATCGGTGTAGGCCCATTTTGTCGACTGTTGGCGAAATCTGAATAGGCCTAACCACACCATCCTTCTCTATTTCGGTGAATGGCAAACCTTATGGTATGGTACATCCTTCACGGGGAATACACCAAGGAGACCCACTGTCATTGTACCTTTTTCTGTTATGTGCAGAAGGCTTTACAGCTTTATTGGCAAAAGTAGAATTTGAAGGGAGGATAAAAGGAGTTTCTATTTGTAGAAGAGCACCCAGAGTTACTAACTTATCGTTTGCAGATGATTCTCTGTTGTTTTGTCAGGCTATATAGAATGAAGGGGAGGCCATTGTGGAGATTCTCCAAACATATGCAAACGCTTCAGGCCAAAGCATAAATTTGGAGAAGTCCTCTGTTTATTTTAGTACTAACACAATAGGAGTTCAGAAGCAGCAGATGTTGCACATTTTGGGTGTCAAGGAAATGATGAAATTTGAGTCTTACTTAGGGTTGCCAACTTTGATTGGAAGGGCTAAGTACCACACATTTTCTTATTTAAAAGACAGAATATGGAAGAAGCTGCAAGGATGGAAAGGAATGTTATTATCTAGAGCTGGGAAAGAAATTCTCATCAAGGCAGTTGCTTAATCTATACCGACATATACTATGAGTGTTTTCGAACTTCCTATGAAATTATGTGATGAACTGGATAATTTATGTGCCAAATTTTGGTGGGGTCAAGTAGGCAATGAAAGAAAAATTCATTGGACGATTGGGATAAGCTTTCAACTTCAAAGATGGAGGGTGGTATGGGATTTTGGGATTTGAGAGATTTTAATTTAGCAATGTTGGCTAAACAAGGTTGGAGAATGATTCAAGGCAATGACTCATTGTTATACAAGTGTTTCAAAGCAAGGTATTTTCCTTGGTCCTCTTTTCTTGATGCTAAAGAGTCTCCTGGATGTTTTTATGTATGGAGAAGTTTGTTGGCTGCACTTCCTATTCTTAGATCGGGCTATTGTTAGACGGTGGACAATGGGTCTTCAATAAGTGTGTTAGGGGATAAATGGTTTCCCAATCATCCCACAAATAAAGTTCATCCAATTAATGAGCTGGTTGATGAGATGGCTGTTTCAGAATTAATTAATTTAGAGGTGCATGTATGGAGAAGTGATATGATCATGTCATTTTTCCATTGAAAAGATGCTGATGCAATTACCAAGATTCCTCTTAGCAGAAGGGTTGTTCTAGATTCAATCAATTGGCTACACAATAAAAATGGGAAGTTCACTATCAAATCTGCATACAAGGTAGCAAGAAGAATGCGAGGCAATGGGAATCGGGCTGAATCTTCAGGGAGTTGTGTTGGGAAACTCATCTGGCCGGTTTTGTGGAAGCTTTGTATACTAAACAAAATTAAAATTTTCGGGTGGAGGGCATGCAATGACATCTTACCAACAAGGTGCAACCTAGTAAAGATAACAATTATCAATGAAGATTAATGCCACATTTGTACTAGGGAGGCGGAATCAGTAGTACACGTTTTATGGGGTTGTGCAGCGGTGCAAGATGTGTGGGTAGGGAGCATCCCAAAACTACAGAAGGGAGCTTCAGTTTCCAAGATATAATGCAGTTGATGGAGCATTTGGTGGATTGGCTCTCAACTGAAGAAATGGAGCTGTTTTGGGTTCATAGTTGGCTCATATGGAACTTGTTGGGGTTTATGCCCTAAAATCCAATTTATTGTCATGTCATAAATAATTAAATTGTTTAATTATATGAGATTATTTATAAATGAACTAATGGAACATTATCTTAGTCCATGAGATGCATAGTATGTGATTTATGTGATTTAGTCACAGAAGATATAAATCACAAATTCTTTGTAAACTCAAAATTTTAATTCGTAGTCGGTGATGAAATTGGGCATTTCATCTACAAAGACTATAACATATCAACTAAGATAATTTGTTTTGATCATGGAAGTGGAGACTTCTAGTTGATATGTTTTAAGAGTTAAGACATATTAAACTGGACCACTGTGAGACTTATTATTCTCCTAACGACTGTCAAATGAATAATAAATCTCACGATTTCTATTTACATCAACTCTAAATCCTGAGAGAATAATGAACCTGATCATGAGGTGTAGGTTGCTTTGATATATCAAGAGTGAGATCTATAAGTCACGATCAAAACCTCAGTATGTTGGGCAGCCACATTTAGTGTTGATGGAACATATATTCTCAAGATGGAATTCATAATCTCTTTATGGAGATATTAAATATTCCCTTGAGATAAGTTTAATTGGTTTGGTTATTTAGAGTGTTAGGCCCAACCACTTTAGTAAGGAGTTACTAAAGAATATATTTATGAAATTGGATTTCATAAATATATGATGAATAACATAAAGGATTAAACCAGGTATTCAAAGATTAATATGTAATAATCTTCAAAGTGACAGTCAACATTCATGACTTTATATTACTATGAATATTTTAATGAAGGGGTTGCATATATAATAAAGTCTTGGGATATAATTTATTAATAAGGCCTAGAGTGCAATTATATTTATATAGTGGTATTAAATATAATTAATGGTAACTTTGGACTTGTCAAGAGTTGACGGAAAAGACCAAGGCCCATTGGAACTAAAATCTTATTTGTTTCCTTTAGTCCCATCTCAAGCCATAAACTAAAGCCTAATTGGGTAGGCCCAAAAGGCTAACCCAATTAGATAATCATTTTTTATTTAATAAGAGTTATTAAATAAAGTAACTATCAAGTTAGTTAGTATGTACGTATGATGAAAAGAAAAGAAAACAGTTTTTCTCTGCAAGGAGAAAAAGAAGGATTTTTCTTTGAGAATCAATGTACAAAAAGACTAATTGAGAGACCATACTTCTTGGGCACCGTGTGGAATTGAGATGAAGATTAAAGGTATTCTCAAGTCTTGGTTTTGAATTTCACTGCATCAAGGTACGCTTTCTATTCTTTGTTCTAGAATTCAAGGTTACATGTTATCTCTCATGAATAAAGTAAATCCATGATTGTTGCTTCCGCTATGTGTTTTGTATGAGATGCAAAACCAGATTTTCCAACAGAACCAACGTAATTGTGTACTATATGGAGGGCAACTGAAGAACCCGACCAGTCTTAACAAGAGAGCAAAGGAGTTTTTTGCAGGAGTTTAAGCAAGCCCAAGTGCATTTAACAGTGAGTCTGATGGAGCAACCAAGCAGTGAAGTCTGGCAGCTACCTCCACCAATGGTATATAAGTTAAACTTTGATGCAGCAATATTTTCAAGGATGGAGAAATCTGGTATAGGAACAATAATTCGAAATGAGAAGGGTGAAGTTATAGCTGGTATGTCTGCTATTGGGCCACAGGTGGATACAAGTGAGGAAACTAAACTCTTTGCGTGCAGAAGATCTCTTGAATTCGCTATGGATGATGGTTTCACTAGATTAATGATAGAGGGAGATAATAACAATGTTATGCAGGCTATTTCTTCAGATGTGGCTAACTATTCATTCCTAGGCAATGTGGTTGATGATATTCACCATTTGATGTCTGGCTTACAGTGGGTTACAATTAGTAAGATTAGGAGGGGAGGCAATAAGGTAGCGCATGTTCTTGCTCAACATGCTAGAAATTTAGAATATGATTTGTATTGGTTGGAGGACTCCCCTACCAGCTTTGGAAGCCTTGTATCAAGATTCGTTATTATTATGATTAAATGAATGAAGTTTATTTCTCAAAAAAAAAAAAAAAAAAAAAAAAAAAGAGATCAATTTTAAAAGTTGGCTATAAAGTAATGTTTTTATTTTTATTTTTTTGATAAATTCGATAAGTACAATATGGGGATGGAGATTTTGAACCTTTGGCATATCTTTTCTAGAAACACCACGAAGTGTTAATTGAGGTACAATACTCGTAGAAGTTATTATTGTAAACAAAATTCTTTTGTTGTCACTACAAGAAAAAAAAAGTCTATTTCCGAGAGTGAAACTAATGTTGCAAAAGCCTGAAGAAAGCAAACACAATACTTTCTTTGATGGAATATAAATTAAACTATTAATTTCTGGTAGCAAACCTCTAAGCCATGAAGGATCCATTAATGAATCAATAATGTGATAGGTGTGGATACAACGAAAGAGTCGCCACCTAGTTTTTGCAATGGTCTAGGAACCATATATATAGCGTCCTCCTAAGGAAGAACCATTGATCTTACTACCAGAGATATGGGTTTAGAGATTAGTTTTGTTCTTGGGAAGGAGTTAAGCACCTAAGATTGCCCAACCTTAAGATTGGCCTCACATCATTGTGTCTTATGTCCTAACCTTATTAAAAACATGTTCAACACTTGTATCTATACTCACACGCACACTAGCATACATCTAAGCATACAATCATGGCATCATTCATCCCAAAACACATACATATCTACCCATAGATGAAAGAGAGCCAAACCCATACGCATATAGAAACCCTAGCATGTGAAACTCTATCATACATCTAAAGCGAGGTAGCTACTTAATCATGGCAATCATAAGATCATATAAACATCCATACTCAAGACCAAACATCATACAAACATATTCATCACAAAAGATGCACGTTCATATCAATGCATGACCTACCTTTACTTACCTTGCAACAACTCATCACCTATGGCATCAATGCATGGATGTGTGAATGAATGACATGATATTAAAACTAAGAAACGAAAGCATAAACCCTAATCTACACATGTTAAGGACAAACAAGCATGTGAACAAAGCAAACAGAAACTTTTAAAGTATAAAACATGTGGAAAGAGACCCAAAACAGAAACATGTTATATGAAGCAAAGAATGAAACAAAAGAATTAGGGTTTCTAGGCAATGGCCTGCGTACGCAGATAGAGGCCTACGTACGTAGGCCAAATCCCATGTACACAAGATTTGATTTGCGTACGCATGCTCATGGCACACTTATGCAGGGTTGTTTAAAACCCTAACCCAGAAACAAACTAAGCAGAAAACAGAGCATGAACTAAAACCCTAATTCTAACAACCAAACATGTTCACAAACATAAAGAGATCATAAAACTAAACTACACAAACATATATAAGCACAAACAAAGCAAGGAAACAAGATTAAAATAGTGAAAGAAAGGCTAAAAAGAAAAAGAAAGGTTGAAGCTTGATACCTCAAAAAGGAGTTCCCAAACTTTGATTTTGACCATTCCCTCAGTCAAAGCTATCACAAGTCAATAAAAATGTGATTAGCAACTTTAAACTAAAAGGATTGGGGCCAGAAAAGGTCCCAATCAAATAAATATGACTTGAGGGTGTTTTGTGAAAAACTCCCTTTTGATTCACTATTTTCTAGCAAATCTTAGGTTTTCCCTTAGGATTTTTTATATTTTTAAAATGTACCATATAAGGCTTTATATAGTGGCAAAAAAATGGGGCTTGGAACGGCTCCTAAACGATGTAAGATTCATTCCAAACCTCAACCATTATTGCAGAAAAATTGTCTTTTTTATATTTCTGAAACCCTAGCTACGTATGCAAGAGAATGCTTGCATATGCATGCTTTGGCCCACGTACGCAAGCCACTGTCCACATACATGGGCTGAGGAACACTTTGGTCATTTTATTTCCAAAAATAGATTTTTGCTCATTTAAAAAATTATATTTTCCATTTTAACACTCCTCAAGTCAATTTGATATTTGATTGGGCTTTAAATTGGCCTTGCGCTTTAAAGTTCAGGCATTATTGGGGAACGGGGACTCGAGTCGTAAGGGGTACAAAATGCGGTGTCTACAATGCCCCTTTTTTGATTTATGAGCTTCACTAATGAAATCAAAAGAATAAGAGACAAAACATTTTGTTTCGACGTACGGCTCGAGCCCAACCCACACACCTAACACACATCATGCATACATGGGGCGGGGTCTAACTCCAAAGAGCTGCGTGGGATTCATATGTCCGAAATCCCACCTTTGTTGCTCGGGAAATGAGTAATGATAGGTTTGCTATCCTAAAACCTGTTTTGCGACTTATAAGCAAATGGCGAGTGACTCACTATCTTAGAGTCACTTAAAAAGAAAAAGAAAACAAACAAGGGAGCTCTTCGAGCTAACCTAACAAACAACAAAAGGATATAGTCTCTATGGTGTCCATCCGGGGCTCTTGCCCTAAACTTCTCTTAGTGACTTACTCCTCTTGCCTTCTTTGCTTCTTTCTCTACCTTTACTAGTGAGGCTTTTGCTTCGGATTGACCTTGGTGTCTTTTTCTATCACTATCTCTACATTTTTCTACCATGCCTGCATGTTCGTTCAATTTCTGGAGGATATGTGCACGAGTAGTCTTGATTGTTGGATCCATTAGGGGTGGTGAAAACTTGCTGAGGAGTAGGTATGAATGGGGAGGAATCTTTTGCCTATTTCATGACTTACTTGGGGATGGGAAACTCGCTGAGGTGTAGGTATGCATGAAGAGGAATCTTCTACCTCTTTCTTGGGGATGAGAAACTCGCTAATGTGTAGTAGAAATGGACTCGTTGAGGAGTAGTGTAACTTTGTAGATGTGTGGTCCATTGGGGAAGAATCTTTTACTTCCTTCATGGTATGCTAAGGGCTTTGAGGAAGAATCTTTTACTTCCTCACTAGGGATACTTTAGATGTACTTGATCCATTGGGGAAGAATCTTCTGCTTCCTTACTAGGGATAGTTTAAATGTGGTTTAATCCATCGGGGAAGAATCTTCTGCCTCCTTCATGGGGATGATATTCTAGATATGCTTGATCTACTGGGGAAGAATCTTATGTTTCCTTGCTGGGGATAGTGTTCTTTATTTTATGTGATCTGCTGGAAATGGTTTTGGGATATACATGTTTCATTGGGGGAAGAGTCTTCTGTTTCCTTTATTGCTCGCTAGGGAGGTCCTTAGTGACTTTATGCCTAATTGGGGCAACCTTGAGATGTTTTTCTTCTTTATTTATTTATTTTTTATTTTACTATTCATGACTAAACTATACGTAGTTTAGTGGTGAGCCCTAAACTACATGTAGTTTGGCCAATAGGTCTGTTCCCGCCTTTTCATTTTTCTTAACAGTTATCAACTGTTTCTTTTTCTTCTTCATTCTCTTCATCTCCCTCATCTCTTCACATTCTTCATAACTTTTTTTTTCTCTCCATAAGAACTTCCCTCTTCTCTCTTTTCCTCACACCATTTGATCCTCTCATTCTCTTAAACTCCCTTATTTTCTCATTTTCTCTCTAAACTCTCTTCATCTCCTCCACTGGTACCCAAGGCCAAGAAGTCTTCTTATGTCATTTCCTCTGAGGCATTCCACCTCACTCGTTGGAGTGGGGTAGTGAGATTGATGGGGCCTCCATTGACATATTGGCCAGAGAATCAAATTCCTGTGGTTGAATCTATAAGTTTTTCAAACTTTTCTCATTTTCAAATTTCTCTAATCTTCCGTTTTCACATGTGTTTTTGGCTATGTAAATGCTTGAGTTTTGTTGTGAGATGGGTTTAAATGAAAACCTGACACATTAGGAGGGGTAGGAACATGTTTAGGAATGATTTTGGGTGATATATGTTAGAAAATGTCGAAGGAGTCTTCCTGTCTGTGCTTCTGTGTGTGTGGGCTCGAGCCTGCGTACGCAGCTTTGTTCTTATGTATGCAAGTTTGTTCTTGAGGCTCTACATATGTGGGGATGAACCTGTGCACGTGGGGTGCTGTTTACATACGTAGGTTTTGACCTACGTATGTGAGACACTTGGCAGAGGCCTTATTCTGCCCATTTCCACTTCTTTTTTTAACTATTTCACTTCTATATGCAATCTTAACACCTTGTTTTTTCATTTTTACGTCTGAACATCACTGCATCCTTCTTTTTATCTTTATTCTTTCATCAAAAACATCATTTCTCATCATTTTTGCTTGAATCAAGAATCTAATGTTATCTTCTTCTTTCGTAGTCCTTATCCCCTTATGCTGGTAGGGGAAGCACCAACAAGGTGGTGGAGTAGTACAACCTCCTCGTTCTTGAGACTAGGGCTTATATCTAAGAAGCGGGCTTTGAGTCTATCATTGGCCTTCCTACGAAAAGGTCCACAAGTGCAACCTTGGTGCAATGCCTCATTAAGAGGTGGTGGGATACTACTCATAGCTTTCATATTGTTGAATGGGAGATGATTGTTACTCCCTACGACTTCTACTACATGACTGGTCTTAGCTTCAAAGGGGCCATCATCAACTTGGATGGCGTGTCAGGCATCTATCTGGGACTTGACATGTCGGGGAGGAAGTACTCTATCGAGACCATCTACTACTTTGACTTGGTGTCGTATTACATGCTTCTCCCATAAAGGACTACGGAGGAGTGCGTCCATATGGCCAGGGCCTTCCTTCTACACTTGTTGGGAGCTTATCTGTCATGCCTTAAACCCCAAAGGGGTCCAAAGCATGAGAAAGACATCTCAAAAGTACTTCTAGATTTTTCCTTTTTGACAATTCAATCCAAATAAATTATATTAAATACTAACATCAAGAATTATCATAATAATTCCATTAAATATACTCCTAAAGTAAGTCAGAGCTTTGTGCAATAATTATATGGACCATTGGCCACAAAAGAATGGAGGTCTGAATAAATAATTACATATTATCAGCTTGTCCCATCAATGAGAATAAAGTCACAACCACTATAATATACAAAAGAATGAGTTAATTCTACTCTAAGATGTACATCATCTAAATATCTCCATCACAAAAGTTCAACCTCAATCAGTAGTTAGTCTAACTATTGTTAGCCACCAAAAAGCTGTCTCAAAATGATTGTTGCCTACTCTAAAATTTTTTGTAAAATAATGGGATGAGACAAAGCCCAGTAAGTACCACAATTAATGGGGGTGGGGGAAATTCAAGTTTCATTTTCAATAATAATAATAATGTGAGAAGAATGATTGAATAATGAAACACGAAATTTCTCAAAGTAAATACCTTGAAACTATATACTATAATCTATGAGCACCAATAATATAATTTCCAAAGCCATAAAATCTAACATACGGTAACCTATCATAAATATACCACACTACCACATAAATCAGTTAGGGGATCCACCCATTCACAACTGGCATGATATTGTCCTCTCTAGTATGCAGTCTCTTGGCCCCATTGGCAGTAGCCTCACCCATACCCTCAAGGTTTTTCTCTCCCCGTATAGGTAGCATGGAGCGCATCAAATAGGACCTCTTTTGCATGTGGTCTTTTGGCCCCATGGGCAGCAGCCTCACCCACACACAACCAAGGAACCTCTTCCCCCAATGGGTAGCAGGGAATAACGCATCATCCAAAGTGAAAGGGCACTGACCTGGATCTGATACCATGGTCACAAAGACTACGGAAATCAAATCGGGTGATCACCAGGAAATCACACATGGCATAAGATTAAAACAACATAAAGCTCACAGGTATACATGTACTTTCAAATACATAGTTTATATCTAGGTAATTTCAGAAAAACCTTAAATAATCATAACTTCTATAAAGTTTGTAATGTTTTCAACTTCATTCTTTGTCCAAAAAGATTTTCTATCAATTTCCCAAATATTAAGACAAGATAAGCATCTTTAAATTTTCCAATATACCATAAAATCTATAATTTTCTTATCAAAGATTAAATAAAAGATTCTCATTTTTCCATGTCAACAATTCATGCATTTTCCCAAATGCAATACCAAATATGATGCACTTTTCATATATAATAATATATAATAGGGTCACAACACAACACTTTGAAGAAAACATATATCCATATATAATTTTCCAAAATGTGTTTGACCCAAAAACAACGTTTATGCAACATGGTTATTTTCCAAAAATTCCCATTAAAAAGCTACTTACCTTGCAACCCGCCAGAAGCCTAATTCTCCAAGCTCCAAGGAGATTATCTAGAACCTAAACAATATCAAGAAAACCTATCACAATAAGCATAGAGCTTCAAATTGTATCTAGCTACAATTAGGAATTGCCAAATAAGCACTTAATTAGGCAAGCCTAGTATTTAACCTCATCAATTATATATTCCACTTCCAAAGTTTCTTAACAAATTAATTCACAAGGCATAGACTCCAATTTATAAAGTTACCCATTCAATATCATCTCCAACATTATGACTAGCTTTCACAAGATTTATACAACATCATCAAGAGATCCATGAAAGCAAAATCAAGATATCCTCCAAGACAAGAAATTTAGAATTTCAACTAACTCCAAATAAACCCAATAGCAATGGAAAAATTAGATTTACCAACCATCGCATGTTATAACTCAAAACACCTAAATTTCCACCACAAATAAACCTTAGATAGCCACCATTAGCACAAACCATAAACCCACTCATCAAATTATTCCACCAATACAAAAACCATACATATAAACACATAAATATCACTTCCAATGCTCACAAGTCACATAAGTTTCATTATTAAAGCTTAGATAAAAATAACCTCAAGCAAAAGTGTAAAACCCACCAAAAAGATTAGAAATTTTTACCTCAAATAAAAGATGTGAAGGTGCTTAGAGATCCTTAAAGATTTTCTGATGATCTTGCTGGAAATATGATGGCGGAAATGGTGGTATGGAAGTACCGGTGGAGAGGATGAGAGTGATAGAGCTGAGTGTATGAGAGAAAATGAAAAAAAAAAAAAAAAAAACAAACAAAACAAAACAAAAGAGAAAGGAAATGAGTGAGTCGGCCAAAGAGAGGAGATAAGATAGTGTGAAATGTGTGGTGGGAATGGGTGGGGTAGGTGGGAGGCATGTGTGTCTTAAAAAAATCAGACCTTTAACCTTTTTTTTTTTTTTGATTAAGATGTTACATTATCTCTTCACTAATGGTCGGCAAACGATGTCCTTAAGGTGGTTGACCCTTTTTTAGGACTTTGTAGAGGCACGGAAGGCCAACTGGGGGCAAGCATGTCTTACCTATCTTTTCTCTACCCTCAACACTCTTAGCCGGGGCACCCTGTGGCAGCTTTTAGGGCCTTGGAAGTTCTCAAGGTTATTTCTTGTATTTCCATTTGTAGCTTGTAGTCTTCCAAACTGTTATCTTGCAAACTATCATCTTGCATCTATCATCTTGCAAATTGTCATCTTGCAACCTGTGGCTTGTGCTTCCTTTTGCAGTGGTGGATTGTTAGGTATGGCCTCATAACTGCGGGCACTGATCTAAGTTTGAGGGAATTCCCTCGAGTGAGGGCCCACCTTGCTGGGTTAACTTCGGATGAGGTAAGTTTAACAGTCCCAATTTTCATGCTTCTTCATGCATTTCCCCTAGGATACTTTTTCTTCCAACCTTATATCACTATAGGTCAACTAGACTCCATGGGTCGGCTAGCCCCTTCTTGCTTCTTTGGACTTGGAAGCCGCCATCATCATTGCTTCAGAGATTACACTGCCTTTTGAAGGAGTAGGCTTGAGGGCACTCTACTTGGCGGAGAGGGTGCAGTGTCAACTGGTGGGTAGGGATGACCCATAGATTCCGATGGATCCATCCAAGTTCATGCTTGTGCCACACTCCATGACCGATGCTGAGTACAACTCATGGGGGAGTGACATTCCTTACCTTGGCCAGCTCCTTAAGGGATTGGACTATGAGGAATTCAACATCACCCACCTCATGCCTTCCCTTACTACTCAAGTATATGCTCAATCCTTCTTCTTCTTTCCCTTTTTCCTTTTCCTTGTTTGTCATGGCTTCTAATGGTGAAAAATTGTGGCAGGAGAAGCCTGCTGCCAGTGAGCTCATTGACCCTCCACATCTCCTTTGGACAGTCTACGCTTATGGCCCTAATGGCTTTGCTTGGGAGTGTGTCGTGCCCCGTAATCCCAATATTATGGGTAACCCTTTTCCTCCAAACACTTGGGCGATGAGTCTTTCTTCTCCTTTATTCTTTTTGCTATCTCTCTTTTTTTTGGTCACTAGCCTTTCTTTCTTTGAACTGCAGCCTACCATCCAAGAGCATGAGGAGTTGGTATGGTTGGCTAGGAATCTTAAGCTAAAGGTGACCAACTATTCAAGGATCTTGTACGACCCTAGAGGGGCCGCCTATCTGAGCGGTGGTGATGATGATGATGGTGGTGGTGGTGATGAGGAGGACTCAGAGGTGACTCTTAACTACCAACCAACGAAAAGGCAACACCATTGTTTACCTGCAGTCAATACATATAGGCATACAACACACATCTTTCTTTTCTGTTGCTTTTATTTATTTATTTTTTCCTTTAGCAAACATTTGAATTTAGTTTGAGACAAAGGGTTGTACTTAAGAACATCTTTTTACTTATGCTCTTAATTGGGACTAGTACTTAATTTACAAGATATATGGTTAATTGTATGTTTCTATACAACATTGCTTCTTTGATGCTTGAAGTCTTGGGCTTGAGATATGTCTTGAGTGATCCTTTAGGTCATAGGAACCCTAGGGATGCCTTGGAGTGGAATAACCATGCTTAAAACAGGGGAGAATGAGATTTTAAGTGCTGTGTGTACGTGGAGATGGGCCTGCGCACGCAGCTTTGACTTTGCATACACAGGGTCGACCTTGCATACGTGGGCTACAAATTATAGGAAACCCTAATCGCCCTAATGAAGTATAAAAGTAGCCGTTTGGGTCCCAAAACCCTCACAAACGTATTTTCAACTTAGAGAGCACTCTTCTAAGTTCCTCTAATGGTAGAAAACTCTCCACTTGATGTCTCGGCTTGGATTAGTAGGTTTGGTCCTAATTTTAAGGACTCCATTGCCCCCTATGGTCTTTCTTGTGTCTTTCCATACCATCAAATAAGGGTGGAAGAGCATCTTCTTCATGCCGCTGCTAACTATTAGGTTCCTACTCAGCATGTTTTCTACTTCAATGGAGTAGAGCTATGCCCTACTATCGAAGAATTTGGTGCCATCATGGGTGAACCAGAAATTGATGATCTAATCTTCCCTACCATGGGTGGAGATCTCCCTTCCTTGCTACAAGTTTTGTTAGGTATCCCTCTTGCTATGGCAAATAGGTGGTGCATCTTTGGTAAACTCAACCTTAGCTTGGTTTTTGCACATTTTTCTAGCTCAGCCCTTCTTGTGGATGAGAGGCCACGTTCATACTTTCTTTGTGCCTTTCGCTTATGTCAATTACAAGGTACTTCTTGGTCCAAAGGTCATATTGTGTGTATCTCCGGATGTGCATGGTGGTCTATGAGTTAAAGAAAGGTAACCCGGTGGGCTTGATCTTGGTGGAAACCCTCAATGGTTTGGATGCCTTTTGTAGGAAGGAAGTAAGCTTCTTTGAGGGAAGTCCTTTCTTCTCCAGGTATAATCCTTATCTTTTGCCTAGGTTCTCAACCTAGCGGGATTCCTTTAATTTTACATGGATTGCCTTTCGGTTTTCAACCCATTGAGATACCTTATATCGCCTTTCATTATCATTTATTTTTTTCACTCATGCTCTCTCTTCCTTTTTTGCTTTTCTCTCTCTTCTTTTTTTTTGTTTTGTTTTGTTTTGTTTTTTGTTTTTTTGTTTTTTTGTTTTTTGTTTTTTGTTTTTTGTTTTTTAGATATGGTTACAAGAGAGGCTTTGGTTGCTTCAACCTCCTACCGTACCCCCCAGCACATACCTCCCTAGGAATTTTAGGGACCACCGGCTTCATCAAAATGACATGAGCTTTGAGGCGTACATGGAGCTTATGGGTCACATCAAGGAGACCGACATTCAATGGGTTGTGGAGTGGTGGCACATCACAAGAATGGTTCATAGTTGCTGCAAGAACTACTATGTACCTTTAGTTAAACTTCGTTGTTGCTCATACTACTCCACTTGTTGCATCTCAAGGCAATTTGGAGAATGTCAAGGAGCTTCTAATGATGAAGGTGCCTTCCACACCGAGGTGTTTATTGATAGGATCTTGGGTAGGCTTCATAAGGCTTGGCCGCAATGTGGGGTGACTAGAGGCATTGCTCCTCCGCGATACATCTATCTAATGGTTGAAGGATAACATGAAGTGGATTTTGAGGGATGAGAAAACTTACATGAAGACTAGTAAGAAAGCAAGAAGTGTGGAGTGACCACCTTGATATGCCCCATATTTTACTTTTCTGCATTTTATGATTCTTATGTTTTTGTTTTTGAATTTAATAAAGGATTGGAAGGTTCCAAATCCCCTATAAAAACAAACTGGTTATCTTTTTAATTTGAGCAATAAGAGAATCACCTTTTTATTATCTTTACTTATTGTCATCTTATTCCTTTTTTTCTTTTTCTTTTCTTTTTCTCTTACAATGTAATTTTTGCCCATGACGTCCCTTCGGGAATTTTCGCCATGCCTATGGTCTTTTCCCCTAACTTTTTCCTAGACTGCTCTTTTGGATTTTCAATCTAGTAGGGTTTTTATGCTTTAATTTTTGCCTAGGCCACCCTTTCGGGTTTTCAACCTAGCAGGCTTTATTTTTTTATTTTCTATTTTTATTATTTTTTTTTTCTATAAATTTTTTTTCTTCTTTTAAATGTTGTATTTCTGGAGTTTATCCATGTTAATTGGGCGAAGCATCTCTTCCACATCCAAATCTGTGATTCTTGTAGCACTTCCAGAGATCTTCTTAATGTTAAAAGGCCTAGACCACCTCAGCTTCATCATTCCTCTTGGATCAAAATTCTCATCTCTAAGCACCTTTAGGACCAAGTCCCCTTCTTTAAGGTTTCTCGGTTTCACTTTTTTTATTTTTTTTTAAAATGCTCTAGCAATCCTTTCTTCGTACCTTTATGCATGATATTGTTCCCTGGCCCTCATCTCATTTATCAAGGCCAATTGTTCGTATCTCGCCTTAGCCCAATCCTCTTCTAGGACTTTGGTTTCCACCAATACTCTCAAAGATTGTATCTCCACCTCCATAGGAAGCACCGCCTCATTACCATAAACCAAAGAGTAAGGTGTTGCCCCAGTCAATGCACGGATAGAAGTTCTATAACCCCATCAGGCAAAAAGAAGCTTCTCGGCCCAATCCTTGTATGTCACTACTGTCTTGGCTAGGATGTTCTTCACATTCTTATTAGTTACTTCTATAGCCCCATTAGCTTGTGGTCGATATGGTGAAGACTTGTGATGCTCAATGCTATATTCTTCCATGACTCTCCAAACTTTGCTCTCAAAGTGGGAACTGTTATCAAAGTTGATCTCTTGGAGCACCCCAAACTGAGATATGATGTTTTCTAAGAACCAAGCCACATGCTTAGCCTTCAATACGGAGTAGGAGGCTACTTCCACCCACTTGGTGAAATCCTTAGGAGCTATCCTTCTAATCACATCTATGCCCCAAACTGAGAATGTCCATGGATCTATACAACTCACTAGGCGATACATGGTTCAAGTTGGCGTGTGTTTGACAATCATGGCAACTCTTCACATAGTCCACACAATTGGTCTCCATCGTATTCCAATAGTATCCTATCCTTAGGATTTTCTTGGCTAATATTCTCCCATTCATATGAGGACCACAAATCCCTTGATGAACTTCTTCCATTACCCTTTTGGCTTCTTCCTTCTTCAAGCAATGAAGGCGTATACCACTGTAGGACCTTCTATAGAGTTGTCCTCCACATAAGATGTATTGTATTGCCATCATCCTAATGGAACGATGTTCTCTCCTGCCAGCAACATTTGGATATGCCCCTAGTTCCAAGAACTTCATGATGTCATAGTACCACAGAACTTCTTCTTCTTCTATGGTCATTACTAAAGCTTTGGTCTTCCTTTTGTGAACTTCCTCATAACTTTGTTCAATTTCCAAGGGTCGTGTCCATACTCCCTTGGGTATTTCAACCATGAAGGCTAGGGTAGCCAAGGCATCCGCAAATTGATTTTGAATTCTAGGGATGATTGTGTACTCAATCTTCTCGAAGGTCTTGGTCAAGTCCTCCAAGTATTGTTGATAAGGCTTCATGTGTTCCTCCTTCACCTTCCATAACTTTTGTGCTTGGGTTATAACCAAAGTTGAATCCCTAAAGACTTCGGCCTTCTTTACCCTTAATTCTCGAAGAGCTTCCATTCCTGCAATACAAGCCTCAATTCAGCCATGTTATTAGTTGCTTCAAAGTTCAACTTGATTGCCAAATGTATATAAGATCCCTCAAGAGTGATTAAGAGTATTCCTATCCCATTCCCTTATTGGTTTATGGCTTCATCAAAGTACATCTTCCATGTCCCTAACTCAACATCCAAAATGTCCTCATTTGGAAAGTCATCTTTACGATCTTCCCCTTCTATAGGATTTTCGGCACAAAAATCTAACACGACGCTCCATTTGATAGTTTTTCTAGCCACATACTTCTAATCGAATTCTGCCAATAAGGTTAACCATCTTGACAATCTTCCACTCAAAGCAAGCTTCTCAAAGAGATACTTCAATGGATCCATTCTTGCTACCACCCATATTTGGAAAGGTAAGACGATATGTCTCAACTTCTATACGGCCCAAACAAGTGCAAAGCATGACTTTTCTATGCGAGTGTACCTAGTCTCATAATCATGGAACCTCTTGCTAAAGTAGTATATGACCTTCTCATTCTTGTCATTGTCTTCTTGTGAGAGCATACTTCCAACCGCATCCCCTATGATAGAGAGGTATAGGAATAAGGGTTTTTCATGTTGGGGAGGTAGTAGGATAGGTGGGTGGAGGAGATATTCCTTGATAAGTTCAAAGGCTTTTTGGCACTCATAATTCCAAGTATATGGTTCATTATTCCTTAGGAGTTTGAAGATGGGTTCATAAGTGGAGGTGAGCTTGGTAATGAATCGACTAATGTATTGTAATCAACCTAAGAAACCTCTTATCTCTTTCTCACTTCTGGGTGGAGGCATCTCCAATATGGCTTTGATCTTGGATGGGTCAACTTCTATCCCTCTAACACTCATTAGGGAGCCTAGCAATTTTCCAGCGGTTACTCCAAAGGTACACTTTTGTGGGTTCAATCTTAATCTATACTCTCTAATCCTCTCAAAGAACTTCCTCAAGTTCATGGTGTGGCTCTCTCTATCCTTGGATTTCACTATCATATTATCGACATACACCTCTACCTCATTATGCATCATATCATGTAACAAGGCTGTAGCCATCCTTTGGTAGGTTGCCCCGGCATTCTTGAGGCCAAACAGCATCACCGTGTAGCAAAAGATTCTTTATTCGGTAGTGAAAGTAGTTTTACTCATATCTTGAGGAGTCATCTTGATTTGGTTGTACCATGAGAAACCATCCATGAAAGACATCAAGGAACTTCCTGCCTTGTTATCCACCAAGAAATCAATGTGATGGAAAGTAAAGTCATCCTTAGGGCATGCCTTGTTCAAGTCCCTAAAATCCACACACATCCTCACCTTCCCATCCTTCTTAGGTACGAGCACGACATTGGCTATCCATTCAGCTTGGTGTATGGGTTTGATGAACCCCACCTTTAATTGCTTAGTAACTCCCTCCTTGATTTTTAAGAGCCATTTAGTCCTTATTCTTCTCAACTTTTGTTTGATGGGTACCATGTGATCATGAGTATCAATGTGATGTTAAGCTATTTCGAGGTCAATTCCGGGCATATCTTTATAGGACTAAGCAAACACGTCTTGAAATTCAATGAAGAGCTCTTGAAGATCTTTTCTTTCTTTTTCATTTAGAGTTGAGCCAATTTTAATTAAGTGTGGATTCTCATTATTGCCCAAATTAGCAGTTTCAAGAGTTAGTTCCATACGTTCAATTTTCTTTTCCAATTGCTTATTAATTTCATTTTCAAATTCATTTGAATCATTTAAGTACAGAATTTCAATAGTATGGGACACATCAAAGTAAGCCAAATCAGAATTCATCTTATTGAAAATAAAAGTACATTGGAACTTGCATTACAAAACTTTTTCCTATGTTTTCAGAAAACCCAACCTAAATCTAGTTATTAATGGGCCCCACAATAGGCATGATGAATTTGGAAGGATCACTTGGCTCTTCATTGGTGATGGTGAACACGTCCCCACTCATCTTCATCATGGTCTTCATTGCTTCAGCATCCATGTAGTTTACCCAATCGACCTTTTCTTGTATCTCTTTGATCACCACAGTAGGCTTCTCTTTAAAGGTGAGCTTTTATTAAAGAACATTTCCCAACCTAGGTACACCTTTCCATCCTTGCCTACCCAAGGTTTGGGAAAGCCACAATAAGGGAAGTTTCCCCCTTCCTTCACAAAGTTCCCATTGAGAGTGCCAAGATTTTTCTTGATTTCGTCTCATTCTTCAAAGAATCCTAAACCTTCAGTGTCACTTGAGTCTTGACATTGGGGAACTCGACCACCCCTTTTCCTTCTTTTCCAAGGCCCATACCAGACATGTATCCCATATTCTTCATCATTGCAATCACCTTAGGCTACAATAAGGGAATAAGTTGGTAGCCTACCTCTCATCCTTTTACTTATAGTCAACTATGTTTACGAACTCAAAGCTGCTCGTTTGAAGCTCGCTCCCGCCTTCCTCGAGTCCACAAATCGGTGCTAGAATTTCACCATCTCCAAGCACTATGGCAATCCCCCCTTTCCATGTGATCTTCATTTTTTGGTGTAGTGAGGAAGGGATTGCCCATTGGGGTGAAGCCAAGCTCTTCCTAAGAGAAGGTTGTAATTTGGGTTGATATCCATGACATGAAATTCTACAACGATTTCTATTGGCCCAATCTTGCAAGGAGCCTTGAAAGTACCCATGACCTTTCTTGAAGTGTTGTCATATGCCCTTACAGTCAAGGGAGAAGGGATGATGGTCTCCATATCTAGGCCAACAGTAAGGGTGGTCCTAAAAGGACAAACATTCAAGGCGGACCCATTGTTAATAAGTACGATCATAACCTTGGCTCCCATGCACTCAATGGTAATTTGTAAGGGTCTAGTGTGAGTAGCTTCTTTTGGAGGGAGATCTTCATCGGAAAAGGCAAGGAGAGTGTGTGAGGAACCCTTGACTCCCATGAGAGCAAAAACTTCTTGTGGTGTAGTTTCTATAGGTACTTCTTTCCCATTCAAGGCATCCAAGAGAGCTTTACAATGCTTTTGAGGGGCCATGAGTAAGCCTCATACAAACACATGAGCTTGGGTCTTCTTCAATTGCATTAAGAACCTATCTTCTTCCTCTTTGTCTTCTTTTCCTTTAAGTTCCGTGGGCTTGGACCTTTCCCCTAACTCTCTACTAGGATGATCATTTTGCAAAAATGATGATTTGTAGTGCTTCCCACTCCTAGTGATATTTGCTACATTGTTCTCCAAGACCCTTTTCTTTAATTCTGTCACTCCTTTGGGAAGTATTCCCCATATCGCTACCACTTCCTTTAAGGCTTCATCTTTTTCATCCCATATTCCTTGGACTTCCACGACATTGATATACATTTGTAGCTTCTATCAACTTTAAGCAATCCCATTCAATCTCATCTATTTGCACCTAATTTTGATATGTAGGAGGAGCCCTATGATAATTGGACAAAGGATTCTTTCTAATGTTGGGTTTGGTGATAATGTTGGGATTTAGAAGGGTTCCTTATTCTATGAGGTCTTGTATTTCGTGTTTGAGGCGAAAGTAATTGTCAGTCTTGTGGTCGGACTTTTAGTGGTAGTGGCAATATTCATTGTGGTTCCAAGTGGAAGGTATGGGATTAGGCATGGGTGTAGGGTCTAAAGGTTTGATGAATTCTTTGGAGGATAGGTTTTCATATACTTGGGCGAGGGTCATTCCTAGGTTAAAGAATTCTCGGTGAGCTTTCTTTGGGTAGGCTAGTGTCTTGTTGGGGTATCCCATTTACAGGATTAGGTGCTTTAGGGGTGGGTGCTCCCCCTCCATATGTTTTCTTGATTGGAGGCTTACTTTCACCTTTCTCCAATTGTCCATTGTTGATGGCGTCTTCAATTCTTGTCCCACAATCACATAGTTCTCCAAATGAGCTAATAGGCAATGACAAAAGCCAACAATTATAAGCCGAAAGCAAGTTCTTAATGATCATGTTGATTTGGTCCTTCTCATTTGGCGTATTGACCATTCTAGACGCCTTGGTCTTTCATCTAGTCATGTATTTGGAAAATGTCTCCCGTACTCCTTGTTTGGTAGTCTCCAAATCCCTTAGAGTCACATCAATCATGGTGTTGAAGATGAATTGGTCCACAAAAAAATCCACTAGTTCGTTCCATACCTTAGTTTTGCTTGGATCAAGGCCAAAGTACCACCTTGGTGCACCTCCAGTGAGCAAGAGGGAGAATGCATGCAAAGTTTGCTTCTTATCTAGTCCCTTCATTTCAGAGATGCTTTGGTATATTCTTACGTGTTGCTTCGAATCTCTAGTCCCATCAAACTTTTTTGCATTGAAAATCTTGAACTTGGGGGGCAATGAAATAGGAGCCTTTAAACTCATTCTCGCCATGTTATAGAGGTAATCATCCATCCCTTGTGCCCTGCGGAAGGTGAGTTGCATTTTCTCCATATTTTTTCTCATGGCCATGGTTTGTGCAGTGAGCTTCTCAAATTGCTTATTCCTTTCATATTCAACTTTGTCCTTTTCATCCCATTCTTCCACTTCCTCCTAATTGTCATTGATTTCCACATGTGAAGACTTCTTGAGCCTAGATTCCTCAAACCTAGTGTGATGCCCTCCCATTTTCTTAAGGATCTCTCCATGTTCATCCAAAACCTTAAGGATCTTTTGTGCCATTGGGTCTTCCACAGAGGTAGTCATTGTGAGACGCCCTCCCATTTTCTTAAGGGCCTCTCCATGTTCATCCAAAGCTTTAAGGATCTTTTGTGCCATTGGGTCTTCCATGGAGGTAGTCATTGTTTTCTTCTTGGTGTGTGTCCTCAATCTTGATCAAACACTTTCCTTTCTCTCGAATCCAAATGGGAGTGGGGACGTGCTTTCTTGACTTTGATGGTGCAATGATACTTGAAAAGAAGCCCCATTTTCATTAAGTTCATGTTCCAATTAAAGATTTTTAACTTTTTAGATGTCCTTGGAAAATTTTTAAGTTCATTTTGGTGAAGGCCCAAATACACTATCACTCCCTTCCCTCTCATGGATTTTTACCCCTTGTTTTATTGGGCTTTGGTCTATTTACAATAAAGCTCTCATCTTAATCTCATGGGCTTTCATTATAGTGCACTTAGAAATTTTCAACCCTTTTTCTCAAACATGGGCTTACAATATATTCATCACCTTTGAGCTTTTCATTTTTATTTATTTATTTCATCATCATTTTTTTGAAATAGCCCTTTAGCTAGAATATTTTGTAGCCTTCCTTGTAAAGTCCATGAAGTTCTCATCATTTTGGGCCTAGGCATACAGCAATGAGACCCAAGATTAGGGAAGCTCATGTTGGCTTTGTAGGATTTTGGATACTAAGTCCATAGCATACTTGTTACCTTAGGCCCAAAGTCCTCTTTTACAAGAGGGTTTTTTTTTTTTTTTTTCCTTGGGCCTATGATAGCAACTAATGCTTAACGAATCCTCAATCCATCAAGCTATTTGTTTTGCCATTGAAAAATCCTCGACAGCACCTCGACAAATTCATTTTTGTCGGGATTTAGTGCTCGACAGATCTTGGACAGAAACTTCCATCCATCAAGCAGCGTTTTTCTATATTTAGCTAAGGCGCAAATCAAATCTCACTTTTCTCATTCTCTCTCAGCATAAACTCTTTTCTCTCAAACCAAACACTTTTCTTTCACTCCAATCTCTCTACCCACGTGATTTTCGGCCTAGATTAGGCTTCAATCACTTGATATGTGTTCTTAAACCTTTCATTTACATGCATTCATGCATTTTAGACCTAGGTTTTGGGTTTTTTTTTTTGGAAAATTTTTGGAGTTTTTGAGATTTTTGTGAAATTGTTGGTTGGGTTTTGTTGTTTTAATGTTATATGCTCATGCATTGCATTCTCATTGCATTATAACAATGTTTCATGCATTTTAGATGTGTGATTGATTATTGTTGAATGTGTGCTGGTAGGTTTGGATTAGATTTCTACCCATGATGCCTTTACATTTTGCACGTCACATATTCATGCATATTTCATGCATACATTTCTTTCTTTCTTTCCTATTTTGGTTGTGATGTGTTCTGTTTCTCTCTCTCTCTCTCTCTCTCTCTCTCTCTCGAATAGAACACGCCATGGAACCCAAAGTGCGTAAATCCACTCTGGTTCGGAATCCTCTTGGTTCTGGGTCTTTTTCCTCTGATCTTGTTCCCCCCTCTCCATGTTTGGTTTCGTGATGAGAAGGCCCGAAAGGACTTCTCAAAGAACTTCCAGAAACTTGGTGTTCATTTAGAGCACCAGGTTATTCTATCAGACTTTCTTGACACTCCACTACTTGATGTTATTCGGACTCAGGGATGGGAATCTCTATGTGAGAAACCCGTGCGGTGTCCCGTCGTGTTTACATAGGAGTTTTACTCTGATATACATGGCATCGATACCTCTGTACCCTGGTTTTCCACTACATTTTGAGGTACACGTATCGTAATTACCGTGAATCTTATATCCGAGGTATTACATGTTCTGCGGGTAACGCATCCTGACTACCCCAGTTGTATGCGTCTCCGGACTGTGTCCAAAGACAAGCTTCTGTCTCACTTTTCTAAGACACCTTCCACATAGGGTGGTAAGCAAAACACCCCATGCTCGGGCTTTGCCATAGGCCTAAGGTTCCTTAACATGGTGGTGACATTTACTCTTACTCCTTTGTCTCATTATAACTCTATCACTGAGCCTCATGCTCGCTTTCTTTTTTCTCTTCTTGAGGACCTCTCTATTGACTTCCCTTCTCACTTCATCACATCTATCCTTGATGTGTATCAAGATACGACGACCTGTTATAAGCTCATCTTTCCTTTAGCTATCACGCGAATCCTTCAACACTTTTCCACCATGGGTGCCATCAGTGCTGGTTCTGCTTGGCAGAGCAAGGCCCAGCTTCCACCTTTGCTCCTCCCTCTTTTTTGTCTCCTTCCACCTCTGCTCTTTCTTCAGTAACTGGTGTGACCTTGAAGGCCATCACGGCACAGTTTCAACACATGGATGCTTGTCTTAGCTCTCTCATCGATGAGATGTGCCAGATGAACACCCGTGTCAATCGCATTGCCCGTCGACAGGCTCACCTTGGTGGTTTCACTGCTTTTCCATCTCTTTCTCCAGAGGCTTTGGCTGATGAGGATGACGATGCTGGTGATGATGTGGATGAGGATGCTAGCTCTTCCCATGATGATGAGATGACGACCTCTCAGTGACTTTCCCTTTGTCATTCATGACAAAAAGGGAGAGTAGTTTTGAATGAGAGTAGTCTTGTATTTAGGGGGAGAGTTAGTATAGGACACTTTTTGTTAGGGGAAGTGTGTATATCTTTTGAGGGATGTAGTGAGGTTCTTATGTACTTTTCTTTTCTTTCTTTACATTAGCCTCTTGTATACCGGTCTTGTGACCATTTATTTATTGACATACATTGTACTTTATTTTCATATATATATATATGATGATGTATGTTGTTCTTCCGCTATCTCTACATGTGTTTTTTCTTTTCTATCTTTTTACACATGTTTCTTTATGTACACGATCTTTATTTCTATTTCACACAAGATGCCTTGATGAGTTTTGTTTAAGTGTTTCAGAAATACAGGTTGTGAAAGTCTACCATGCCATGAACTCTCTTCTTGCAAAATTTTTCAAGAGTTTATGTTAGGGTTAGATTTTTTTTTGTAATTCAACAAGTGGTTATAAGTTTAGTGATTTAAGACTTCTCTCATGATTCATTTGTTTGTTGTGGTTTTGTCATGGATTGCCAAAGGGGGAGATTGTTAGAGACATATTTATGTAATTGGCTAATTCTTTGACAAAACGTGCTTGTAATTGGGTAGATCTAGAATGGGTTTAGTACTTTAAGAAACAGGTGTTCAAGTTTAGTATTGAAGTCATGCAAATCTGATCAAGAAACAAATGAAGAATGTGTTGCTCATTAAAGCTTGACTCGACAGAATCCTTTCTATCGAGAATTATTGCTGAAGCTCGATAGAAGCTCGACACAAACTATATTTGTTGAGGATTATGAAATTAGATTTTTTAGATTTAATTACACACATATCCTTGAGTATTTGTGTAGGGTTTCTTTTCTCACAACCCTAGACATATACAAGGATTATTTTAAGAGCCGTCACAAGGTGATGCAAGGTGTTGAAAACAAAATTCACGCATATTGTGACCGAAAACAAAAATTGCTCTAGTTCATCATATTCTTTGTAGAAGTTACTAGACCAAAGAGCTTCTTGATCTTCATTGTTGATGAACTGAAGAACTTTGCACCCAACATCTTCCTCAAGTTGGTGTGTTAGTCACGTACTAGGATTCGTGCATCATTGGTTTGTCACGTACTGGGATTTGTGCATTGAACGGAGAGATTGCCGCTACAATACAAGTCCAATGGGTATTGAGATTCCTCATACTTGTAACTGCTTGTGATTGATAATAGTGAATTCTCGAGAGTAGTGACCTTAAATTCACCCAGTGGGATTTTGCCTCAGTGGTTTTCCCCATTCGTAAACAAATCACTCATGTCAAATTTATTTTCCGCTGCACTTAATTTAACTGGTGATTTATTTGTGCTACTACGTTATTGCATGTTAAATTGACTTAATTAATTAACTTGGATAATTAATTAATTAATTTGTCAAAGGGGTCAATCCATTTTTATCCTGTCAATTTGTTTATTTATTTGGAAAGAGGCAAGAATAAGAAAGTGAGGCACTTAATTTCGTTTATTGTTGGTACATCTATGGTCCATTAATGGGTCTTCATTATACTTAACTATGTGACTTGTATATATATATTTACATGCACCCACGTGGATACACAGATCAGGTATGGACAGTTAGAAGAAACTCTAATAGATGACTAAAGCTTTATTAACACTTGAAAAAGAAATAATTCGTTTTACATCTGGGACGTGAAAGAGCACAGCTGCTCAATTTCATGGCATGAAAACAAATCAAAAGTAAATCCTTAGATTGAAATACAAAAGACCAAACCAATACATCTTATTTGTAGAACTGAAAATTAATTATCTTAGAATAAACTATGGAATCAATTCTTGGTATTCATGCTGTTTTTCACAGCCTCTGCACTTTCTTTGATGCTTTCCTTTGATTCTTCAGTCTTGCCCAGCACATTGTCTTTGGCCTTTTGGGCTGTGTCTTTGGCCGAACCCCATGCTTCCTGTGCTGTTTGCTTCACCTTCTCAGTGACATCTTGGGCCGTTGCTGACATCTTGCCTGCCATATCTTTTGTATTCTGGCTCACCTATGGTTGCATCAATCACTTGGTAAGAAATGGCAACAAGTTTAGGAAAAGAGTAATGCAACAAATATAGATATATGGAAGAATTTGTTGTTACATGTTCTGCAGTAGAGTTAGCCTTATCTTTGACAGTTTCACCGGTCTTCTTCGCTTCATTTGCCCCTTGTTTTAGTGCATCAGTGGCTGGTGATGAAGCCTCTGGATTTGAACTCGCCTATGATATTGTAGCACATCTTCAAATCCATCAAATGCAAGCATAATATATGATAAAGTATGTTGATAAAATATATTCTCAAGGCAAAATTACAACCATAACTTCTAGGGCAAGTATGTATATACTATAGTTAGACATCTCATAGTGATATTTCAATTCAAGAATTAAGTATGAAATCATGCCAAAACCAGCCAATAACGGGCTAAGAAACCTAAATTAGAATATGGGCATTGTGACTCAAAATTACATAAAGCTCGTACTCAATGCAAAAAACTTATTTTTGCAATATCTGAGAGAGGATTGTGGAGAGATCAAAATGATGGTCCCAACAAATTTTGACACTGATATTCACTATGAAACATGACTCACTTGAATAGGTCTTGGAGTACAGGCCGCAAACAGCCTAGGGTTCCAAGTGCTTCTCCTAACAATTGCTGATCCAGCATGACCAAATTTTGGGAGGGAGACGATTAAAGTTAAGCTTGCCATTTTTCTCAGTTTCTTTTCGATGTGCTTTTACTCAATATGGATTTTCCCAAAAACTGAGTATATAAAGAAGGATGAGCATCCAGTTGGAGCTTTGTGTTGTGCAAGGAGAGTACTTTCCGCATATGATTGGTTAGAAAACTATCCTAATGGTCAATAGGACCCAGTATTCTAGGACAATTAGTTCACAGTTGCTAAAGGTCATCAAGTGGGCACCCTACAATTTACTTTGTGTTCTACGAATTCTTACTTAAATTTGCACGATAATAGTTTAAAGCATAGATTCATGCTTCACGTGTCAAATTAACCATGTTGTCAGGATTTACATATAAATCGCTTAACTAAGGTTCATGCCACCGTCTTCCTAAAATAAATAAGAGAGAAATTTAGGAACCAAAAAAAAAAAAAAACCACACAGTAGCTTTCCTACACTCCTCTTAAATTAAAATACCATTTTGTTATAGTGCTCCCCTAAATTTAGAGAACGCCGTTCATTTCTTAACCACTTATTTTATTAATTTTTTGAAAAGTTGGTGTGGGTGTATTAAAAAGTGGTGGAAAAATGGATGCTTTGCAAAGTAGATGAAATAATAATTAAAAATAATGAATGAAGAAAAAATATTTCAATGAAATAGTTTTTAGAATAGAATATCAAATGTGAGTGTTTTTGGAAAATGATTAGTTTAAACAAAAGAAATAGATTTAGAGAGGAAATTTTTCACAACAGCACAAGCCAATGTGAATGATCTTATACCCTATAATGAAATCAGTAAGCTCGATCAAGAACATGAAGGTAAAATTTTAATATATTTACCTATGTTTCTTATTTTTAAAGTTTGTAACAATCCGTCACTCAAAACTTTTGTAACTATAGCAATCAAATCCTACTAAATCTTGATATGAACAAAATTATAAGAGTTTGTTGGTACAATTTATTTATTTATTTTTAATTTATTGAACTTTTCAAACGGTGTCTAATCTATATTTATTGACTAATGGAGTGACAGATTTTCTCTAAATAATAAAACTGTATTAATTAATTTGTTAAATAACCCTTCACATACTATTAAACAGAAACATACCCCAAATCTATTTCTATATGGAATGTGGCACCGTTGATTGAAAACATCATTTTGACGATCCATATGTAGAAAACTAGAAATTTCCCACATCTAACAATAGGGTAATATTCTTGCGAATGTTGATCACACTACAAGAAATTTGGTTATTTACAATATTTGAAACCATTGAAAAAAAGTACTAAAAACTGTCCAAAAAAAGTATTTTTCTTGTTTGAAATGACCATCGAGAACTGTCACTAAAAATTATATCGAGAATATTTTTCTATAGTCTATGTCACTGTTGATAATGTTACACCATTATCAACGGGTAATAAACATCGAACTATTATTAAAACTGTTGAAATATATATAAATAAATGTTGATTAAAGTATGCTTATTATTTTTATCCACATGCACTCATTCCCTAGTAAAGGGTATGCTGAGAAAAGTTTCAACAGTTTGTAAATGTTTAAATAAGTATTTTATTTTTAATACCATCTGATATATTTTCCTAAATGCTTTTCACAACATGTTCAGCTAAAC
Source organism: Quercus robur (assembly GCF_932294415.1). Lineage (NCBI taxonomy): Eukaryota > Viridiplantae > Streptophyta > Magnoliopsida > Fagales > Fagaceae > Quercus > Quercus robur. Next base: position 51,589,847 of record NC_065534.1, on the reverse strand, counting down.
ATTTTTTTAAGTTGCAAATCCAGCCTAGAGAGTATATTCTCAAACAAAAGTTAAAGTAACACAATAAGATCCAAAAGGACGATGGAGAAATCTCAAAAGAGATTGCAGTATGTTTATTATTTTTATCCACATGCACTCATTCCCTAGTAAAGGGTATGCTGAGAAAAGTTTCAACAGTTTGTAAATGTTTAAATAAGTATTTTAATTTTAATACCATCTGATATATTTTCCTAAATGTTTTTCACAACATGTTCAGCTAAATACTTTTTTAAGTTGCAAATCCAGCCCAGAGAGTATACTGTCAAACAAAAGTTAAAGTAACACAATAAGATCCAAAAGGACGAAGGAGAAATCTCAAAAGAGATTGCTTTGTATATGGGTGGGGCCATTGATACTAAAGCCGAACACCTAAGTAAGTAAGATTCAGTCAAAAAAAAAAAAAATAAAATAAAATAAAAGCCTAAGTAAGAAGTTACTTGTCTAAACAAAGTGGCATAACAACAATTCCCCAATTTTCAAGGCTCTCCCTCTTATCTGCGGGATTCTAAAGGTAAGAAGTACACAAATATTTTATCAAAACATTGATTAAAATTCAAATCAACAAAAGATGAAGGTATCAAGGTCTACCTTGTCACAACAGAGGTAAATAAAGCAATAACAACTACATTAAGTATTATCAAAGAAATGGAGTTTTATATATGCATGTGATTCCTTCTATTTATTTGAATATACATGTGCGTTTATCAGGGTGAAGTCTATGTTACATGGGAAAAGAACGAAGGAGAGGTCTAACATCCTTAAAATTAATCTAACGCTCCTCTTATTTGCATATGGGTTGACAAACTATGATTTGATTTATGAATTAGAACACAATGCAAACAAATAGATATTCAAAAAGGAATTAATTATACAATTCTAGTATCATTATCAAATTCAATAGCAGTTATGAATAAATTTATGAATGCTAAATAATTAACAAACTAACCTAATTGGTAAAGTTAGGTAGAACTATTAGATTGTACTAACTTAAATGGAGCCATGTTTTATGAGTACTTGTGCTAGGAAACTCTCATCTCGATTAACTTGGGCCTTCAAAAGTTTTATATTAGCATCACTCTCCTTGAGGTGTTCCTTAGATTCTTTCAATTTCTTCAAAACGTTAGCATCATTCTCCTTGCATTTTTCCTTAGATTCTTTCAATTGCCTTAGAAGTTTAGCATCGTTCCTTGCATCTTTCCTCAAATTATTTAATTGCCTTTAGAGGTTACGAAAAGTAGATAAAGAGAAACCCCATAATTTCGTATGACTAACACCATCTCCATAACCTCGAACAAGACCATGATGTTCAAGTTCAAATATCTCCACAAACATTTTATCTTCGAAAATTTTCAAATACACTTCAAGCACTTCAATAATAAGCCTCTTAAATGTCATCTACATTGTAAGGTTGAATTTATTCAATCAAGTGTTAGCTTTATTCCGTGTCAAATTTGCTTGTATTTTAGCAATTAGATACCCTGTATTTAGGTGAGATTTATGTAAGGGTTGTGTGTGAAAGAGTGTGAAGAAAACTCAAGATGTGTGCAATCAAAGGAATCTCGTGACTGGATCTCGCGACTGGCAGATCACCAAAGTGGCACACATGTGAAGCACTACAGGACAAAATGTACGGTCTGGCTAGGCAGTTAGCTCATGACTCAAACTCGTGACTTGTTCCACTCATGAGGTTGAGTCGCCAGAATGCCCTATTTGGATAAAAACTAACTTTCCACATTTCTCACTACACTACTATAAATACCCTTATTCCCACGAAATCTAGAGAGTTTCCAGAGAGAATTTTGAGAGAGAAACCCTAGAGAAAAAAAAGATTGACTCATCCACAATTTTTGTCATTTGATTCTCCAAATTCCTCTACTCTCATCCTCTCCATTAACATATCCTTGAGAGGTACATTTTGCTAAATCCTTATCTCACCTTACCCATATCAATGAAGAGGTATTTTGGTGCTTGGGAAGTAGTTCAGAGATGACCAAATTATTTGGTTAATGCAATGGGCTTATTGTGGGATCCGGGAAGCTAAAGAAGACAAGGTTAGACATAACCCTGTTGGAGCAAGAAGCTTGGAGGGCTTAGGTGCATTGGTTAGATTAGGCTTGGAGGGTCTTCTGCTATCATGTATCCCAACTTTATTCTTTAGTGGATAATTTGACCACTTGGAGAGCGGTGGAGATGTTTTTCACCGAGTTCTTCGGTTTCCTCTTCGATAACACGTGCCGGTGTTATCTTTGTGTTTGCATCTATCTTCCCTTACTCTTTATCTTTAATTGCTGTTGTGTTTGTGATTAATTATGATATAGAGTATTTCACCTATTTGGTTATAGCTTATATTCATCATTCCGCACATATATTGTTTGTGTATAAGCTTGAGTTGGTTTTGTTAAAATTGGGGGTCTAAACATTCATTAGTGTTTTACACACTAATTTAAATTTCAATTGGTATTAGAGCGGGTGCACTTATTGTAGTTTCATTACCTAAGTGTGATCCTAGACCCCTTAGCTATGGATGAAGCTATGGAAAAGGCTATGTTGAACTGTGGTTTAAATGTTTGTGATAATGACTCTATGAGTATGTTCACCTAGAGTTATTAAAAATAAAGAAACATGCTAGAATGTTTGTTCACATGCTGAAATATTTTGAAAATGAGAACCATATCCTACACAATAGTCTATGTGAATCAAATTCTTTGAATAAGAGGTATAAAAGAAGGAATAGAATATTGTGTGATAAGGTTGCTGATCTTAAAAAGAAAATTCAATCTAACAAGAGAGTGGAAAATGAAGATAATTTTCTGTTTAAAGGTCAAGAGTGCTTGTCCCATGCTTGCTTATTTGTGCACACCTCCTTGAAGGTATTTAATTCGTGTTTATGGTATCTTGACAGTGGATGCTCTCGCCATATGACAGGAGATAAATCATTATTTAAGTTACTTAAAGAGAAGGTTGGTGACTATGTGACATTTGGCGATGGAAGCCATGCTCAAGTACTTGGCAAAGGGATTGTTGAGATACCGGGGCTACCTCTATTGAAGGATGTCTTATATATCAAAGGGCTTATGGAGAATCTTTTAAGCATCACTTAAATATGTGATGAGGACTTCCTTATTCAATTCTCAAAGAAGGGGTGTGTAATCATTAATGAAGAAGAGATTCAAGTATTGGAGGGAAATAGGACTACCAACAATTGTTACGAATAGGGGTGTAATCGGTTCGGTTTAGTCAGTGTTGAAGATAGTTTTTGCATCGAACTGAGAATTTCGATTTTAAAATATTGAGCATCGAAACTGATTTGTAAGGAAGGAACGCCGAACCGACCGATTGCATTCGGTTTCGGTTCCATTCGGTCGGGTTTCGGTGTTTGGTATGTGAGAAACAAAAGCAAGAAAAAAAATAGAAAAGAAGAATTTTTTTCATCAAACAGAGACATTATTGGAAGAAAAAATCAGTACAAAAACTAACAAGAAAAGCAACCAACACAGACTCTGTTTTCAACATAGAATACAGAGCAAAAAAAAAAAAAAAAAAAAAAAAAAAAAAAAAAAAAAAACTAAGATTAAGGAAACATCACGCCATGTTTTCTTAGAAACCAAACAGATCAAAGAAAAGAAAACTATTTCCTTTTGCTTTCCCACATTTTCTCAACACCCAAACACCAAGCAAACATAAAAAATATACTCAAAATCATGTATATATTTAGAGAACATACCAAAGTAAGGAAAAACCTATTTCCCTTTGCTTTCCTACATTTTCTTAGCACCTAAACACCAAGCACCAATCAAACACAAGAAAAATATACTCATAATCAAAAAGATTATATTTTCTTTTTTCTTTTTTTTAGTTAAACATTTTTGGGATTCTTGAACTTTGTTTTTGAGAGACTAAAAGAAATGGAGAAGAAAGAAGGTTGTGGGGGAGAACGACTACAGCTTGAAATGAGAGAGAAGAGATAAAACTTAGGGTTAGTAGGGTTATATACAAACCCAAAACGACATAGTTTTGCTAAAATAAGGAGAGAATAAATAAAACTGCATTTACTATGGGTCGAACCTGAGTTAAAAATGTGAAAATGCGTGTCCTTGCCACTAGGATACCATTATTTGTACAAATTAATATTTAATATATTTTGGTTCGATTTTGGTTGGGTCGGTCTATTTGTGTGGGACACCAAAACCGAAACCGAAATTTTCGATTTTTATAAAATGAAAACCAAAACCGAATCGAACCGAAACCAAACCGAAATTTTTGCAACAGTTTGGTAGATTTGAAGTAGTTTTTTCGGTTCCTCGGTTTTTTGCACACCTCTAACTACGAAGTAGTTCCTACATCAATGATTTCCTATAGAAGTGCTCGTGTTGACATATTGGAACTTTGGCATCAATGATTTGGGCATGTAAACTTCAAACAAGTGGCTAAAGTGTCTAAACTTGAAGCTGTTGTGGGGCTTCCAAAATTTGGAAAGGTGGAGAAGACCAATTGTCGTGCATGCCAAATAGGGAAGCAAACAAAGTCAAATCACCACAAGGTGAATGTGATTTCTACCTCACACTATTTAGAGCTTCTTCATGTTGATCTAATGGGCCCCACAAGAACTGAAAGCCTAGGAGGAAAAAGGTACATCATGGTCATTGTTGATGATTTCTCAAGATACACTTGGGGGTGGAATTTCGTAGAGAAAAATCAGAAGCATGCGAGAAGATGGAAATTTTGTGCAAGAGACTTCAAAACGAGAAAGGGGTTCCTATTGTCAAGATAAGGAGTGATCATGGCAAGGAGTTTGAGAATGTAAGATTTAAGTCTTTTTGTGAGAAAAATGGGATCAAAAAGGAATTTTCAGCCCCTAAAACTCCTTAACAAAATGGGGTGGTTGAGAGGAAGAATCGGGTGATTCGAGAAATGGTAAGAGTTATGCTACTCAACAAGAAAATCCCTCAAAAGTTTCGGGGAGAAGCCGTGAACACCTCCTGTCACATTGGTAATAGAATATTCTTCCGAGCGGGAACAAAGAAGACCGCATATGAAATTTGAAATGGAAAGAAGCCTAAAGTGAAGTACTTTTGAGTCTTCGGGAGCAAGTGTTACATTTTAAATGATCAAGAGAACCTTGGAAAATTCGATGCCAAAAGTGATGAAGGTTCTACCACTAGTTGGGCATATAGAGTCTTCAACAAGAGAACAAAGACAGTGATGGAGTCCATCAATGTGGTGATTGATGATTCCATAACAAAAATAGAGATTGATGATGATGGAGAAGGACCAAGCTCCAAAGAATCCATTGTTGAGGTTGAAGCCCAAGATATTGAAGTGGAAGGAATTACACCAGAAAAGGAATCGACTCCCGTGAACTCTAGAATGGAGACAAGGTCAATGTCTAGATCATCAAGTCCTTTCACCCCTCCGAAAGTCCATCCTTCTATCTCCTAGAATGATGATGTGTCCACCTCAAAGAAGCGATCATCAAGAGTGGTTAAAAACCATCCAGAAAGTAACATCATTGGGTCTCTAGATAAAGGTCTTCATCTTAGAAAGGGAAACACACTTCTTGCCAATCATGTAACGTACCATTGCTACCTTGCCCAATTTGAGCTGTAAAAGGTAGAAGAAGCCCTTCAAGATAAGAATTGGGTGGACTCAATGCATGAAGAGCTAAATCAATTTGTAAGAAATGATGTATGGGAACTTGTTCCTAGGCCTAAAAACATTCATGTCATCGGCATAAAATGGATTTTCAAAAACAAGACTGACGAAGATCGAGAGATTATACAGAATAAGTCTCGATTGGTGGCTCAAGGATAAACTCATGTGGAAGGAGTAGATTTTGATGAAACCTTTGCTCTCGTAGCAAGGCTTGAGTCTATCTTCATTCTTTTGTCAATTGGATGCACTATAAACTTCAAACTCTACCAAATGGATGTGAAATGTGCATTTCTCAATGGATACCTAAATGAAGAAGTGTTTGTTGAACAACCCAATGGTTTCCATGCTCACTTCCCAAATCATATGTTGAGATTGAAGAAGGCTCTTTATGGTTTGAAACAAGCTCCTAGAGCTTGGTATGATCGGCTTACACATTACCTCTTGGACAGAGGATTCAAAAGAGGATATGATGATCGGACTCTATTTGTCAAGACTGATGAGAACTACCTTCTCGTGGCTTAAGTATGATGACATTGTATTTAGAGCTACCACTGATACTCGAGCTATAGAGTTCTCCAAGGAGATGAAGAAAGAATTTGAGATGAGTATGGTGAGGGAGCTTACATTTTTCTTGGGCCTTCAAGTCAAGCAAAAGAAGGAAGTTATATTCATTTCACAAGAAAAATATGGTAGAAATTTTGTCAAGATGTTTGGATTAGATTCCAAAAAGCATGCCTCCACTCCCATGAGTTCATCCACAAAGCTTAATCTTGACACTTCTGAGGTAGAAGTAAGTCCAATATTGTATAGGAGCATCATTAGGGGTAGTACAGTGTGTCTTAGGTTGAGTTTGTTTTGGCTGAAAATGATTTCAGGAAATCATTTTACACCAGCCTATGTGTTTGGTAAACACAGAAAATTGGGTCAAACAGAAATCAATTTCCGCGTTGACTGTAAAATACCCCTCCTAAGCTGGAAATGAATTTTAGTTTCTATTTTACCTTAAAATCACTTCCAACACTCACAGACAAAGATAGAGAGAAAGAGAGAGAGGGGGGGGGGGGGGGGAGAGAGCAAGAAAAGAGAGCACACCCCTCCAGCCAACCAAGCTTCAGCCAGCCCAGATCGCGTCGCACCCACTGCCCAGATCACGCTGCCCCATAGCCTAGATCATGCGTTGGCCAAGCTTTTTTTATTTTTATTTTTATTTTCTCTCTCTCTCTCTCTTCTTCCTCAACTCTTCTTCTCCCTCTTGTTGGCCGTCGCCGAGCACCAGCCCACTCCTCACAGACATCACACACTTGAAGATCTTAGCACACCCCTCCTTCATCACCGATCCACAAACAACCAAGACCCACCTCTCCAACGCACTGGCCGATCTGGCCGCCACCACTGATCACCGATCTGGCAGCCATCGACCACCGGCCCACTCCACTCCACCCCCAAACCCACCTGATCTGGCCACCGCTGCCTCCATTCAATCCAATCCTCTCTTTCCCTCAATCTCTCACTCTTTCTTCCTTCTCTCATTGAGTTTGTGAATAAAAGATGTTTTCATTTTGATTTTTGGCTATTAAGTGTATATTTTGAATTTTTTTGTTATAAATTTTTTTTGGGAGTTAAGAAAATGGCTAAGAAAATGTGAAAATTTTATAAGAAAATAGCATTTTCAGAATGCTACCAAACACCAAAAATCGTTTTCTAGACTATTTTCCATTGCAGAACCAAACACTCGGATTTCATTTTCCTTACGAGAATTCACTTTCCCCTGCATTCATTTTACACTCAGAATTCAATTTACATTGAACCAAATGCAGCCTTAGATGCTTTAAATTCTGGTGTGTTACCTTGTGGGCTCAATGAAATATATATGTCTTATACCGAAGGTCAAGTTGTTGGGTTCTAAGACTTTAGGTTTAAATGTATTAGAACTTCAATTTGTAATGTTGGCAAACCATGATCAAAACGTTTTAGTCTTTGTTTTAGACTTGCTCAAAGTGTGTTTATATGAAAAGTTGGAATCGAGTAGCTGCAGGATTTACTATGTAAATCTGCCTGGCTTGATCGATCGAAGCTCGTGCAGATTGTTTTTCTGCAAAATTTTCCAACTCAACCTAAGCCCGTTTAATGTGTAGGGTTTTATGTTTTTTCTTAAGTATAAAAGGGAAACCCTAGCCATGTTTTTGTGTTGCTCCTTATGCTGTGTGTGTGAATCTTTTGTGAGATCAAGAGGTATTTGCCTTTACACATACTTAGGGTTTCCAAGATTCAAGATTATGTCAAGAACTTGGTGATCGATTTAGTTGCTGCTTTAAGCGCCTAAAGATACACAAGTGGGGGTGCTTGTACTTGCTGGGAATCCAAGAAAGAAGTAATCCGTGGACTCGGAGCTGTCACGTGGTCGTGGTAGTAAGTTTCCTACTCGAGGTAGCAATAGGATGTTAGTGATCTAAGTTGCTATTGTGTAAACTTTAATTCTTTCATAGTGGATTCAGTTTTACCTTGAGGATAACTAGGTTAAATCCTCTCCAGGTCATCATATCTTTGTGTTCTTTATTTTTTGCACTTTACATTGATATGATATATGTGTATTAACCTAGATCTAATTAATTTGACTAAGTAATCACTTGGCTAATTAACTAGGTTAATTTGGTTGTGTTTTAAGGGGTCTAAAAATAAACAAGTGGTATCAGAGCAGGTTGCTCTCTTGTTGGAGATCCTTTGATCTCTGAGCTGATCCTTGACCCTTGTTGTCATGGAACACGGACACTCTCTTGTTATTCCACCTCACTTTGATGGGAATAACTATGCTTATTAGAAAGTAAGGATGAAAGCATTCCTGAAATCTATTGATGTGAGAGTCTGGAACTCCGTTGAATACGGATGGGAAAAGCCCACTTCTCCTGTGAGTGAGTGGCAAACTTCTCAGAAAGAAACAGCCGCTTTTAATAGCAAAGCTATGAATGCTATTTTTAATGCTGTTTCTATGAAGGAATTTAAGAGAATTTCTAATGTTGAGGTTGCTTATACTACTTGGAATATCCTCCAAACTATGCATGAAGGCACAAAAGTAGTTAAAATTAATAAGTTGCAACAATTAACTTAATGAAAGCATTAAGATGTCTGATGATGAATCTTTTGATGAATTCTATGCTAAACTTAATGATATTGTTAATTCTGCATATAACCTGGGTGAAATCTATGATTAACCTAAAATTGTTAGGAAGATTATTAGATCTTTAACTAAGGATTTTAGACCCAAAATGACTGCCATCACTGAGAGCAAGGATGTGGACTCCATCCCTGTTGATGAACTTGTGGATCTCTTTAGTCCTATGAGTTGGACCTACCTAAGACTAACAAATCCAAATCAATGGCTCTTAAGTTTGTTGATGACGTTGATGCAAGTGGATTTGATGATGAGCTCTCTGCTATAGAGATTGCTTACCTTGCCAAGAACTTTAGAAATTTTCTTAGGAACAATATTAGAAGGGCAAGAAGTAAGAGCACTGCTGAACCTAGAAATTTTAGGAGGAATGATCCCACTAAGGTTAATAACACTAAAAAACCTAAAGAAAAAGTAGGTCAAGCTTTTAATAATCCTATGGGCAACAATGTTTTGGGTGTCAAGGGTATGGTCATGTGAAATCAAAATGTCCAACATTCTTGAGGTCTAAGGGTAAAGCTATGACTATAACCCTTAGTGATGATGAAGTTTCTGACAATGAATCTGGTAGTGATGAGGATGGAAACTTCATTGCTTTCACTGCTACTACTGTAGTTGATGAAAGTGTTGCTGTTGTGGAGAACCCTTCTGATGAGGAACTCTCTTAGGATGTAGATTTACAAGAAGCCTACAATAAACTTTGTAAAGTTGCTGCAAAGGATGCTATGAGTGTTGATTTAGGCTTAAAGAAAATTGCATCTCTTGAACTTGAAAAGAAAATTTTGCTTGTGAAACTGTTTGATACTAATGAATTGTTGAATAATGTGAAGACTGAGAACATGCTTTTGCTTGATAAGTTAAGAACCTGGAACTTGAATTATCTGCTACTAGAGAACAAACTAATAATTCCGCAAGCTCCAAACTTGATCACATGCTAAGTGTTCAAAAGTCTCTCTCGAACAAAACTGGGTTAGGTTTTGTAGAAAGCATCAATGTGTCTGCACCCCATTCCACTAACTTTGTTCCTTCTTCTTCTTCTGAACCCCCTGTTAGTGAGGTTATGAGTGAGGTGGTTAAACCCATAGAAGTTTCACCTCCTAGGAAGATTAGGGTTGATCTGAAAGAGTCTAAACCTAATAAGTCTACCCTTTCTAAGGACAAGTCACATGATAAGCCTGCTTGGGTTTGTCATTTTTGTGGAAAGTCTAGGCATATTCGTCCAAACTGTTTCAAGTTGCAAGTTGCTAAGCAAGCAAACAAATCTAAAGTACTTGTGCCTCAAGCACAAGATCCTATGGTACTTATTAGTGAATTGGTAAAGGCTCTTAACCTTTATTCCAATCTTGGAGTTGGAAATCATTCTAATGTGAATAAGAACTCTAATGCTGGAGGTGCATCTAAAAAGTTTTGGATGCAAAAGGCTCAATCTAATTGAGTCTTTCTGACATGGTCCTTGTGCTTCATTGCTCTACTCTTTGTGACCTTTGTTCTTTGGTGTTTTTCTTGTTTTCTTTTTTTTTTTCTAGGATTTACATTGCATAACATTCATGCATTTCATTCAAGAATTGTTTTTGTTTCTTCTTTTCATTAAAAAAAAAAAAAAAAGGAAGCAAAATGTGTTTTGCATTATTTTCTTGAATTTGAAATCAAGGTTGGCCAATTTATTTTTACATAACATGTTTATGTACTTTGTTTAGCTTGGATGAGCTTATTTATTGCACTTTACTAGTTTGAGCATTGTAGTGCATGTTGTGTGGGAAGATGTTTATAGTTTTTGATCACATGATCTTGATCTTGAAGTCACATGCTTTTAATTGTCGGACTTGAACTTTTTGAGAAAGGCATAAATAACTATCTCACCACTGTTTACTAGCCAATCATGAACACCTTAGTGCATATCATAAGATTTTGTGCACGAGAAAGTGCAGCACATGCACAAAAAGAACATAAGGTGTAGCCTCTATTTAAATGCTAAAATTGGTGTGTACATTATTAGGCTTTAATAACTTCACAATCAAATAAAATTGGTGTGTACATTATCCCGGCTATTATTAAAAAGTTTCTGATCAAATAAAATTTGTGTGTACAATATGAGGCAAATCAAGAAACTTACATGATTGCAAGCTTTTATTCGAGAAGATGTGAGAGTTATATGATGTAACTCTTTAGGTGATAGTCTCTTTCAAATTCTATGTGATGAATTTTGTAGAAATTGTAATTGATTTTTATTTCCATATCACCTCACATGTTTCTCAAGCTTTTACTAGTTGCACACACTACACAAGTTACTCTTTGCTAAACTCTGTACATGTTATTGTGTGTGATTTTGGTTTGGCCAACCAAGTTTGAAAATTCCTTGAATTTTATACAAAATGTGTTTGAAGCTTGAAAATTTAAGGAAAATTGTTTGAAAATTTAATTTTGGGAAAACTGGATTCAAAACAAGTGCTTTCGAAAAGCATTTCATCTCATACTCATGCATTTTATTCATAAAAGACTATACTTTGAGGAGTTTCTGCAGAAAATTGCTTTGTTTTTTCAAAAAATTGTTTTTTCCAGAATTTCGATTGATCGAACTTGTTTCTCGACTGATCAAAATTGCGATTAAAATTTTGGCTAGGCCCTGTGTGTTTCGATTGATGCTCGATTGGTGTTGGATCAATCGAAGCACTTTCAATCGATCGAACCTATTTTTTCAACCAGTTGAAAGTCGTATAGAGAGTTTTTTAAAACCTTTGTTTCTCATATGTTTTGTCACTTTCAAACTATTTAAAAAACTCTTTTCTCTCTCTATTCGATCGATTCAAGTTTCCTAGCAAGATTTTTGTTGTTTTCTTAAAAAATTCTTCAAGAGTTTTTGTTTTCATACACTGGCAAGACCTTTTTACCCTTCTTTTTCCATTTATTTTCGTTTTTCATGCATTTAAGGGATATTTTCGGACCTATGAAAAATTGGGGTTTTTGGTGTTTTTGATAATTTCTTTCACAATTGATCACTGGGTTTTTGTTATTGGATGATATAAACATGATCCATGTGGTTTAATTTGATCAATTTTGTGATTTGTGAGAAATTGAAATTTCTAGGGCTTGAATATACCCGAATTGGGGTTTTTGTTCAATTTGGTTTAAATTGATGAAATTGGCTAGTTAGATTGATTCATTTGATCATTATAATGTGTTATCTATCTTGTGTAATGATCAATTGGTCAACTTCTTTAAAATTGAACAAGTGGTTTTTCAAATTTTGGGATTTTTGTTATAAACTCTATGCTCAAGCCAATTTTGTGATTTTAAAGTTATATTGAACTTATTCTCACTACATTAGGACATGCATCATTTGATTATACTATTCATGCATCATATAGATTGTTATTTTCTATATTGTTTTGTGCTAACTTGCAGTCTGCCCTTGGTTTTTCTTGTTTCCTTTTTGGTTCTTTTCTATTTGTCTTGTCCCTTCCTTAGCATCATGCCTAGGAAGACTAGAGCCAATAGGACCTCCACTTCTACTCCTTCCCCCTTTTTTGATCGTGAGAGGTTCTTGAGTGAGAAAAACTAGGAAGCCTATGAGAAGCTTAGGGGAGATTAGGAGAAATTTTGAGCGTAGGGGTTGGCTTCCTCTGCTGGACATTTCTCATCCTCCTCCGGCTACCTTGATCAGAGAGTTCTATTCGAACCTCTCTGTCCACTCCTATGATGCCAACACTCTAGTAAGGAGTTGGATATGGGGTGTAGGGTACACCATTACCCCTTCAGTAGTGGCTGATGCCCTTGGGGTGCCATTGGTTTAGCATCCGGTTTATCCTTATGATGAGTCTCCACCCCTTGATGACATTATGTCATTTATTACTAGTACTTCTATCTAGTGGGGTTTCAATCCTCGGATCACCTCTCACGAGTTGACCGAGACTCATTATCTCTTTTTCCGGATTTCTTGCCATTCCATTTGGCCTATCTCTCATTTGCACACCATTCCTTTGGAGAGATGTGTGTTTTTGTATGCTCTTGTTTCTGATGCTCCTATGAGCTTTCCTCATCTTTTTATTTGTTCATTGATTGAGGTGCATCGAAGTAGTTCTATTGCACATGCTTTGTTCTTCCCCATTTTTATTCACTGGATTTTGTTACATCTCGGTTTAGATGAGTTTCCGGCGTCTGAGCTTGTCCATATCATAGCTCCCTTAGGTGCCACCTTTCTTAGGCAAAGGGCTGCTCAGATGAGAGGTAGCTCTAAACGTCCTAGGGTTAAGCCTTCCGATGTTGCACCTCCTCCTCCTTTTTCTACAGGTGATACTACTACTGAGGAGTCCGTTGATCCTGCTAATGATGCTGCTGCTGCTGATGTTCCTCCACCTTCTGCCTTGGATGATTCAGACATTTGACGTATGTTGGAGACTATCATGACCGTTCAAGCGGCTCATGGTCAGATTTTGGTGGACATGCTTGATGAGCTTCGTGCCTTGCGAGCAGATTTGGAGCATTTGAGATGATCACCTCCGCCACCTCCTTTTGATGATGGATTATGATTTCCCTTTGGCATTCCATCACAAAAAGGGGGAGTACATATGTAGAGGAGATTTAGTAGTTAGGGGGAGATTTTTCATGTTTTGAGCTTGTGGAGCTATTAGATTGTATCTAGGTGCTTTATTGTGTATTTGCATTTTTGGCTCTTGATGTATTCTTTGTTTTGTTTTGGTTATTCATGATAGGGGGAGATACATTGATTGCATATGTTTCTTGTTTCACATTGCTTATTGATTTATATTTATGAGGTTATTCATGATATATGTCTTTATTTTATGTTATGTGAAATCAAGAAGTTATTTATGTTTTACTTGTATTTTCCACACATGCGTTTATGCGTTTGTTAAGTGTTTTAAGAAATATACAGGTTGATTCAGTCGTGCTACTGTCTACAATTGCAACTGATAGATAGTAGTTAGGTTGAATTTGTTGTGTTGGGCAATAATTTTGTAATGGGCTGTTTTTTGTAAACTTTGAGCATTTTGTTTAAGTTTATGTTTTGTCACGGATTGCCAAAGGGGGAGTTTGTTGGGTTCTAAGACTTTAGGTTTAAATGTATTAGAACTTCAATTTGTAATGTTGGCAAACCATGATCAAAACGTTTTATTCTTTGTTTTAAACTTAAGTATGTTTATATGTAAAGTTGGAATCGAGTAGCTGCAAGATTTACTATGTAAATCTGCCTGGCTCGATCGTTCGAAGCTCATGCAGATTATTTTTCTACAGAATTTTCCAACTCAGCCTAAGCCGTTTGACATGTAGGGTTTTATGTTTTGTCTTAAGTATAAAAGGGAAAACCCTAGCCATGTTTTTGTGTTGCTCCTTATGCTGTGTGTGTGAATCTTTTGTGAGATCAAGAGGTGTTTGCCTTCACACATACTTAGGGTTTCCAAGATTCAAAATTATGTCAAGAACTTGGTGATCGATTTAGTTGCTGCTTTAAGAGCTTAAAGATACACAAGCGGGGGTGCTTGTACTTGCTGGGAATTCAAGAAAGAAGTTGTTTGTGGATTCGGAGCTGTCACGTGGTCGTAGTAGTAAGTTTCCTACTTAAGATAGCAATAGGATGTTAGTGGTTTAAGTCGCTATTGTGTAAACTTCAATTCTTTCATAGTGGATTCAGTTTTACCTTGAGGATAGCTAGGTTAAATCCTCCCCAGGTTTTTATTGGTTTGGTTTCCTGGGTCATCATATTTTTGTGTTCTTTATTTTCCGCACTTTACATTGATATGATATATGTGTGTTAACCTAGATCTAATTAATTTGACTAAGTAATCACTTGGCTAATTAACTAGGTTAATTTAGTTGTGTTTTAAGGGGTCTAAAAACAAACACAAGTCACCCTAAAAAATTACTGAATTCAGGCATATTAGCTTATGCAACGTGTTATATAAGATTATCTCTAAAGTTCTTGCCAACAGGCTGAGAAGAATCTTAAAGGAGGTGATTCATGAATACCAGAATGCATTTGTGCCAAGCAAATCGATAACAGACAATGTGCTAATAGCTTTTGAGATGATGCATTGTATTGATCAAAGAAGGAAGGGTAAGGAGGCCCTAATGGCTGTAAAGCTTGATATGAGCAAGGCCTATGATAAGGTAGAATGGTCGTACCTTGAAGCCATGATGAGAAGAATGGGTTTTCACAAGAAGTGGATTTTGCTAATGATGATGTGTGTGACCACAATGTCTTATTCAATATTGATAAACAGGAAGCCAAAAGGGAAGATCAACTCGTCGAGTGGATTGCGACAAGGAGATCTGATCTCACCATACCTATTCCTTTTATGTGTAGAGGGGCTGTCAGCTATGTTGAGAAAGGAGGAAAGGGAAGGTCACATTAAAGGGGTGGCTGTATGTAGAAGGACACCGAGAATCTCCCACTTGCTATTTGGTGATGATAGTATTATATTCTGTAGGGCTTCGATCTCAGAATGTGATTGAGTGATCAAGGTGTTGGAGGGTTATGAAAGAGACTTAGGCCAAAAAATTAATAAGGAGATAACCTCCTTATTTTTCTGCAAGAACACGAGGAGGGATGTATAGGATCAGATTAAGTAGAAGTTTGGAGCTAAAATTATCCAACATCATGAAAAGTACCTGGGGTTACCCCCTCTAGTTGGAAAGGGTAAAAAGAAAGCACTTAATAGAATAAAAGACCAAGTAGGGAGGAAGACTGCGGGGTGGAAAGGCAAACTCCTATCAAATGCAAGTAGGGAGATCCTTATCAAAGCCGTAGCATAAGCCACGCCCACCTACACAATGAGTGTGTTTAAATTCCTGGATTCGCTATGTAAGGATCTAAACTCCATGATGGGGAATTTCGGGTAAGGTCAGAAGGAAAAGGAAAGGAAATTATCTTGGGTTTCTTGGGAGAAGCTATGTAAACCAAAGTCTAAGGGGGGGATGGGTTTTAGGGATCTTAAGGCCTTTAACTTAGCCCTTCTCGCAAAGCAAGGATGGAGAATATTGGAAAACCCAAGATCATTGGTCCATAGGGTCTACAAAGAGAAATATTTAGCAAAGGTTCTGTTCTTGTAGGCTAAGTTGGGTAAACGGCCCTCCTATGCGTGGCGTAGTATTTTGGTAGCAAAGGAAATAATTGTGAGGGGCTTTCAGTGGTGTGTTGGTAACGGGCAAAGGGTGCATAAATGGAAAGATAGGTGGATTCCAAGACGAATTTTTTTTTTAAAATAACAATAAATATTAAACAATTTAGTTAATTGTCATATTTCAAAACAATTTTGAAAAATAACATCTCGAGTATCTAAAACTCGAGTTCCAGATGGAACTCGAGTTTTTAAGTCTCGATTCGGTGTAAAAAAATTGCGCTGAAAATCGAGTTTTAGAGACTCGATTTTCATAAATTGCAAAAAACGCCGCTATAGGTCTATAAAACGTCACTATAGGGCTTAAAAACGCCACTATAGGACTCCTTAAGCCTGTACTTATAAAAAATTTTTTTTGCAGGAAAACGTCGCTATAGGGTTTTAAAACGTCACTGTAAGTCTTAAAAACGCCACTATAGGTTAAATTTTTTTGCATAAAACTCGAGTTTTAAGACTTGAGATATAAAGCGAGTCTTTTAGACTCGAGTTCTAATATGGATCTCGAGTTTCAAAAACTCGAGATGTTAGTTTTCTAAATTGTTTGAAAACGTGCCTAACTAACTAATTTGAATGGTTGAAGGAAGCTGATTTGCACAATACCTCTTCCAAGACCTGACTCCTTCAGTGCAATCAGCCCACGTATTCCCTAGGCTGAGGTGGAACTGGTGGCAGATCTCATTTATGTTGATAAAAAAATTTGGGATGTGGCTAAGGTGAGAAATATCTTTCTTCCCTAGGAAGCAGAGGTGGCGTTGTGCATTCCAATCAGTAATAGATTTCCAGAAGACTCATTCATACGGGCTTGGACCATAAAAGGAAAATTCACAGTCAAGAGTGCTTATAGAATGGTGCAAAAATGGCTGAAAGAAGGTAGTAACCGATCTGAAACAGGTAGCATCTCTAATAATTCAAAGATGAAAGCCATCTAGAAAATGATTTGGAAGCTAAATTGTCCAAATAAATTCAAACATTTTATGTGGCAAGCTTGCAAGAACATCCTCCCAACTAAGAATTGCCTAAAAGCCAGTGGAGTGGGACTAGAAGATTGTTGTGCTTTATGTGGCCTTAGTGAGACATCGGGGCATATCTTATGGGGCTATAAATTTGCTAAGGCAGTTTGGAGCGCAGCAAAAATTAAATTGCTTTGCTACCTAATTCATTGAGGGACTTCATAGATCTAGTATGGGTGGTTATGGAATCTCACCCAAACATTGATTGGGTCACGTTTGTAGTTACAGCATGGAGCCTTTGGAACAATAGAAATACCATAGCACATGGTGGACAATCAGAGGACAAGAAGCACTTACCAGGTTTGTGACTGAATATATAGATGAGTTCAAGTAGGATCATCAGAATCCGATGAGAGTTTCATCCTTAGCCTCACAACCATGGTCACCACTACAGCAAGGATAGTACAAGGTTAACACTAATGGGGCTATATCCAAGGAGGTGGGGGGTTGTGGTATAGGTGGGTTATAAGGAATGACAGGGGACAAATGATGGGATAAATGAGTAAAAGAATGGAGCTCCCTTTAGGTGCATTAGAAATAGAAGCCAAAGCTATGGAAGAGGGTGTGCAACTAGCCTGGGATCTCAGCCTCAAGCAGATCATTCTTGAGAGTGATTCTCTAACAGTGGTTGACTCTTTGAGAGAGCACAGTTTGGTACCAAGCAGCATTCATAAAGTTGTAGAAGGAACAATAAGGAATCTGTGTTGTTTTGATGCGTGGGAAGTTTCCCATATGTGTAGGGGCAGCAACTTTGCGGTTCACGTTTTGGCAAGACATGCCAAGTCTGTTACTAAATGTATTATATGGGTTGAGGACACCCCACCTATAATAGCTAATCAAGTGCATCATGATTTAATTTGTATGAACTCTATTTAGTTTTAATGAAATCCTTTGTTGAGAATCAAAAAAAAAAAAAAAAAAAAGATATGTGTGTGCATGCTTCATGCATGCGTATGAATACACATGCATGCGTGCACATGTTAGGGTTCCAAAAACTATGAAAGGTAAGTTTTTTTGCATTTAAACTAGGTTTCGAACAAATCCCACATCATCTGAGAGTCACCCCAAACTCCTATTTTTAGACTATATAAAGCCATAAAATGTACATTTTCAAAGAGGATGAGTGGTAGAACACATAAAATTCACTAAAAAATAGTGAATCGAAGAGGGAGTTTTTTACAAAACATTCTCAAGTCAAATTGTGTTTGATTGGGAATTGTCAAAATCAAGCTCTATAGAGTTCTAGTGTTGAGGTAAAATTTCTAACTTTGGCTCTTCACTTTTCTTTATTTTTCCTTTGTTCTTATGTTTATGTATATGTTTTAATTTCTTTAATATGTTTTTTTAGCCTAGGTTTATTCTGTTTTTGTGTTTAAAGCATGATATTGTGTTTTCTTTGCTCTTTGTTTTGGTTTTCTGGGTTTAGGGCTTCGAGAGTGAATGCGTGCGCATGTAGCTTGCATGCATACACATACAGTTGGGATGCGTACGCATGCCTTATGTATGCGCACGCATACTCTTTACCAAAAACCCTAATTTTGTTTTCTATTTATTTCTACTTTGTTTTATTTACATGTTAGACTCTATTTAACTCAGTTTTCACATCTATATACATCTGTTTACCTTGTTTTTTCTTGCTTTGTTTGTTTTAACTCTTTTGTGCTTATTAGGGTTTTCTTTTTTGTTTAGATATCTTGACATGTTTGTTTGAATCTGCCTTATGATGTTTTGGCCTTTGGGAATGTAGAAGTCGTATTTTGTCTGCCCTCAATTTGCATGCCAAACCTTGAAAATTCCAAAAATATTATCCTTTCTCCAGTGGGCTGCGGAAACATTTCGATCGACGTGGCACAACCCGTTCAAGCATCAAAGCACTCGAAGTGTCTTTTCTGGTCAAATTGACCAAAAGCCCCCCGGTCAAGCTTGGGTTGACCAAAAGTCAAATGAGGTCAAAGTCCTCCTGAAACAACATTTTTCATGCTTTTACCTCAAACCTGAGCCACTCGGAGATTTTTGTCAACTTTGACCAAGTTTGACCTGACGTTGACTCCTAGGGGCACCAGAAACTCTAATTTTTTATCCATCCACCAGAACGAGTTGGGGCTAGAGTCATTGCAAAGATTATCAAATTCCCTGTTCAACAACTATTCATAGGTAGAAATTTGAGTTAAAACGGTTGAGATATCTAGGAAAATATGTAAAGCACGACAACAAGCTTCCCGAGGCCATAACTTTTAATCCAACCGTGGGATTTTCAATTTCTTTACTGTTCAAGAAACTAGACATCCAAATCTTTTCAAGAACACCAAGATTGGCTCAATCGGAGTTCGGAAAGGCATTCAAATATGTGGTCAAAGTCGGAACCAAAAAGTGGGAAGAAGGCAAAATTGTTGACATCAGTTGAGTTGACCTCGCATACCTTGTATGGCCGCTGGCCCGACTTGGCGCGCATACATGGTACGCCAAGCCTTGGGAAGCATGCCAATGTCCATAAATGCCCCCAGACCCCTCATTTTGCAAAAAAAAAAAAAAAAAAAAAAAACAAACAAACAAACAAAAAGAAGAAGAAGAAAAAGAAGATTTTGGGCAAATTCTCTCTCTCCTCTCTCTAATTTCTCTCCCAACCACATCCAAACACCACCAAAAACCTTTGATTCTTCTCTTTTCTCCACAATCACAAGGTATGTTCTTACACCCAATCTTCCTCTCCTTGGTTCCATATCTTGGATTTGAGGTTTAGGGGTGTGCATGTAGCCTTTTAGCTACAATCCACACCCTTTTATTTTTATAGATTTTTCTAGTTCAATAATATGCTTTATTGCTTTTCCTAGCATGTCTTTATAGTTTTTCTAGCATGTTTCCTTGCTTATGCCGTTCGCTTTGGTGTTGTTGGTCTAGCCTTCTTGGGTTAGGAAATCTCTAAATTTAATGTTTATGCATAGATATACAGGCCTATGTATTCTTTGCCATGTTAATGCTTAGATCTACATGCCTATGTGTTCTTTGCATGTTTATGCTTTGATATACATGCCTATGTTTAGTTCTGTGTCTCTTCAGGCCCCGTGTCATGCCTTTGCTTGGATCTAAATGTTTATGTGCCCCGTGCCATGTTTGTGTGCTTAGATCTATATGTTGATTGCTATGCCATGTGCTTCTATAGCCCTTTTGTTCTTTGATGTCTCTTCTTCTTGTGTTTTGGCCCTTTTTGGTGAGGTGTAGATCTAGATCTTGTGGACTTGGCCTACATCCTCACACCTAGGCCTATATCAAAGGGTTTGTATCATTTGAGGGGTTCTCTCAAAAAGAGATTTGAGTGCTTAAGGCAACTCTCTTTTTGGGTAATAGTGTGGAGTCGCCACCTTTTTTTTTAATAAAAAAAATAAGGAAAAATAAATTACAAGGCTTCGTTCCTAATACAATCTATGTAAAATTTACAAAGCTTTGATCCTAGTTACAATCTACAAAAACAAAAGATAAAACACTAGTCTACCATCCAAAAACCTAAGCTCAAGGGCTAGATTACGGAATGGGAAGGTGTTAGGCACCCATTCCGTCCAGATAGAATATGATCTTCTAGACTCTACATGACCATTATATACCCTTTTGTATGATATTGAATGATATGCTATAATACATGTAAAAAACACTTGCTTGACAAAACTAATTTAAACAAATTTGTCTTATGAATATGCCCTATTCTCATAAAAAAAATTAAAAAAAAAAAAATCAGATCTGTTTTGAAGGTTAAGAATGAAATCTGATTAATAAAAATCAGATCTATTTTGTAGGGATAAAAAAATGGGATTTGGTTAATAAAAATCAGATTTGTTTTATAAGAGGAAAAAATTGGGATTTGATTAATTAAAAATCAGATCTGTTTTATAAGAGATAAAAAAAAAAAAAAAGGATTTGATTAATTATAAATCAGATCTATTTTACAAGAGGAAACAAAACGAGATTTGACTGATTAAAAATCAGATCTGTTTTACAAGAGGAAAAAAAAAGAGATTTGATTGATTAACAATCAAGTCTTTTTTATAAGTGAAAAAAAAAAATGAGATTTGATTGATTAAAAATCAGACCTGTTTTGTATAAGAAAAAAGAAAAAAAAGAAAAGAGATTTGGTCAATAAAAATTAGATCTATTTTATAAGAGAGAGGGAAAAAAGAAGAAGAGATTTTTAAAAGTGGATCCATATTCATAATTCGAATCTATTATGCATGCATCACATATTTATGGAATGACATAAAAAAAACCTTAACCTAACTATTAATTCATTCTTTGAAAATTCAAAATCTGCAGCATTTTTATTTAAGATGAAAACTATTTCAGAAAAATTTTCATATTTTTTTTATTGTTTTCTTTTAGAAAAAGCTTTGGTGATTAATTGTAGATCTTGAATTTAAAGAAAAATTAAATCACGAACATGTTAATCAATTAGAGAAAATCCCAACCAAACATGTGAACATGGCATACATGAATTGGGAACAAGATCATAATGAAATCAAACACATATTAACAAAAACCATGCAATGAACAAAACAACATATCAATTAAGAGAAAAGAAAAAAACAAATACAAGAACGAAATTAAATACCTACTTGCATGAATATGACCTTTAATGGAAGAATATTTTAGAAATCAAAGAAATTTTCACCTTTTTGAGATCTAAAATATTTCACTTACAAAAAGGAATTCTTAAAGCCAAAACTTCTAGAACGCCTTTAACATAAGGGGAGCAAAGAAGTCATAAAAAGAGAAACCTTGAATTCTGATCTTTTTCCTCTATTTATAGAGGTTGAGATGCCTTAAAAATAAGCTGAATGAGATCAAATAGGAATTGGAATGCATCCTTATCTCTTAAAATTCGAAAAAGATAGGTTTTATCTTAATTAGAAGGTTTACGGGCTGAGCCACAAATTTGGGCCAATTGGCACTTGGGAAGTGCCGATTGGCACTTGCCATGTGCCACCGACAATCCAAGAGTGCCGACTGGCCCTCTTGGAGAGCCCCCTTTTCAATTTTGGTTCGATTTGGACTCTTTTTTTGAGGATTTTTGAGTCGGAAATCGCATCTAGACGCATTTTTAATTCATATTCTAAAAGTTAATCCCTTTTTCTTGATAATAAGGTCTTTAAAGTAATAATTACCTAATAGATAAATATTCTAAAAGGACTTAATTATCAACAATTTCTTATTATCTGATTATCCATTTTATTTCCATGCAAGCAAGCTTATTTTTAACAACAACCAACAACCAACAACCGATCACAGAATTATTTAATTAATTTAATTGTTTAACCAATCAAAATTAATTTAAATTAATCACGCGTGATTAGTTCCACCTAAACAAAATGCACGTAGACCTTGAAAACTTGATCATGTGATATCTTTCAATTCGACGATTCGATTTAGGAATCGGGCATATCATCGCAACTGTTAGAATCTCAAGATCATTTTTATGAGATGCAATGAATGAATTAATGCATGTAATGAAACTATGATTTTTTCGGGTATATGAATGGTCATTCTAGCCATCTTCCAAGATTAAATTATGGGTGTAAAATTGAGTGTCTACAATGTCTATGTTTGCTTGCTTGTTTCTATACTTGATGCCTATGGTTGCCTGTCTAGATCTAGGCTTTGCCATGCTTTGGCCCTTCGTGGGCTTGTGCTTGTTAGTCCTTAGGGCCACTTGCTTATGTGGTTGCATCCGTCCTTCCTAGGGCTTAGTTGGATGTAAGCACTTGCGAGATACACCTCCATGGTGTTGGTGTGCTTAATACACACCTTTCTTTGCTCCGTGCAATGTTGATATGCTTGCCTTGCTTACTTTGTGCCACCTGTTTGTCTTTCTTTGCTTCTATGCATCTTTGCATGCTTGCCTACATGTTCATGTATAAGTCTATGTGTCGTCCATACTCCAATCTAATGGAACTATGGATACTCGATCCAAACCTATATTTGTCTTCCTAGGACACCCTCTTTGTTTGATAACACGTTTGTTTTCCCTTTCATATGCCTATCATGCTTTGTTTGCCCCCGTTTGGCTCTCTTTGTTAGTATGTTCTTTGCAAGCTCTTACTTTTTCCCTTATTTCTTTCTTTACCTCTCTGCTGGCTTATTTCTTTTGTCTTTGCATGTACACGTATGGAGTGAGGACACATGGAGCGACGGCACAACCTCTTAGGTGCGAGCAAAAAGGGCAAAGATGCGAGCTAGAAGACCAACCCTGAAGAGGGCAATGTTCAGTAGATTAGAGGCTTAGCCTTCCCGAGTGGTTATGTCCTTCTATCTCCCTCTCTAAGCCTCTTCTCTAGAGCATGTATTAGGGTTCCCCCTCTCCTTGTACCCTTTATCTTTTCCTACTCCTTGCTTGGGCCACATTCCTTAGGTATGGCATATGTTTGTTTTACATTTCCTATACCTTGTTGGGCCATACCCTTGGAACGTTGGAAATGTCCGATTTACTTTCCCACTTTGTGTGGTTGCATTATGCATTGTTCATAATGTATGGCACATGTTTGTTTTGTAGGAAGATGGTACCCTATGGAGACAATCATCCTTTGCTCTACTAGATTTTCCCTAATAGTTTGACTAGCCTCGCAGCCACATGGTATATGAGTGCCTAAGTCACTCACTTCGCAAGCCTAATTCCTATTGGGAAGTGCATTGATGAGGGTATTAGGAGCAAGAAAATAGTCAATCCTGAGGCTCTGATTTCTATGATAGAACAACGGGTGAAGAAGGCAATCGATCGCAAAGGGAAGGAAGCTGATGTTCATGCGATTGACAAAGCACCTAAAAGAGCTCGAGGTATTACCTCTATTTATACAGCTCTAACCGCTTGACCCTATCAATAACAGGTTCAGCTAGCCCATGTGTTTCCTTGAGCATTTAACTAAAGGGGAAGGCTAGATCAACCCCGCTATCCTAGAGGAGAACCCCAGAAATTCTCTTTACTACCAATGCCCGTGGTAGAGCTCTATGCTTATCTATTGCATAAAAAGCTAGTAACTCCAATATTTGTGAAACCCAGAGATGGTCCTCCTCTGCCCGATTTTGACCTACCCGAACACTGTTTTGGAGCCAAAGGGCATACTTTAGAAAAGTGTACACAGTTGAGGTATCGAATCCAAGACCTCATTGACAACAAGCTAATATAGTTCAACAATGCGGCCGGGCCAAATGTTATCACCAACCCCTTGCCTCCTTATTAGGAAGGGAATGTGAATGCTATCTCCATAATGGAAGAAAGGATTCTAGATTTCTCATCCCCTTTCGTTCCCTTGGAAAGCCATGCTGTGGGCCCTAGCCTAGGAAAGTCACTTTGTTCTCGAGAACATAGAAGCTCTAAGTTTTGATTGGGAAGTTTACTCATTCTGTGATAGTGGTGATAGGCATGCCCTATTTGATTCTAGAGTGCTCCGAGCACAAGTTCAGAGTCTAGCCAACTGTGGTATCATCTGGATCGAAAGAGAGGTCGTACGGAGAAATGATTGCATGGTAGCCAGCCTATGCCTTCCAAGTACCCAAGCGGGAACTAGCCACAATGCTATGACAATAGGATCAAGGAAAGAATGGGATGAATACTTGCGAGAGTGCTTATGTAAGATTCCTCCAACTCCTCTGACTTCGGTCTTTATTGAAGAGATTACAGAATCACTCATGGATTTAGGGGCGCCAGCTCCAAAGAAAGGACAAACCACGCCAGCTGTCGAAGGTTTTGCTCCTCTAGTCTTAGCATTACCTGCAATCACGGAATCCTCTAGTTCTGCCAAGGTCTATCCAAGGAATCTCTCGAGCTCTTGGTCTAAAAGCTTTAGAAGCTTCTTTGCCTGGCCTAGTCATCATCAGTCTAAAGTTGTTCTCCTTGGCACCAAATCTACAAACGCAAGAAGGTGTGGTCATTCATAAGTTGAAGCCCTTCCTTTACAAAGGTAGTCATTGTGTCCCTTGGAAGTAGGATGTGACTTTGATCTCCAACCGAACTGGAAGGGAAGAGGTTTGCTCTAATATCTCTACAGGCCTAGCCAGACTTACTAGGAGTGGTCGATGTTACACTCTTAAGGAATTAGAAAAAAGGAGGAAAGAGATTGGTAAGTGCATAGCTGAGCCAATCAGGAATAGGGTCACCACTAAAGAAGTCGAGGAATTCTTGAAAACCATCTAAAAGGCTTATTATAGTGTGATTCATCAGTTGAACAAATCTCCAACTCAGATTTCTAATTTAGCCATGTTGCTATCTTTTGTGGTCCATTGTGAAGCTCTATAAAAGGTGTTGAAGGAAACACATGTTCCTACTAGCATTACAAACTACTCCTTCGAGGGTATGGTATCATTGGTTTTGGCCACCAACCAAGTCTCTTTTTCAGATAATGAGTTGCATTTAGAAGGTAAAGATCATACCTTGGCTATGTACATTGTGGTCAAATGTGAAGACATGATTGTCGTAAGGGTGTTGATCGACAATGGATCAGCCTTAAATGTCTGCTTGATGGCCACTCTTAAGTGCCTAAAAGTGGATATATATTTTATTAAGCCTAGCACTAGATCATCAGAGCCTTTGACGGCATGTGCCGTGAAGGCAGGGTGAAATTGAGCTAATGATTGAGATTGGGCCGAGATCCTTCATGGTCAACTTCCAAGCGATGAAGGTTGACTCTCCTTACAATATGCTTTTAAGGAGGCCCTAGTTGCATACAACAGGTGCTGTCACATTTACCCTTCATCAGAGACTCAAATTCATTACCGAAAATCAGTTGATCACTATTATGGCTAAAGATCCCATGACTATCTTCCAGAAGACATCCATCCCCTACATCGATGCTAATGCTTTTCTGGAGGCGTCCTTCCATAGTTTTAAGCTAGTTTCCATGATTCACATTGCTTTAGAGCCTGAGTCCGACTAGTCCACAGCAGTTTTGATGGCCGCTATGTAGATGCTCAACTTTGGGTACCAACTAGGCCAAGGCCTCAGAGCCATAGGACGTGGGAGCCTTGCTCTCATTGAACTCTTAAATAGTAAAGGAAGATTCAGTTTAGGGTATGAACCCACTCATGAAGAACTCTTTCAAGCTTCTAGAGGCAAGAAAAGGAAGTGCGACACTTCAGGGATGTCTATTCCCCATATTAGAACACTTTTCCAGCTCTGGCTGAGATCATTATGCCATAACCTTTCACGGATTTAGAAGATGAAGAGCCTGATTTGGCTTGCATTATTCAGTTCTATTCCGAAGAGTTCTCTGTGAATGCCATCACATCTTCCGAAGTTGATCTGACTTCTACTATCCAACCAGGGATGCTGGGAGAGATGGCAGGCCTTTGGACCATTGAGCCTTGCTTTGTGGTTGCACCAGCTGAGTAAGGAGTATTCCATCTTCGAGTGATTGGGCCTCCCGATCACCTGAGAGGGTTGGAATAGCATATCTAGTTTGTTTTGCATGCTTCTGTCATTTCTTGCTTTATTTCTATTCCCTTTTCATTTCCCCAGTTCGTTTTCCCAGAAACAACAAAAAAGAGCATTTCCCTTTTATCATTATCAGGCATGAACTTTGTTTTCCCCTTACCCATAATCCAGTAATGAAATATTCAGCGTATTATTTAGGAAATTTTTACATCTCTCTTTACTTGCTTTCTTATGAATATGTGTATGCAATTTATCTTATATTTCTCTATATATGTTCCGCTCTATAGGATCTGTTCTGATTCCTAAGTGGGTACATCATCCCTTTTCCATAATGAGGGTGTGGATGATGTGAATGAGACAATAGAGTTGGATCATGATGTTGAAGGAATGGAAGAGGTCCTAAACTTACCTCGAGACATCCTAGAATCTCTGAACAGAGAGAACGAAGAGTCCAAGCCCAATATAGAAGAGACAGAGGTGATAAACCTAGTCAATGAAGGCAAGACATAAAAACCATCAAGATTAAGGTAAACTTTCCCAAGGACATGAAAGATGAGCTCATAGCTTTATTGAAGGAATTCAAGGAGATCTTTGCTTGGTCATCCATAGGATTCCAGTTAAATTTGAATGCTCCTTAGTCCAGAAGGCTCTCCGAAGGATGAAGTCAGAGATTATCGTGAAAATCAAAGAAGAAGTGGAAAAGCAGTTGAAAGCTGGTTTTCTTACCACTATAGCCTGTTCTGATTGGGTTGCCAACATTGTTCCCTAAGGATAATTTTTCCCTGCCACATATCGACACCCTGATTGATAACACCATGACCAACATGTTCTTCTCCTTTATGGACAGGTTCTCAGGTTATAATCAAATCAAGATGGCTAAAAAGGACAAAGCCAGGACAGCGTTCACCAGTCATCGGGGAACCTACACCTATGTTGTCATGCCATTTAGCTTGAAGAATGCTGGGGTGACCTTCCAGCGAGCCATGGTAACCCTATTCCATGATATGATGTATAAGGAGATTGAAGTCTATGTGGATGATATGATTGCCAAGTCATGTACTCCTAAAGATCAATTGATAGATTTGAGGAAGCTATTCAAGCGCCTTATCAAATATAGGTTAAGGCTTAACCTTAACAATTGTGTCTTCGGAGCCAGTTCAAGGAAATTGTTTGGCTTCATAATTAGCCAGAGAGGAATTGAAGTGGACCTTATGAAAGTCCAAGCCATCAGGGACATGCTTGCGTTGAAAACTGAGAAACAAGTTCAAAGCTTCTTAGGAAGGATCAATTACATAGCTCGCTTCATAGTGCAGTTGACAGCCATGTGTGATCCCTTGTTCAAGCTCTTGAAGAAGGATACAATGATAGAATGGATAAATGAGTGCCAAGCTGCCTTTGATAGGATTAAGCAGTATCTTTTGAACCCTCCTATTCTAGTTCCCCCAACGTCGGGACATCCATTGATTCTTTATCTAGCGGTGCAAGAAGCATCCATAGGTTGCATGTTAGCTAGCTAAATGAACCCGATCAAAAAGAGAAGGCTATTTACTACATGAGTAAGAAATTCGCCAGTTCTGAGATCAATTACATCGACATTGAGAAGACATGTTATGCCCTACCATGGGCCTCCCGCAAGTTGCAACAATATATGCTTTACTTCACCATGCAGTTGATTTCCTGCATGGGCCCCATTAAGTATATCTTTGAAAAGCCTACCCTCATAAGGAAGATCTTCCGTTGGTAGATGTTGCTATCCGAGTTCGATATTGTGTTTGTGGTGCAAAAGGCCATTAAGGGCTAAGCCATAGTTGAGTACTTGGTGGACTAGCTATTGAATGATCCAAATTTCTCAGAATCCCTCTTTCCAGATGATGATCTTTTGGGAATAGAGCCAAAACCAAGCAGTGTAGAACCATGGCGTTGGAAGCTTTATTTCAATGGGGCTGCAAATAGCACTAGAAACGG
Source organism: Quercus robur (assembly GCF_932294415.1). Lineage (NCBI taxonomy): Eukaryota > Viridiplantae > Streptophyta > Magnoliopsida > Fagales > Fagaceae > Quercus > Quercus robur. The sequence goes on along the minus strand of NC_065534.1, from coordinate 51,561,473 downwards.
AGTGGGAATAGTTCTAGTATCCTCGATGGGCCAACGAATCCCTGTTTCAGTCAAGCTGAATTTTGATTGCACGACAATGTCACAGTGTATAAAGCATGCATAATGGGCCTACAAGTTTCCTTAGAGTTCGGCACGTACGATCTAAGTGTCTTTGGAGATTCCCTATTGATCATCTCCTCAATAGAGGGGAAGTGGCAAGCTTGAGACGCCAAGTTAGTTTCTTATTAGAAGTGCCTCAGCCACCTAATCCCAAAATTCCAGAACATTACCTTTGCTTATTCGCCCCGAGCACACAACCATTTGCGGATGCTTTAGCCACCTTGGCTAGCATGGTTAAATTGGCAGAAGGAGATGAGATGAGAAAATTGCGCATAAAGGTCCACGCCGTGTCGACCTACTGCATGGACATCAAAGAATGCATGAACGTTGAAGCTGAAATCAATGGGAAGCAATGGTACCATGATATCAAGGCTTACATCAGGAATGGTGAATACCCATCCAGACCCGTGGATAGTGAGCAAAAGTTTATCAAGTGCATGGCGTGCCAATTCTTCTTGAGTGGGGAAGTCTTGTACACAAGGAACCACGACACTACTTTGCTTCGATGCATAGATACCCCTGAGGCTAACCATTTGAAGGAGGAGATGCATAAAGGCTTTCTTAGAGCCCACGCCAGTGGAACCCTGTTGACCCAAAATATCATGAGAGGCGGCTACTATTGGCTCACCATGGAAAGGGACTATATTAAGCATGTTAGGATGTTCCACCATTGTCAAGTCTACCAGAATAGAAAGAATGTTCCTCCCCGATCCCTACACTCTTTAGCAATGCCATGACCTTTTTCAACCTGGGGAATGGATATCATCGGACCCGTGATTTTGAAAGCCTCCAATGGGCATGAGTATATCTTGGTGGCTATCGATTACTTCACTAGGTGGGTGGAAGCCACTACCTACAAAAGTATCACCCAAGCTGCGATGGCCCGATTCTTGAAATAAAACATCATTTGCCGCTATAGAGTACCAGGAGTGATCATTATTGATAATGGGAAAATGATCGAGCAGCTTTGCCAATAGTTCAAGATCAAACACCAGAGTTTGGTTCCCTATTGTCCTCAGATGAATGGCGCGGTAGAAGCCGCCAACAAGAACATAAAGAATATCTTGGTGAAGATGACAAACACCTATAAGGATTGGCACAAGTTCTTACCATTCTCCTTGTGCACTTATTGCACTTCTGTTCATACTTACACGGGTGCAACCTAGTATTCCTTGGTCTACGACATGGAAGCTGTCTTCCTCGCAGAGGTAGAGGTCTCTCAGAATCTTATCACAGACAAAGTTGTTAGAAGCTGAATGAGCTCATTCCCGATATGAACAACTATACATGATAGACGAGAAGCACATGACCGCGAAGTGTCATAGGGAGTTGTACCAACGCAGTATCGAGCGAGCATGCAATAAGAAAGTTAGACCCAGAGTCTTTGAAGAAGACGACCTAGGCTTAAAGAAGCGCAACCAGGCCATGCCTAATCACAAAGGAAAGTTTGCCCCAACCTACAAAGGCTTGTATGTGGTAAAGAAGGCCTTCTCTAGAAGAGCCATAATCCTGACCGACATGGATGGGCATGACTTCAATATGCCCACCAATTTTGACACTGTCAAAAATCAAAAAAGAGTAAAAAAAAAAAAAAAAAAAAAAAAAAAAGGGGAAAAAAATAACAAAACAAGAAAAGGGAGATTGAAAACCCGAAAGGGCGGTCTACGCAAAAGGAGAGCAAAAGAAAGAGTATGAGAGAGCTATCTAGATTGTAAACTCAAAAAGGCAGTCTAGGTAAAATTTAAGACTATTAAAATGTCAGTTGAACTACGTGATGACCTAATCCTTCCCAGTTTAGATACGTAGGCAACCATCTTGGCCCGATCACATTTTAAAAGAAAAATCAGGCAATTGAATCCGCTTGGGTTTATGATCAAGATCAAGAGAAGAAACATGCACCCTCTAAGTTGCTCTATGTTTATGACACACATGGCCCGCTATGGTTTTATTCAAAGATTTTAAGGCCTATGCCAGTGGAAGATGTACCCCAATGGGAAAGGAAAAGATTCGTCTAGAATAGGATGTATCCTTTGGAACCTGAGATATTGATATACATAGACTTACATTTACCATTTTATTTGTATGATCTTGCATTTTCAAAGCATTTGCGCACATATTCATTAAATATGCCTGTTTTGTGCCTTTCTAATCCTTTCATGCATTCATCATTATGCATTTAAACACAAATATTATAAACATAAATATCTCCTGATAATCAATATACGCAAAAACATCTCTGTTTCCACCTTTTTCTTTTTCTGTTTTTAAGCATGCCTTACAAACTAGACTATGCTTTAAAACTCCAAAAGTGGAAGGCCGCTCGTAATTGCCTAGCAATTTACGACGAACCTTTCCATACATGGTGGAATGCTAACTATATAGCTCATGTGCAGAAATGAAAAGAAATAGAAAAGACTCCAGCAAGTCAAACATGGCCCAAATGGTCTGATACCGCCCTCCATAGCCTCCCAAAGCTGGTGAGAAGAATCAAATCATCCAAGGAATGGGTACGGAGCAACCCTGCTGCATCAAAGCCTAGATCTCTAGCAATCTCCCTAGGTTGGCCATATTGTGGGCGCAAGGGAAAGGGAAAATTAAAATTGGAGTCGCCACCTAGTTATATGGTCTAGGAACCATGAATATAGTGTCCTTTCGAGAAAGGACCTTTGATCTTACTACCAGAGTTTGGGTTCGGAGTTTAGGTATGCTCTTGGGAAGATGTTAGGCACCTAAGATCTCCCAACCATAAGGTTGGCCTCCCATCACTATGTCCTATGTCTTAACCCTATTAAAAACCATTCAAATACTTGCATTCTAGACTCATACACACACTAACATACATCTAGCAAACAACATGGCATCTTTAACCCTAAACACATACTTATCCATCTATCCAAAAAAAGAGAGAGCCAAACATATAAAAGAAAACCCTAACATTCATCTAAAACAAAATAACAACTTAAACATGGCAGCAAGTATATCATCAAACAAAACATATCAAACAAAAAACGTTAACATACTAGAAACCCTAATCATACATCCAAAAACCCTAACACAAATTCATGAACATTGTTAATGCATGTCTTACCCTTTACTTACCTTTCAGTAACACAGCACCTATGGCATCAATGCATAAACATGTGAATGAATGAAGGAAAAAAATGGTCATGGGGCTTGAAACATATGAAAAAGAGGCTTATACAGAAAAGCATGTGAAGGTAGAACAAAACAAACAAAAAATTAAGGTTTTCTAGGTAATGGCATCACGTACACTAGAATAGGTCTGCGTACACACAAGTTTAGCTTGCGTGCATAGGCTAGATCATGCGTACGTAGATCCTTACCCAGAAACCCTAATCAACATAGAAACAGAGCTAAAACCAAAAACTTTAAATCTAGCAATCTATCATGCTTAAAGACAGAAAGAAAACCTAAAACTAACCTAAACAAACAAATGTAAACATAAACTAAGAAAAAGAAACATATTAAAATAAAGATTAAAGTAGAAAAGAAAAAGAAAAGTTTTTAAAGCATACCTTAAAGAAAAAGCTTCTAGGCTTGATTTTTGACCGTTCCCCTCAGTCAAATCTATAACATTTCAATGAAATAGTGATTAGTAATCTTAAAATCAAATGATTGGGACTAGAAAAGGTCCCACTCAAATAAAAAGAGACTTGTGGGTGTTTTGTGAAAAAATCCCTTTTGATTCACTATTTTCTAGTGAATTTTAGGTTTTCTCATGGGATTTTTGTGTATGTGCGTTTTTAAAATATATCATGTAAGGCTTTTTATAATTGAAAAAATGGGGTTTGGAACGGGTCCCAAACGATGTAGGATTTTTTCCAAACCTTAGCCATTTTTGTAGAAAACTTGCTTTTTATATGCTTCTAAAACCCTAGCTGTGTACGCAAGAATGTGCCTACGTACGCATGCTTTAGCTAGTGTACGTAGGCCGTGACTCATGTACGCAGGTCGAGGGCCACTTTTGTCACTTAATTTTCTAAAAATAGATTTTTGGTTATTTAAAAGGTTATATTTTCCATTTTAACACTCTTCAAGTCAACTTAATATCGGATTGGGCTCTAAACTAGCCTTGGGCCTTAGAGTTCAAGCATCGTTGCGGAATGGGGGCCCGAGTCGTAAAGGGTACAAAATGCGGTATCTACAGATGCCTTTCTTTTGATTCACTAAAGGAATCAAAAGAATAAGAGACAAAACATTTTGTTTTGACATACGGCTTGGGCCCAAGCCACACACACAACACACATCGCGCATACATGAGGCAGGGTGCAACTCCGAAGAGCTACGAGGGATTCGTATGTCCGAAGTCCCACCTTTGTTGCTCAGGAAACAAGCAATGACAAGTTCACTATTCCAGAACCTATTTTGCCACTTGCAAGCAAATGGCGAGTCACTCACTATCCTTTAATCACTAAAAAGAAAAAAGAAAACAAACAAAGGTGCTATTACGAGCTAACCTTACAAACAACAAAAAGGATATAGTCTCTGTGGTGTCCATCTGGGGCTCTTGCCTCAAACTTCTCCGGGTGACTTGTTCCTCTTATCTTCTTCATTTCTTTCATTACCTTTTTTGGTGAGGCTTATGCCTCGGGTTGGCCTTGGCCTCTTTCTCTATCACTATCTCTACCTTATTCTACCATGCCTTCATGTTCAATTCCCAGAGGATATATGCATGAGTAGAATCCAAAGGGAGGAATCTTCTGCCTCTTATGACTTGTTTGGAGATGAGAAACTTTCTGAGGAGTAATATGGATGGACTCACTAAGGAGTAGTGTAGATGTGTGATCCACCAGGAAAGAATCTTCTACTTTTCATATAGTTCACTGAGGATTTTAAGGGAGAATCTTCTTCTTCCTCGCTAGGGATTTTTTTGTGTATGGGACTTAGGCTACATTTGGTTCGTGTAAAAGCATTTCCAGAAAATAGATATTTTCTGGAAATGCTATTTTCCGGAAAAGAAAATATTTTCATGTGTTTGGTTGCATTTCAAAAAATATTTCGAAAAATATTTTCGGATGTTTGGTTGTGTTCTTGAAAATACCATAGAAAATACATTTTCTACTTGTTGCTCACATTTTCTCACATTTTCTCGATTACCAAACGAATACATTCCTCAAATCACAAACAAAGCCCAGAAAAAAAATCATCAAATCCGAACAAACGAAGGCGAGATCGCGATCAGTGAGATCGCGATCTCGATCGGCGCGATTGGTGAGATCGCGATCTCAATCAGCGCGATCGGTGAGATCGCGATCTCGATCGACGCGATCGGTGAGATCACGATCTCGATCGGCGCGATTGTAATCGGCGCGATCGCAATCAGAGAGATCGCGATCGCGATCGCGATCGAAGCTTCGCGCGATCACGATCGAAGCTTCGCGCGATCGCGCGATGCATCGATCGCGATCACGATCGACGCCGATCGGCGCGGTGTCTGGATCGGTCTCTCTCTCTCTCGCTGCGAACGATCTCTCTCTCTCGCTGCGAACGATCTCTCTCTCTCGCTGCGTTTGGTCGTGTGTTTCAGGTGTTTTGGCTAAGTGTGTTTCTCTCATAGCTACGGAAATCGTTTGAAGGTAAAACAAGTATGTAAAATGATTTCCGGGTCAACAAGCGTAAATTTTGGTCAAACGGAAATGATTTTCCATAGCTGCCAAACGCGTGGATTTTACGGAAAATAATTTCCGGAAATGATTTTCAGTCAATTCAAACACAGCCTTACTGGGGAAGAATCTTTTGCTTCCTTATTGGGATACCTTAGGGAAGAATCGTTTGCTTCCTCACTTGGGATTTGCTTTGGTGTACTTGGGTCCATTGGGGAAGAATCTTTTGCCTCTTCCATAGGTATGATGCTTGATGTGCTTGAACTATTGAGGAAGAGTCTTCTGCTTCCTTTTATGAGGATAATACTTGATACATTTGGGAAGAAACTTCTGCTTCCTTCACTAGGGATACTCTGCTTGAGATGCTTGAAACGTTGAGGAAGAGTCTTCTACTTCCTTACTAAAGATGATGTTTGACATGCTTAATTCGCTAGGAGATGGTTCTTGAGGTGCTTAAACCACTAGGAATGGTTCTTGATTGGCTTGATCCACTAAATTTTTTTCTTTAATGTGCTTGATCCATTGGGGAGCTTTTTGATGTGCTTGATGCACTGGGGGAATTCTTTGATATGCTTGATCCACTAGGAGAATTTTTTGATAATTTATGTCTAATTGTGGAAGTCTTGAGATGCCCTTTTTATTTTTTATTTATTTTTCCTGTTCATTACTAAACTACACGTAGTTTAGCCATCGAGTGTGTTCTCGCCTTTTAATTTTCTCCAACAGTTACCAACCGTTTCTTTTCTTCTCTTCTTCTTCATTCTCTTCATCTCCCTCTCCTCTTCATATTCTTCCTAACTATTCTCTCTTTTCTCTCTACAAAAACCTCTCTTCCTTCCTTCTTTTCTTCACTTCCTAACTTCATCATCCTCTCAAACTCTCTTATTTTCTCATCCTCTCCCTTTCTTTCATCATCCTCTTCAATGGCACCCAAGGCCAAGAAATCCTCCTACATCCTATCTGCTGATGCCTTCCATCTCACTCGCTGGAGTGGAGTCATAAGGTTGGTGGGACCTTCACCATTGACATACTGGCAAAAGAACCACATTCCCATGGGTGAATCTGCAAGTTTTTCATTTTTTTTTTCTCATTTTCAAGTTACTCTATGATCTTTGGTTTAAATGTGTTTTTGGCTATCAATATGCTTGGGTTTTGCAATAAGATGGGTTGAGATGAAAACTTGATGCCTTAGGAAGGTTAGGGACATGTCTAGGATTGATTTTGGATGATGCTTCCTTGAAAATGTCAAAGAACTACTTCTGTCTGTGTTCTTACATGTGTGGGCTCGGGCCTGTGTACGCAGCTTGTATTCATGCATACGCAGCTCTGTTCTTGCATTCGCAGGTATGTTCTTGAGGTTCTGTGTACGTGGGAATGAACTTGCATACCGGGGTCTTATTCGCGCGCGTGGACCTTGACATGCGTACGTGAGACGCTTGGTAGAAGCCTTGTTCTACCCATTTTCACTTATTTTTCACCGGTTTCACTTCCTTATGCAATGCTAACACACATTTTTTTTCATTTCTGCATCTGAATATCACTACATCATTCTTTTTACCTTCACTCATGCATTACAATACCATTTTCTTCAAATTTTAATTGAATCATGAATCTAATGACATCTCTTCCTTTTTTGCAATCATCATCCCCTTATGCTGGTAGGGGAAGCACCAATAAGGTGGTGGAGTGGTTCAACTTGTTCACCCTTGAAACTAGAGGCTATGTCCGGGTGGTAGGCTTTGAGCCCATTATCAACCTTCTTCCGGAAAAGTCTGCAAGTGCACCTTGGTGCAGTGCCTCATTTAGAGGTAGTGGGACACTACCCACACCTTTCAAATCGTTGAGCAGGAGATAAGGTAACTCCCTATGACTTCTTTCGTATGACCGGCCTTAGTTTTGAGGGGGTCATCATTAGTTTGGACGGTGTGTTGGGTGTGCAGCTGGGCATCGACATGTTGGGGAGGCACTGAGGCCATCCACTACTTCAACATGGTGTCGGATTACATGTTCCTCCCACGAAGGACCACGGAGGAATGTGCTCATATGTTTAGGGCTTTCCTTTTCCATATGATGGGGGCCTACCTCTTTGCCAATGGTGGGCAAATGGTGTCTTTGAGGTGGCTAACCCTCTTCCAGGGTTTTTGGGAGGTAAAAGGGCTAACTGGGGGCAAGTATGTCTTGCTTATCTTTACTCCACCCTCGACACTCTCAGCTAAGGCACTTTGTGGTAGCTTGTGGGGCCTTGGAAGCTCCTTAAGGTCAGTTCTCTTTTTACTCTTTACACTCCCACTTGTAGCTTGTAGTCTTGCAAACTGTATTGTCATCATCTTGCAAACTATCATCTTGCATCTTCTCATCTTTGTGGTTCATCATTTGCAGTGGTGGATTGTTAGGTATGGTTTCATAACTCTAGGCATCGACCTAGTTCTAAGGGAGTTTCCCTGAGTAAGGGCCCATCTAGCTAGGTTAACTTCGGATAAGGTAAGTTTAAGAGTTCTAGTTGTTCATGCCTCTTCATGCATTCCCTTTAGAATACTCTTCTTCTAACCTTATGTCATCATAGGTTAACTGGACTCCATGGGTCGGCTAGCCCCTTCTTGCTTCTCGAGACTTGGAGCTTGTTGCTCTTATCGCTTCAGAGATTACCTAACCTCTTAAAGGAGTGGGCATAAGGGCGCTATACCTAGCAGAGAGAGTGTGATGCCAACTAGTGGATAAAGATAAACCACAGATTTCGATGGACCTTCTTGAGTTCATGCTTGCCTCACCCTCCATGACTGATGCTAATTACAACTCATGGGGGGGTGGCATTTCTTATGCCGAGCAGCTTCTTAAGGGGTTGGATTATGAGGAGTTCAACATTACTCGCCTTATGCCTTCCCATACTGTTCAGGTATATGCTCAATATCTTTTTCTTCTCTTCTCTTTTTCTTTTTTCCATTTTTTTCTTTCTTTCTTTCTTTCTTTCTTTCTTTTCTTTTTCATTTAGAATTGAGCAAATTTTAATTAAGCATGGATTCTCATCATTGCCCAAATTAATAGTTTCAAGAGTGGGTTCCATAGGTTCAATATTCTTTTCCAATTGTTTATTAATTTCATTTTCAAATTCATTTGAATCATTTAAGTGCAAAATTTCAATGTTATGGGACACATTAAAGTAAGCCAAATTAGGATTCATCTTATTGAAAATATTGAAAAATACATTGGAACTTGCATTACAAACTCTTTCCCTATGTTCTCAAAAAACACAACCCAAGTCCAATTATTAATGGCTCCATAGTAGGCATGATGAATTTGGAAGGATAACTTGGTTCTTCATTGGCGATGGTGAACACGTCCCCACTCATCTTCATTATGGTCTTCATTGCTTCAGCATCCATGTAGTTCACCAAAGCGACTTCTTCTTGCATTTCTTTGATCACCATGGTAGGCTTCTCCTTAAAAGTGAGTTTTTCATTGAAGAACATCTCCCAACCCTGATACACCCTTCCATCTTTTCTTGATTCCGTCGCAGCCTTCAAGGAATCCTAGACCCTCCTTGGTCACTTGAGTCTTGATATTGGGGAATGCAACTACCCCTTTTCCTTTCTTTCCAAGGCCTATACTGGGCATATATCCCATGTTCTTCATCATTGCAATTACCTTATGGTTATAATATGGGAACAAATCAGTAGGATACTTTTCATCCTTCAACCCATAGTCAGCCATGTTCAAAGCCACTTATTTGAAGCTAACTCCCTCCTTCCTCGAGTCCATAAACCAGTGTTAGGATCTCACCATCTCCAAGCACTATGGCAATCCCTCCTTTCCATGGGATCTTCATCTTTTGGTGTAGTGAGGAAGGGATTGCCCCATTAGGGTGAATCCAGGCCCTTCCCAAGAGATGGTCGTAATTTGGGGTGATGTCCATCACACGAAACTCCATCATGATTTCCATTGGCCCAATCTTGCAAGAAACCTTGAAGGTACCCATGACCTTTCTTGAAGTGTTGTCATATGCCCTTACAATCAAGGGAGAAGGAATGATGGTCTCCATGTCCAGGCCAACAGTGAGGGCAGTCCTAAAAGCACAAAAATTCAAGACAGATCCATTATTAATAAGAACCATTGGAACCTTGGTACCCATGCATTCAATGGTGATTTGCAAGGGTCTAGTGTGGGTAACTTGTTTGGGACAAAGATCTTCATTGGAAAAAGCAAGGAGAGGGTATGAGGAACCTTCAACCTCCATGAAAGATAATACTTCTAATGGTGTAGTTTCAATTGGCACTTCTTTCCCATTCAAGGCATCCAAGAGAGCATTACGATGCTTTTGAGAGGCCATGAGCAAACCCCATATGGACACATGAGCTTCGGCCTTCTTCAATTGCATCAAGACCCTATCTTCTTCTTCTTCTTTTCCTCTAGGTTTCGTGGGGATCCTTCCACTAGATCCCTACTAGGATGTTCCTTTTCTAAAAGGATGGCTTGTAGTGCTTCCCACTCCTAGTGATATTTGCCACATTGTCCTCCAAAACTCTTTTCTTCAATTCTGTCACCCCTTTGGGGAATATTCCCCATATTGCGATTGCTTCCTTTAGGACTTCATCCTCTTCATCATATATTCCTTGGACATCCACGCCATTGATATTGACATTTGTAGTTTCTATCAACTTTGAGGAATCCCATTCAACTTCATCTATTTGTACTCAATTTTGATATGGAGGGGGAGCTTTGTGGTAATTGGGCAAAAGGTTCTTTCTAATGCTAGGTTTGGTAATGATGTTGGGATTTGGGAGGGTTCCATTTTCTATGAGGTCTTGTATACCGTGTTTGAGGTGAAAGCAATTATCAGTTTTGTGGCCAGATTTTTTGTGGTAGTGACAATATTCATTGAGATTCCAAAAGGGAGGTAGGGATTAGGCATGGTGTGGGGTCTAAAGACTTGATGAATCCTTTGGAGGATAGGTTTTCATATGCTTGGGTAAGGGTCATTCCTAGGTCGGAGAACTCTCGATGAGCTTTCTTTGGGTATGATGGCACTAACATTTACAGGATTGGGTGATTTAGTGATGGTCCCCCCTCCATACGTCTTCTTATTTGGAGGCTTGCTTTCCCCTTTCTCCAATTGTCCATTGTTGAGAGCATTTTCAATTCTTGTTCCATAATCACATAATTCTCCAAATGAGCTAATAGGCGATGATAAAAGCCTACTATTGTAAACCAGAAGCAGGTTCTTGATAATCATGTTGATTTGGTCCATCTCATTTGGCCTATTGACCATTCTAAATGCCTTGTTCTTCCATCTAGTCATGTATTCGGAAAATGTCTCTCCTACGCCTTGTTTGGTAGTCTCTAAATCCCTTAGAGTAACATCAATCATGGTGTTAAAGATGAATTAGTCCACAAACAACTCCACTAGCTCATTCCACACCTTAGTCTTGCTTAGGTTAAGGCTATAGTACCACCTTAATGCACCTTCTGTGAATGAGAGAGGGAACGCATGCAAAGTTTGCTTAGAGGGTGTTTTGTGAAAAACTCCCTTTTGATTCACTATTTTCTAGTGAATCTTAGGTTTTTCCCATGGTATTTCTATATCCATCTATTTTAAAAATGTACCATGTAAGACTTTTTTATAGTTAAAAAAAGGGGTTTGAACAGCTCCCAGACGATGTGGGATTCATTCCAAACCTCAGCCATTATTGCAGAAAACTTGCCTTTCATATGCTTCTGAAACCTTAGCTGCATAAGTAAGAACATGCCTACATACGCATGCTTTAGCTCGCGTACACAAGCCACGACTCACGTACGCAAGCTGAGGGCGACTTTGGTCATTTAAATATCCAAAAATAGATTTTCGCTTATTTAAAAGTTTATATTTTCCATTTTAACACTCCTCAAGTCAACTTAATATCAGATTAGGCTCTAAATTGGCCTTGGGCATTAGAGTTCGAGCACCATTGGGGAACGAGGGCCCGAGTCGTAAGGGCTACATAATGCGGTGTCTACATATATGAATATCAAAGACGAACTAGCTCCCTCTCTATACTGGGACTCGAGGTGCAACCCTACCTCTTTGTATCAAATAAAGCCTACAAGGTGCCAACCTCTGCAGTAGCAACTCTCAATGCCTTCTCCTTCTTGGCTACCTTAGCCTAAATGCGACAAAAAGCCAACTGTGGCTCACTAGGCTCATTAGTTGACCCATATTCCAAGCTCAAAGTAGAATGGATTAAGGACCTAGCCTCCAATAACCTCAATGCTAAATCATCAGCTTTGTTGTTTGCCTCAGCTTGACTAGCCTTCACTATGGCCCTCTCCTCATTTCTCATCTAATCCAAAACAGTAAATCTCTAAGTAAGGTTCACCAGCTCACTCTCCAAGCTAATGACTCGAGATCTCAGCTAAATACACTCCACCTTTATGGTTGTTAGGACATATGTGAATCATGTTAGGATCAATGTAGAATTGGCTAATCCTTTGAAAAAACGCACTTTACTTGTAATTAGGTAGATCTAGGATGTGTTTAATACTTCAAGAAATATATTGTTCAAGCCAAGTATTAAAGCCATGAAGATTGGACCAAGAAACAAGTGAAGAAAAGATGTTCATTAAAGCTAGACAGATTCTCAATAGCTGTCGATAGATAATATCTATCGAGGTCTTGATAGATAGCTCGACAATTGTATCTATCGAGAATTATGAAATTTAGATTTCCAGATCTAATTTTCGGCCCATGCTAATGTAATTGTGTAGGGTTTCTTTTCTCGCAATCCTAGACATATATAAGGCTTATTTTAAATCCGTCACATAAGAGAATACAAGGAGAACACATGCAAAAAGTGACCTAGTGCCTTATTCTCTCTGAAGGAAGCTACTGCATCTTTGCACCTTAGGGTTTTGTAACCAAGTGCTTCTTGATATTCATTGTTGATGAAGTGAAGAACTTTTTATCCAACATCTTCTTCAAGTTGCTGAGTTAGTCACGTACTGGGATCATTGGTTAGTCATGTACTGGGATCTATGCAAAAAAGGGTGGCGTCCATATATTGAAGAGTTCAAAGGTTCCGAAACAGTAGAAGGTTTCTGCTGTAAGTTCATCTACGAGGATTGTAGAGTCTAAGGACAAAAGTTTTGTACTAGATCTAAAACTTCTCTTTATTATAGTGGATTGCTTTTTTGGAAGGTTTTCCCCCAAGTTTTTCACTGTGAAACTAGTTTGTTTCATTGGTTTTCTTGGGTCATCATATCTTGTCTTATTTAATTTTCGCTGTGCATGATATTGATGTTAGTTTGTTTTAACCAGGTTTATTCATAATAAATCTAATTAACAACTAAGGTTTAAAACTTGTTAATTCTATCAACTAGGGTCTAAATTTCCCAACAAGTGGTATTAAAGTGGGTACACTCTGATTGGATTGATTTCCTGAGTGTGATCCTTGACCCCCGTTGTCATGGATCATGGACAATCTCTTTGATTCCTCCTTTATTTGATGGCACTAATTATGTGTTTTGGAAAGTTCATATGAAAGTTTTTTTGCGGGCTCTAGGTGAACAAGTATGGCAAGCTATTGAAGTTGGCTGGATTAAGCCAAAGGAAGCACTGGTAGATTGGGATGAAGCAATAATCAAAGAGGAAAATTTCAACAGTAGGGCCTTGAATGCTTTGTTTTGTGGGGTGACCAATGAGGAATTTAGGAAAATATCACCCATGGAAGTTGCCAAGGAAGCATGGACCATTCTTGACCACCAATGAAGGTACCAAGGCAATAAAGACTGTGAAGCTTCAAAGACTCATTAGTAGTTTTGAAGAAATAAGGATCGAGGAGGATGAGACCTTTGATGAGTTCTATGCTAAACTCAAGGATGTTGTGAATTCTGCCTTCAACCTTGGAGAATCTATAGCAAAATCCAAAATTGTTAGGAAAATTTGTAGGTCCTTACTTGAAAGATTCCATGCCAAGATCACTGCCATTGAAAAAGCAAAGGACATTGATTAAATTCCTTTGACTAAGCTTGTAAGGAATGATAGGCCAAAAATGTATTGACCCCTTGTGAAAAATTAACCAATTAATTTAGCCAAGTGAAATTAATTAGATTCAATTACATGAAATGAGCGCGGTAGCACAAATAAATCACCAAATAACTAAATGCAGCGGAAATTAAATTTGACACGAGTGATTTGTTTACGAATGGAGAAAACCACCGAGGCAAAACCCCACCGGATGATTTTAAGGTCACCACTCCCGAGAATCCACTATTATCCAAACAAGCAGTTACAAGTAAAGGAATCTCAATACCTTATACCAACCAACAATTGAACCCTTACCCCAATACCCAATTGGACTTGTTTGTAGTGACAATCTCTCCTTTTGATGCACGGCTCCCAGTACGTGACTAACCAATTTGATGCACGGATCCCAGTATGTGGCTTACTCCTTTGCACGAATCCAAGTACGTGACTAACTCCACAGCAACCCTTTGATTGTTGTAGTTGATTTGCAGCAACTTCACATAAAAACACCAATAAGATCTTCAATGTTGGTGCAAGAGACTTTGCTTGGTTACAGAACCCAAAGGCATACAAGAAACGCAGCAAGAACTCTTTTTTCTGTAGGAGGACGCTAGGGTTTCTAAAAGAAAACCTTATGAAGCTCTCTAGGGTTAGGTTTTTCTTTTTCCACCTCCTTTAAATAGGAGCTTAATGGGCTCTCCTATTCCAAATAGGTTTACACAAACCTTGGGTTTTCCTACTCCAATAAGAATTATACAAACCCATAAACAAATAGCCTTTTAAAATAAAAACATTGCTAGCTATAGTCTAAATCCTGTAAGCTCAATAGATCGAGACATCTGTCGAGCTTTAATGAATCTCGACAGATCGAGCTTCTATCGAGGAGGTATTGAGACCTGCAGATTGCACTTTTCTTAAGCAATTCTTGAGTAATCTTCATGTCTTCAATTTAACCACCTGTAATGATAATCTTGAACCTACTTAGATTTACCCAAATACAAGTAAAGTGCGTTTTGTCAAAGGATATGCCAATTACATAAAAATATGTCCTTAACAAGGAACCTTCAAACCTATGAGATGGGATTAGGTTTAATGGAAAAAGGTGGAAAGAGTAGAAACTTGGCTCTTAAGGGTATAGAGGAAGAGATTGATAACTCTAAAGATGAAGATGAAAGCAAAGATGAAGATGAAGATGATGATGAGGATGAAGATCTAACCTTCATAGCTAATGAGATTATCAAGCTTCTTCAATTTAGGAAAAAGGGTAAGAACAAACCTCCTAGGAAATCTAAATCCCCTAAGAAGGGTAAGAGTGAGAAACCCCTTATCTAATGCCATGAGTGCAAAGGTTTTGGTCATATGAGGATAGAGTACCCAAACTATCTTATGAAGGAAAAGACTAAGAATTCAAAATATAAAGGGTTGGTTGCTAACTGGATTGATACTAAGAATGACTCTTTTGATAAGTATGTGGATGAATGTGGATACTTTATGGCTTTTACTGCCACAACTAACAAGGTGATTGTGGAGAGTGCTAGTGACAATGAGGATTCTTCTGATGATGAAGTACCTAAGAAGTTGACCCTTTAGGAAGCCTTTGATAAGCTATGCACTGAAATTATAAAATTTGAAAAGACTTCCCATCTTTTTAGAAAAGAGCTTAAAGAGGTAAAAACTGAAAAAAGCTGATCTGTTAGTCAAACTAGATGAGACTACAAGATTAGTTGAGACTCTTGTTGTAGAGAACACCTCATTAAAAGAGAAGGTCAAGAATCTTGAGGTTGAGCTTAGTCAAACTAGAACTCAAATAGAGAGGATGTCTAGTGCAAAACTTGATGAGGTATTAAGTGCTCAAAAGCCTAGTTCTAATAAGACTGGCTTAGGATATGCTATCTCCGCTAGCCCCTCCTCTTCCACAGCTTCTGGATCAAGTACTGTCTTTGTACCCCAATCTGAGAAAGGTGATAAAGGAATGAAATCCAAAATTGATATGGCTAATTCTAAATCCTTTGTTAGACCTCATATTTGTCACAATTGTGGTGTTTCTGGACACATTCGTCCTAATTGCTTCAGGTTGTATCCTCAAAAGCAAGTGTCCAAACAGTCACAAGTTTCCTTTCAAGGACCTACACCTTTGTTTGGAGGGTTATTAAAAGCTTTGAGCTTTTTAACTCAATTTTAGGATAATTTTAATTCTTCTATGCCCTTTAGTACACATACTAGGACACGTGCCTTTTCATCTTCATGGCCAAAAACTCGTGTTGTATGGGTGAGAAAGGAGCCTAAGACTTAATTGTCTTTTCTGTTGTCCTCTGCTTTAATTATTTCTATCTAAAGTAGGACTCTCTTTGCTTGATTTCTTATCTGCTTTTGGAATCATGCTTTCATGTATCTGCATCTTTCTTTCATGCTTTCATTTTGTTTTTCTATTTTTGTTTGATTGTTTTTTTTTTTTTCTAAATAAAAATTGAAAATCAGAAAAATACAAAAACAGTGTGTGTTTTGTGTACATTGGTACTTGTGTACCTTGGATGGCCATTAAAACAAAGTTTTCTAAACTTTGTATATTTTGTAGCTTAGATGAGCATCTCTATGCACAACTAAGAAAGTGAGCTTTGTGGCTCGTGTTTGTGATGAGTAAGATTAAGTAATCTCTTGTACTTAACACTCCTATCACTCTTTTTGACATGAAGGACTAGAAAATCCTAAGAGAAAGGCATTAATAACCATCTCACCACTGTTGCCCGTCAATCATGAAATGACATTTGTATGCTTCAACATAGCAAAAGTGCAATGTCAAAATCTTAACATAATTGGGTATCTCTTTTCTCTCTCTTATATGCCCATGCATGATATGCTTAACAAAAGAAAATATGCTAAGAAAAATAAAAGCAAAAAGAATCAAAATGCTTTATATATGAATGCAAGCGTGTCCTCTAGGAGATATGGAAGTTATAGGATGTACCTCGAAGGTGATAGTCCCCATTAAGCAGTTATCATTGTGTGTGAGTTAAAGTGAATTTCTCATATCTCAAATCATCAAAACATGTAGAAACTTATGCAATCTTGCGATGTTTTCTTTTCTTCACACACAACACGCAATATTCTTTGTTACTGTTCATACATGTGCAAGTACAACGCGATCTGGCCATCACAAGGAATACATGCGTGAATGTATGCTCAACTCAACTTAATATCTGATTAGGCTCTAAATTGGCCTTGGGCCTTAGAGTTCGAGCACCACTAGGGAAAGGGGGCCCGACTCATAAAGGTTACAAAATGCAGTGTCTACATATATGAATGTCGAAGACGAACCAACTCCCTCTTTATACTGGGACTCGAGGTGCAACCCTACCTCTCTGTATCAAGTAAAGCCTGCAAGGTGCCAACCTCTGCAGTAGCAACTCTCAGTGCTTTCTCCTTCTCAGTTACCTTAGCCTGAAGGCGACAAAAAGCCAATTGTGGCTCACAAGGCTCATTAGTCGACCCATATTCCAAGATCAAAGTAGACCTAGCCTCTAATAGCTTCAATGCTAAATCATTAGCTCTGTTGTTTGCCTCAACACGACTAGCCTCCACTATGGCCCTCTCCTCATTTCTCATCTAATCCAAAATAGTAAATCTCTGAGTAAGGTCCGCCTGCTCACTTTCCAAGCTAATGACTCCAAATCTCAGCTGAATACACTCCACCTTTATGGTTGTTTGGACATATGTGAATCATGTTACGAACATATGTCAATATAGAATTGGCTAATCCTTTGACAAAACCTACTTTACTTGTAATTGGGTAGATCTAGGATGTGTTTAATACTTCAAGAAACATATTTCTCAAGCCAAGTATTAAAGCCATGAAGATTGGACCAAGAAACAAGTGAAGAAAAGATGTTCATTAAAGCTGGGCAGATTCTCGACAGCTGACGACGGATAATAATTATCAAGGTTTAATGAAGCTTGACAGATAGCTCGATAGATGTATCTATTGAGGTCTTGACAGATAGCTCGACAATTGTATCTATCGAGAATTATGAAATTCAAATTTCCAGATCTTATTTTCGGCCCATGCTTATGTAATTGTGTAGGGTTTCTTTTCTCACAACCCTAGACATATATATCGCTTATTTTAAAGGCTATCACATATGAGAATACAAGGAGAACACATGCAAAAAGTGACCGAGTGCCTTATTCTCTTTGAAAGAAGCTACTGCGTCTTTACGCCTTAAGGTTTTGTAACCAAGTGCTTCTTGATCTTCATTGTTGATGAAATGAAGAACTTTGCAACCAACATCTTCTTCAAGTTGGTTGGTTAGTCACGTACTAGGAGCTGTGCATCATTGGTTAGTCACGTACTGGGATCCGTGCAAAAAGGGTAGCGTTCATATATTGAAGAGTTTAGAGGTTCTAAAGCGGTAGAAGGTTTCTAATGTCAGTTCATCTACGGGGATTGTAGAGTCTAGGGACAAAGGTTTTGTACTAGATCTGAAACTTCTCTTTATTATAGTGGATTGCTTTTTGGGAAGGTTTCCCCCCAAATTTTTTATTGTGAAACTAATTTGTTTCATTGGTTTTCCTGGGTCATAATATCTTGTCTTATTTAATTTTTTGTTGTGCATGATATTGACGTTAGTTTATTTTAACAAGGTTTATACGTAATAAATCTAATTAACAACTTAGGTTTAAAACTTGTTAATTCTGCCAACCGAGGTTTAAATTTCCCATGAATGGTTAAAGGGATTGGACTCCTCCGCTCAAGCTCTGCTTTAAGGGTGGCGAGCTCAGCCTCATAGGTCCTCTTTATCTCATCATAATCCTCCACAGTGGTAGCAAGAAGTTCCTTGCGGCAATCCCTATCCTTGATAGCCTCTGTCAAGCACTCTCTCAGGTCCCTAAGAGTACTCTTAACTTTGACCTCAAACTCCAGTGCATAATCCCTACTGACCATTCACTCTCTAAACTTAGCAATGGACCATGCATGATTGTCCCCAGGACAAGTAAGATAGTCGATAGTTGACCTGCGCTCTTGCGAAAAGCTAAAAGTGCAATCTATGATGACTGTGTCAATATCTAAGAGCCCATAATCACAAATGATGACTGAAAGATCACTAAGTCGAGAGACATGTTGATTACTCCTAAACTGCCTTAAGGCCATACCTGGAAAGTACCCTGTACAAACCCAGATGCGCACCAAAGGGATGCCAAGCAAACCAACATAATGGGTCCAACCTTACCACCTAGTAACTCTGCACTTGACTCTCCATGTCCAATCAATGGGATCCAAGCCAAACAGATATCGTAACCAATTAGTGGTGTCCCCAGTAAAAGGAAGATCAAGGGCAACAATGATCGTAACTTTATTTTTTCCTCAAAAACCTAGTGGGTTGTGCCCTAGATATCACATTTAGATGACTACAGAACCACAACTACAACAGTGGCACACAACAACCAAGCCTACCACTACCTATCTCATGGCTCATAGAAAGAAACTAAATAGTCAACACACACAGAGAGATTGAATAGTCTTAGAGAGAAGAGACGGAATAAAAGAAGTGCTATGAGGCAGAGTACTCACAAGTAGTAGAACTTCAAAGCTGATAGAACCTGACTGAGAAGGGAATAGCACTAAGCCAAAGAAAGCCACCATGAAGGCCTAGTGGTCTATAAAAGGTCTAATGCTCCTCCAAATCCACAGTCTCCTCGATAAGCAGCAAGGCACTCAACTTTGCCAAACCGACAAAGCAGAAAATCCTTGGGGATGCTATCTACCAAACCACTCCTATATCGGGTTATAACATCCACAACAAGCGTCTTCAGGCCTAATAGCTCCACCAACTGCTCGCAAAAGCGAGATCGAGTCAGTGGTCGATAAACCCAACTCACAAGGGTAAAGTAGGGACCAAGTCCACATCCCTAATGGTGATGCACCTCAAAGGGGGGTCCCAACAAGTAACGATGGCTTCTAGTAAGTGCCAATCTAGAGAAGCACAAAAGAGTGAAGTGGCATCTCTAAGGAACTACTAGATGTAAGCCCAACCCTTGGAAGAGAATGAAATCCACCATCTCTTGAGCTCCCTCTCATGAAAAGTTTCTCGCTTAAGCCCCACCACAGTATCATAAGTCTTAAGCCCAAGAACGTCCATGCTTAAATCTGAAAGAATCTAGTGTTCTAATCCAAATTCGTGTAGAAAAGTGTAGAAAAATGGTGTTTCTAAGAGTTTTCAGTGAAGAAAAAGGGTAGGAAAATACCCCAGAAATCGCAAACTAGAATATGGAAGATCTGCGGAGGTGCCTAGCCTTTATGCACGCGTCCCAAGGCAGATGAACCTTTTATGGCCACCGACCCCAGGCAGTAAACCTCGGGACACATGCCAGGGTTTTTCAACCCCGCTAGCACAAACCCACAAATAATCTGAGCTTAAATCCAAAGGATGGAGGGTTTCGGGCAATTCTAAAGTGAAGATTCCCTCAGTTTTTGCACTGACAGTGGTGTGTGGCAAGTTCAGCAGTAAACTAGTCCCTCAAGAGAATTTTTTGCACAACCAAGACCACATAAAGCCTACTTTGGCATCCGGGAGTATCTTGAACCTCATTTTTGAAACTCGGTTCAAGGATCGGTTCAGCCCTAATCATCAAGACACATAGTGGGATAATACCAAAGCCTTTCCCAGTTGCTAATAGCAATCCATCCAACATGGTATAAAGATCACAATGATTAGCTCATGTACAGAACCTTTTTCAAAGCATTGGTCGGTTCAGTAGATAGCTAGGTCAGGTAGTGCATGCCATCGCATGGCGAGTCCAAAATCCCATTGGGGAAATCCATGATCATCATCAGGGTTTTCAAGAAACTCATGTCATCCAGTGCGATTCTAATCCCACTTCAAGTCGGTTGATCATTTTAGAACCACACAAAACCCTACACTAGGGCAATTTATTTTGCGTGGTTCAATCCATTTTCCGCTAATCAATATGCTTAAGAACGGGTCCATCCTACCATTAACTTTTCCTTTCATGATAAGAACCGCATAAAACCTCCACCGGAATAGTTTTATTTTATGCAGTCTCTCCCTTTTCCGTATCCCTCAGTGGGTCAATCAAGATCAAATTTTATCAGTAAACCCATGAAAATACGGTACAATGTGAATGAAACGATGCGTGAATAAAAATAGTGGTACCACTAGCTCATAAATGCTGAAGCACTACTAGAATCATACGTCTGAGCCTACCAACAATCGAAATCTAGAATCACACATGTAAGTCCTACCAAGAGGCAATGTCCATACACACATTAGGAGCCTACCAAGAGGTGATATCAAGAATCATACATTCGAGCTTACCAATAGGTGAAATCTAGAATCTTACAAGTAAGGCCTACCAAAAGGCAATGTCCATACACATATCAGGAGCCTATCAAGAGGCAATGTTCATACATACATTCGGAGCCTACTAGCAGGTGAAATCTAGAATCATACATGTAACGCCTACCAAGAGGCAATGTCCATACATACATCAGGAGCATACCAATAGGCAATATCAAAATATAGTCCAAGACCATGATGGGGCAATCATACATGTCCAGAAGCCTACCAAGAGGCAATATCAAAATACAATGTAGGCCCATTATGGGACAATATAATACATACATATTTTGTCCACCATGGAGCAATGTCTGAAATGGTACAAAGAAATATACATACCTACGCAAGGGCTACATCATCATAATGATACAACATACATAGCTGGCCTAAGGGGAATCATCATCTATAATGATGTCATCAGCAAAGCGCCCAGCGTTGCCGTCATTGGCATCATCACTCGCGACAAGACCTATAGAAGGACTAGCTTGATCAGTCAAAGAACTTGGGGCATATACCGAAACCTAAAATAGTGCTTGATCTAGTACACGACCCCATGCCCAATCATCCAAGGAGGCATACAAAATTTTTGTAAGAACATGAAATGGTATGTATGTGAGTAGGGGTGTGCAGAAAACCCACCGACCCGCCAAACCCGACCCAACCCAACCTGACCCGCCGGGTTGGGTCGGTTTTTAAGGCTTGGTGGGTTGGGTTGGGTTACAAAAAAAAATTTTATATCGGGTCGGGTTGGGTTTGGGTCATAAAATTACAAACCCGCCAAACCCGACCCGACCCACCCATATTTAATATATATTTAAAATATATTTTATATTTAATAATTTTTTTAAAATCAATTGTAGGGCACTATATATATATATATATATATATATAAATATATATTATATATTTAATAATTAAAAAAAAAACCAGTTGTAGAGCAGGATTTCCTCAGTTCCTCCTACTAATACTAATTTAATATATATATATAATATTATATAATTAATAAATTTTTTTAAATAACCAGTTCTTCCTATCATATATAAAAGCTAATTAGTTCACACAAATTCTAATAAATTACTATTGTTGTTTAGTCATTAGTGTTGTTTGCCTTTAAAGAGTTACATTGATACTAATCTTTAGGTTTTTTTAATATATTAATATTTATATTTTTTTTCTACTCAATTTAATAATAATAATTAAAAAATTTGTCAAACCCATGGGTTCAACCCGACCCATGTGGGTTGGGTTGGACTTATGTGATGGGTTGGGTTGGGTTGAATTTTTTTTGACCCACCATGGTGGGTTGGGTCAAAAAATCCCCTCAACCCGACCCAACCCGGCCCATGCACACCCTTATATGTGAGTGTTAGATACTCTTTCATTCTCTCTTGAACATACACATATAACTGATTGAGAGACCACACTTCTTGGGTATCAAGTGGAATTGGAGTGAAGTTTAAAAGTGTTCCTAAGTGCTTCTAATCTTTGGTTTTGAATTTCACCACATCAAGGTACACTCTTTAGTTCTTATATTCTGAAACTTACATAGCACATGTTATCAATTGCGAATGAAGTAGATCTGGTAATTTTCCACTGCATATGTTTTGTATGTAATACAAACATGTATTTATCCCACAGTGCCGATGATGGACGGCTGTGTCAAAACAACTCTGGTGATTGTACAGAGGGACCAGGTGTATGCCTAAAAGTATATCATCGAAGATAAGCTAGAATACTATGGACGCCGGGCCGAGATATGCTCATATGCTCACCATGTCAAAACCTGCCAACAACCCTTGAGGCTTTTGAAGCCCTATTGTGAAGCCTGCCTTAGGTAAGCAATGAAGAACCCATAAGAAAGGGACCCCTGATCATAGGCTCGTACATCTGACACTAATCTCATGGCTCCCAGCAGCCTATAAGGCAGCACTGACCGGTTGTTGCCAAACAGGCAACTATCAATGAAATAGAATAAGAACCGCCTGATAGCGATGTCATCCAGCTTTGTCCCCTAAGGTATGTTTATCTTCAGCCAATCCATGTAGATTTGAGGCTCCTCGGTAGGTCCAAAGTACCGTCTCATTGCCCGGGTAAGGGGATAGCAAATGCCCAGAAGCTTGCTCACAACATCAAAGTCTGCAAACTCGGTCAGGACCAAATACCCACAGAATCTAAGGCCCAAGATGGCCATCTAGTCAAGGGGAAGGACTACATACTCCCCACAGTTCAGATGGAAGGTGTCAGCCTCTGCGTGGAACTGCTGCACCAAAGTCTCCACTATAGTGTCCCTCATGGAATAGGGCAGAATCCTAAGGAAGTCCTCAAAGCCCTGTTGAATCAAAAACCAACAGTAGCGCAAATTCATCCTAGACTCGAATAGGCAAATAAGGAATGAGGACCAGGCTCCTTGACCATGAGTCCTATTAGCAGCTTACACTCGAAGTTAGAAAAGCAACTAGTTAGCGTGCATATCTACATATCCAAAATTGACAGGCAGGAGAGAAAAAGGAATGTACCTAACTCTTCCAAGACTGAGTGGAAGGATGCCTCTTCAAACCATGTTGAAGATGAGTATCGTCTATGCTATCATCAACCACTCTAGTATAGGCCTTGGCCTTTGCCAAACAAGGTGAAAACCTCAGTTTGTGACTACTATACCTCGAAGCGCTTGGACCTGGCCCGGCCTTATCATCGGCCTCCAAATTAGCATCTATATCAAACATGAGCTCATCCTCTGGCTCCACGCCCCCTAGGCCTCCTCCCTCCTCAGTCCAAGGGAAATACCAAGAACCTCCTCCTAAACCAGTACGGGACTGAGATGGGGCACTGGCTGTCTCTACTGAGCATCAACTCCTAGTGCGGGAGCCTTCCCTTGATCTCCACCAATAAGCTTGTCGAGTCATAATCTGTGGAAGAAAATTCAAGATTAATCAGTAAGCCCAAAACATCTGGCAATGTAAATAAATAGGTAAGTATGCCTAACCCTACTACCTAACACATATCATGCATGTTCATACCAAAATGTCATGTTTTCTCAAAAGTATAAAAATTTTCAAAATACCTCTCTCTTGGGATGATACTGGGATGATAATCAGACAACGGGTACTTCCTAATCCTAGGCTTAGTGATGAAATTGGGATTTGGGAGGGTTCCATTGTCTACAAGATCTTGTATTTCGTGTTTAAGGTGGAAGCAAATGTCGGTTTTATGGCCGGATTTCTGGTGGTAGTGACAATACTCATTGAGGTTCTAAGTAGGAGGAACAGGATTAGGCATAGGTGTGGGTTCTAGAGATTTCATGAATCCTTTGGAAGTCAAATTTTCATATGCTTGGGCAAGGGTCATTCCTAGGTCGAAAAATTCTCGGCGGGCTTTCTTTGTGAAGCTTGGGTAAGCTAAGGTTTGTTTAGGTATGATGGCACTTACATTCACAGGATTGGGTGCTTTAGAGGTAGTTGCTCCTCCTCCATATATGTCTTCTTGATTGAAAGTTTAATCTCACCCTTCTCCAATTGTCCATTGTTGATAGCATCCTTTATCCTAGTTCCACAATCACACAATTCCCCAAAAGAACTAATAGGCAATGACAAGAGCCTAATATTATATGCTAGCAGCAAATTCTTGATAATTATATGGATTTGATCTTTCTCATTTGGCCTATTAACCATCCTAGATGCCTTTCCCTTCCACCTTGTCATGTATTCAAAAAATGTTTCTGCCACTCCTTGCTTAGTGGTCTCCAAATCCTTTAGGGTCACGTCAATCATGGTTTTGAAGATGAATTGATCTACAAACAACTCCACTAGCTCATTCCACACCTTAGTCTTGCTAGGATCCAAACTATAGTTCCATAGCGAGAGGAAATGCATGCAAAGTTTGCTTCTCATCCAACCCTTTCATTTCAACAATGCTTAGGTACCTCCTAATGTATTGCTTTGGGTCCCCAATTCCATCAAACTTTCCGCATCAGAAATTTTGAACTTTGGAGGCAGTGCAATGGGAGTTTTGGAGCTTGTGTCCCCCATGTTATGGAGATAATCATCCATCCCTTGGGCCTTGCAAAAGACTAGTTTCATTTTCTCCATCTTATCTCTCATGGCTATGGTTTTTTCCATGAGTATTTCAAATTGCTTGTTCCTTTCATAATCAGCTTTGTCCCTTTCATCCCAATCTTCCACTTCTTTATCATCGAGAACCTCTACACGTGGGGTCTTTTTCAACTTGGCTTCTTCTAGCTTGGTGAGGCGACTTCCCATCTTTTTGAGAACATCACTTTGTTCTTCCATTCCCTTGAATATCTTTTGTGCGACCTCATCGCTAATTGGAGTGGCCATTGCCGCTTAAGATGATTCCTCTACCTAGAACACTTCCTCTCGATGCATGTCCTCAATCTTGACCAAATGCCTTTCATGCTTTTCTTGAATCCAAATTGGAGTGGGGATATGTTTACTTGGCCTTGGTGGTGCAATGCTGCCTGAAAAGAAGTCCCATTTTCATTAATTCCATGTCCCAATTAAAAGGTTCCTTTTAGATTTTTAGATGTTCTTAGAAAGTCTTTAAGTTTATTTTAATGAAGGCCCAATTACAAAGTCACTCCCTTTCCTCTCATAAACTTTGCCCCTTGTTTGATTGGGTTTTGGTCCATTACAACAATGCTCTCTTCTTACTCTCATGGGCTTTCATTAGAATGCACTTAGAGATTTTCAACCCTTTTTCTTAAACAATGGCTTACAATATATTCATCACCTTTGGGCCCTTCTCTTTCATTTCATTGTCATCATTTTTTTAAGTAGCCCTTTAGCTAGAATCTATTGTAGCCTTCCTCTCAAGGTCCATGAAATTCTCATCATTTTGGGCCTAGGCATACAACAAAGAGGCCCAAGGTTAGGGAAATTCATATTGACCTTATAGGATTTTGGACGCTAAGTCCATAGCATACTTGTTATCTTAGGCCTAAGGCCCTCTTTTTCAAAAGGGCTTTTTGATTTGGGCTTATGATAGCAATTAGGCTATGGTCTAATGAACCTTTCAAGTTAATATATATACCTTTGAATTTAGGGGTAAGCCTCTTATATGTAAGAACTTCTTTTCTTTTGTCCCAATTGTCCTAGAGTATGCCATAACTTTAGGGTCATCGTTCCATTTTTATATCTTTTATTTGTTCTTTAGAATTAGGTGATCACAAGATATATGGTTGAACAAACAAGAGATAAATAAAGGGGTATCCTCTTTTGATTGGATCTAGGATCTTTCTAAGTGTGGGTAAGCTCCTTAAGGCTAAAAGGATAGATAAGTAGGTCACTCACAACTAGGTGGGCCATGATTCCAACCGATGGCCTAAATGGACCTTTGTGGATTGGTGGCAAACCTCTAACGTACTCAAAGCCCATCATAGGCAATGACACCAATTGTGAGTTAGTGGGATGAATTTCGAAAGACTTTGACCTAAATGGAGCCTTCCAACCTCCCAGTCATCACCAACTGAGGCAAGGGACAAACAAACCTAGTGAGTGTGTGTGCAAACAAGTATTGAATAAGCCTTTATTAAGGTTAAGACATAGGACACATAGGAATTAAACTCACAATCCCAGTGAAGTCGCCGCTATTGACGCAACAAAATTGTTGAGAGTCACCACCTGGTTTTTGTAATGGTCTAGGAACCATGTATATAGCGTCCTCTCAAGGAAGGACCTTTTCGATCTTACTACCAGAGATATGGTTCGGAGTTATGGTATGGTCTTAGGAAGGTGTTACGCACCCAAAACTGCCCAACTTTAAGGTGGCTTCCACTTATTATGTCTTATGTCTTAACCCTATTAAAGGCATATTCAGTATTGTATCTATACTCACACACACACGCCAACATTCATCTAACAATCAACATGGCATCAAACATCCCTTACCATACATCTATCATGCTTATCACCACATCACAAACCCTAATAAAGCAAACAAAGTCAACCTAGCAGTCATCTAGCTTACTTCTCATCACACCATATTACATCATTCAAGGCAACAACATGTGAACATTAAATCAAGGCAGAAACATAAGTGTAAAAGGATCCAAGAAAACATGTGATTAATCATAACTCATCTAAACAAGCATGTTCAAGTCTATCATTAAACATACATCATGCATGTTCATATGAATGTGTGTTCATGGCATTAAAGCAAATAAAACATGAGATAAACCCTAATTCCAACAAGTGAAAGGCAAACAAACAATTAAACATGTGAAACAAAAGCTTAAAACCATAAATATATGAAAAATGATCTAAAACAAAAACATTACATGTGAAAACAGAAACAAAATCAAAAAAATTAGGGTTAGGGTTTCTGGGTAGGATCATGGTGCACATAATCAAGTTATGCGCACGTGGGTTTCAGCCCAGAAACCCTAGCAACACAGCAAAGAGAGCAAAACTTCAAAACACTAAATCTAACATCCTAACATGCTTTAAACAAAACGACTACATAAACCTAAGCAATATGAACATACTAAAACATATAACAACAAAGAAACTAAAACAAACAGAAAGATTCAAGTATAAAAAGAAAAGAAAAGAGAAAGAAAGTTTAGACTAATACCTCAAACAAAAAGTTCTTCAAGCTTGATTTTTGACCACTTTCCTTCAAATTTATTCACAATTAAAAACAAAAGTGATTAGTAATCTTAAACTCAAAGATCAAGGTCAAAAAAAGCCTCAATCAAAAGAAAATTGACTTGAGGATGTTTTGTGTAAAACTGTTAGGATTAGTGCCCTTAAATCCTATTGTATGATGCTATGTATGATATTATGTATGACATTATGTATGACTTAATGTTGTGATTAATAAAGTTGTTTTATTATTATCTAAAATAATGGTAACATGAATATTTGGACATTATCATATAGTCCATGAGATGCATAGTATGTGATTTATGTGATTTAGCCACAGGAGATATCAATCACAAGTTCTTTGTAAACTCAAAATTTTAGTTCGTAGTCAGTGATGAAATTGAGCATTTCATCTGCGAAGACTATAACATATCAACTAAGATGATTTATCTTGATCATGGAAGTGGAGACTTCTAGTTAATACGTTGATATGTTTTAAGAGTTAAGACATATTGAACTGAATCATTGTGAGGTTTATTATTCTCCTAACGACTGTTCAATGAATAATAAATCTCACGACTTTTATTTACATGAACTCTTAATCCTGAGAGAATAATGGACTTGATCATGAAGTTTAGGTTGCTTTGATATATCCTGAGTGAGATCTAAAGTCACAATCAAAACTTCAGTATCTTGGGCAGCCACATTTAGTGTTGATAGAACATGTATTCTCAAGATGGAATTCATAATTTCTTAACAGAGATATAAAATATTCCCTTGAGATAAGTTTAATTGGTTTGGTTATTCAGAATGTTAGGCCTAATTACTTTAGTAAGGAGTTACTAAAGTATATATTTATGAAATTGGATTTCATAAATATATGATGAATAACTTAAAGGATTTAACTAGGTACTCAAGAATTAAGATGTAGTAATCTTCAAAGTGGCAGCCTACATTCATGACTTTGTATTACTATGAATATTTTATGAAGGGGATGCATGTATAATAAAGTTTTGGGATATAATTTATTAATAAGGCCTAGAGTGCAATTATATTTATACAGTGGTATTAAATATAATAAATGGTAACTTTGGACTTGTTAAGAGTTGACAGGAAAGCCCAAGGCCCATTAGAGCTAGTGTCTTATTTGTTCCCTTTTAGTCCCACTCCAAGCCACATACTAAAACCCAATTGGAATGGCCCTAGAGGCTAGCCCAATTAGATAATCAGTTATAAGGAGAGAAACATACAGAATTTTGAAAAGTGAATGCAATGGTTTGTATGTGAGTGTTGGACACCCTCTTAAACTCCCTTGAACACATTCATATAAACTGATTGAGAGACCACACTTCTTGGACACAAGTGGAATTGGAGTAAAGATTAGAAGTGTTCCCGAATACTTCTAATCTTTGGTTTTGAATTTCACCACACCAAGGTACACTCTCTTATTCTTATATTCTGAAATTTACATAGTACATGTTATCAATTGCGAATGAAGTAGATCCATTAATTTTCTGCTGCGTATGTTTTGTATGAGATACAAACATGTATTTTTCCAACAAAAACTCCCCTAGAATTTCCCCTGGGATTTCTATGTGTTTTGAAAATATACTATGTAAGGTTATTTATATTGTGAAAATAGGGGTTTGGAACGATTCCCAAACAATGTGGGATACATTCCAAACCTCAACATTAATGCAAAAAACTTGTCTTTTTTATGTTTCTGGAACCCTTCATACACACGTAAGATCAGGCCTGCGTGCACAAGTTGATTCCTGCGTGCGCATGCTGAGGGTTTCCTTGGTTTTATTTTCCAAAAATAGATTTATTTGCTCATTAGAAGTTATATTTTTCATTTTAACATTTTTCAAGTTAATTTAACATCTGCTTGGGCCTTAAACCAATCTTAGGTCTTAGAATTTCAACATCATTGGGGAACAAGGGCTCGAGTCATAAGGGTTACAAAACGAAGTGTCTACACATGGAGTGGGGAACCCTAATACTATGCTCTAGAGAAGAGGCTAAGATAGAGGGAGAAAGATGTAACCACTCGAGGAGGCTAGGCCTCCTAATCTACTGAACATTACCCTATTTGGGCTTGCGTCTTCTTGCTTACATCCTTGCCCTTGTTGCTTGTGCCTAGGAGGTCATGCCCTTGCTCCAAGCATCCTCGCTCCATGCATGTACATGCAACAAATGAAGAAAGCAGCTAACAGACAAGCAAAGGAGATAATAAAGAGGCATAAAGAGCATGCAAAGAGACACACTAGCAAAAAGAGCCAAACAAGGACAAACAAACATGCTATCAAACAAAGAGGGTGTCCTAAGAGGACAAATGTAGGTTTGGATCGGGTTTCCATAGTTCCATAAGATTGGAGTATGGACGACACACACGCCATGAAGCAAAATTCCTAAATGGGATTCGGGGTCTCGTGTGCAAGCAAGGCAATCATAAGATTGCACGGAGTAGAGAAAGGTGAGTAACAAGCACACAAACATTATAGAGATGTGTCTCATAAGCGGTCATATCCAAACATGCCACAAGAGGGATGAATGAAACCACACAAGCAAGTGGCCCCAATGACCAACAAGCACAAGCCCACAGAGGGCACAAAGCATGGCAAAGCCTAGATCTAGAAAGGCAAACATGGGCATAAAGCATAGAAGCAAGCAAGCATACACATGCATAAAGGAAATGATCCAAACCCTTTGATATAGGCCTAGGTGTATGGATGTAGGCCTAGACCACAAGATTTAGATCTACACCCTACCTAAAGGGCCAAAACACAAGAAAAAGGTACATCAAGAGACAAAAAGCTATAAAAGCATATGGCATAGCAACCAACATGTAGATCTAGACACATGAACACGGCACGGAGCATACAAAGATATAGAACTAAGAATAAGCATGGCAAAGAGCACATAAACATGTAGATTTGAGCATAAGCATGGCAAAAAGCACCTAGGCACATGGATCTAAGCATAAACACAATATTTAAACATATCCTAGCCCAAGAAGGTTAGGCCAATATCATCAAAGCAATAAAACATGATAGAAAGCAAGGAGACATGCTAGGAAAGCTACAAAACATACTAGAAAGCAATATAAAGCAAGGATATGTTATGGAAAGCAATAAAGCAAAGGTTGCAAATTGTAGCTAAAAAGCTACATCTACACCCTTAGAACCTCAAATCCAAGGTCCTAAGACCAAGGACAGGTAAAAGAGTGCAAGAACACTACCTCTAGACTATTAAGAAAAGAGAGGAATCAAAGGTTTTTGGATATGTTTGGGAGATAATTTAGAGAGGAAAAGAGAGAGAATCTGCCCAGAAAAGTGCTCCAAAATGCCCAAAATATATATATATATATATATATATATATATGTATATATTTTTTGAAATATGGGCGTCTAAGGGTAATTATAGGCCTTTGTGACTCTTCAGCTTCTAAGTAGCCGCCGGTTGGGGCCTACAGCCCTTTAGTGGCCGCCGAGTCCAATGTTGACATCAACAATCCTGGCTTCTTCTCTGGTTCAGCTTTAGATGCATATTTGAAGGCCTTCCCAAACTCTAATTGAGCTGATCTTAGTGTCCTTAGAAAGATATGGATGTCTAGTTTCCAGAACACTAAACAAAATGAAATGTTGATGGTCGGATCAAAAGTTATGGCCTTGGGAAGGGAGTTCATGCACTTTGCACAGTTTTCAGGATATCTCAACTGTTTTAACTCCAATTTCAACCCATGAATAGTCATTGGAAAATGAATTCAATGATCGTCGCAATGACGTTGGTCTCAACCTATTCTGACTATCAGATCAAAATTAGGGTTTTTGGGGCTTCTAGGGGTTAATCTCGGGTCAAACTTAGTCAAAGTTGACGAAAATCACCGAGTAGCTCGAGTTTGATGTAGAAACATGAAAAATGTTGTTTTGGGATGATTTTGACCAGCTTTAACTTTTGGTCAACTCAGGAATGTTTTGGGATGATTTTGGTCAATTTGACCTGAAACGGCAATTTGAGTGCTCTAATGCCCGAACGGGTTGCACTACATTAATCTAGATGGTTCTGTAGCCCCATGGAAGAAAATTAATATTTTTGAAATTTTTGGGGTCTGCCATGCAAATCGAGGGCGGACAAAATACAGTATCTACATCGAGTTTTACACATTACTCAATTTTGTTCAAATTGAGTTTAAAAAATATGGGCATTTTACTAAATAGTTTCGAAACATGGGTATTTTGCTACATAATTTGTAAATTAAGGGCAAATGCTCATTTCCCCCATTATTGATGTGTTTTCATGTTTCTCAAATTTCTAATTTTTTATTTTTTAATAATCAACACTTTCCTTTTTTCTTTTTCTTTTTTCTTTAAATATATTGGAGGCCTATTAAGCTTATAGGCTATACCCGCTATACAATGAAAGTAATTCTCTTGTAGGGTAGGCACGGATTAAATCATGAATCTCTTATACGCAAGATTTTATTAGCTGAATGTCCTGAATTAGATTACACCCACAATAATTCTTCACCTTGCGATCCTTTATTTCTTATTTAAAAATGTATTTCTATTAATAAATCATTTATTCGTGCGTCCGTTGGAAAAGAAATTTTCTAGAATGCAGCTTCGAAAATCGAATTTGGTTTATATATATATATACAAGATAGAGATTCTACTCTAGCCTAATCTAATCGAATTTAGTTATTAAATGTTGGGCAGCGTAAATGCCTTAAGTAGCTATTCCTCTTTAAAATGGATGTAATAACTATTCCTTAGTGCATATAATAGGTTTTAAAATTAATATATTTCCTAAAATATAAAATTTTCTTATACATCATCATTTACAAGCTTTCCTTATGTAACAACCAAACTTATGAATAGTAATAGTTATTCCATTACAATGTTTTCTATTCCCAATAATAAAGATTACTATTCCTAATGTAATTTATATTCAGTGTACCAAACATACCCTAACTGATATGATCTCATTTCCCCCATTTTTCAAACTGATGGCAAAAACTTTAAAAAATACTTAAACCATTTCCCAATTTGTATGTCTATCCTTGCACATTGACCACGTTGATCTCCATATGGCTCTAGTTTTATGTATAATCATTCAACTAAAAGGGTATGTTAGTACTATATAATAGCTCCTATAATGGAGTAGTTATTCATATGTAATAGTAATTCGATCATTTGGTTGTATCTTTATTACATTAATTAGTTATTACAAATGAATAAGTATTCTTTAAATTGAGGAATAGTTATTCCTCTTTAAAATGGATGTGATAGCTATTCTTTAGGGCATATAATAGGTCTTAAAATTATTATATTTCCTAAAATATAAATATTTCTTATTCATCAATTTTTTTTTTAACTAACTTTCTATATCTAACAACCAAACTTATGGATAGTAATAATTATTTTATTATAATATCTTCTATTTCCAGTAATAAATATTACTACTCTTACTGTAGTATTCATTCAGTGTACCAAATGTATCCTAAAAATTTGGATCATGTACTTACACAAATAGTGCTAAACTTCTCTCTATTGATCCAATTTTAAGTGTTTACATGTCCCTCAAGAACATTCCAAAAAATTAAACATAAAAAAAAAAAAAAAAAAATATATATATATATATATATATATAAATGAGAAAAGAAAACAAAAAATTTGAGAGAGAGAGAGAGAGAGAGACCTTGTCAAGCCAAAACATTTATTTTAGCTAAGATGCATTCTATCACAATTACTACTATTAAAGCATTCATATCAGCCTCAATTTTTTAGCCGAATTAATTCAAAAAACTCTACTTTTTCTAATTTAGCTATCTATACTTTTTTTTTTTCACACAGATGCATCAACCTCAATAATTTTTTGTCTTTTTTCTTTTCTTTTCTTTTTCTCTTTATTCACTGCCAAGTGCCAACTGTCACTCTCATCTCATCCAATTTTAAAAAAAAAAAAATATATATATATATATATATATAATTATTTACCCAATATTTCAATTTCCAAAGTTTAATCTACACCACAAGATCATAAAAAGATCTCCACTCCATAATAATATAATATACTTCTCCTATTTTTCTTTCTTCTTCTTCAGTTATTTATTTCCTTCTTCCCAGTTCGCACCTTTCTTCTTTTTTCTTTCCTTCACTTTACTAGCTTATGCAACAATACTTCTAGAGAGTAGAGACAAGTGAGTCTATTGTCTTCATTTTGTAAAATTGCTTTCATTTTTTTCTCTCATATCGCTATCTCTCTTTTCCATCATTGAAAAAAAAAAAACCCTGAGCTACTCTGCCCCCTGCAATTCTAGTGCTCTTTCTAAGTTCATGTCCCCCCTTGGTAAGATCATATGGATCATGGAATTTGGTCCAGAAAGGGGAATCTAATTGTCAATGGCTAGCTCTAAGAACACCAGCAGCCTTCACCATCACACCCACATCCCAAATTTCAAATTCTCCCAAAGTATAAACCTAGACTTCAAAATCTCCCAAGTAGAGCTGTCTTTGTTAATCACCACCAACGGTACCATCACAGGTAGCAGACGATGGCAAAGTAACAATAGCAAACAGCCAAACACAACCTAATCACCTGACTCATAAACTAAGCCTAGCCAAAAAATCCAAACCTATAAACCAAGCGGAAGTCAACATTATCGATCACCAAATCAAGCCAAACAATCCATACCCATAAAACCAAATCAAACGAAATCATAATCACATATCAAACTTATAAACCATTGTTAATACCCATTTTTGCGACACATTTTTTTACGAGCCCAATTCATGTATTATATTTTATTATTTTAAGCATGACCCATGCTCATATAACATATCAGGAAAATCAAGTGTGGTTTGGAGGTTATAGGTTGGTTTTTTTTTCGAACCTTTTGCATGAGCCTAGCCTATGCATGCTACCAAGTGGGCAAGGGATACTAGTAGTACCTCAAGATCATGGAGGAGGTCTTGTTCTCGAAATTTTCACCCCAAATGAGCTTTTGTGCTTTGGCTAACTAGAGGGAATGTGCAGAATAGCTGTGTAAAGGGGTTGTATATACTTAGTTAGACAACGTTTGAAAGAATAATGCAAACTAGCATCTCAAGTTTTAGAAACTCGAGTTCCGTATCAATCTTGAGCCTCAAAGACTCGCTTCCCACTTGCTGAGTTTGCTGAGTTGGACATGTATATGCCACATAGATCTCGAGTTTTTAACAGTCGAGTTCAAAAAAACATAAATCTCGAGTTTTTTGCACTCGATTTCAAACAGATAAAAAAAACATACAAACCCCAGGAAAAAAAAAAAAAAAAGATTTCAAACAGATAACAAAAAACGTACAAACCCAGAAAAAAAAAAAAAAAAAGGGAAACCCAGAAGAAAGAAAGAAAGAAGAAGAAGATCCACAGCAAAGGGTCTTGTTTTTGTTGTCTTCGGTTGTAGGGCTGTACACAGTGCAGTGCAGCCAGTTTTTGTGGCCGTTTCTGCACCGCACCGGAACATTCGGTTTCTTAAAAACCTGAGCCGCTGCCGCGCCTGAGGAACGGTTCTCCGGCAATATCAGTAGCGGTTCTAGTCGATGCGGTGGTCGGTATCCACCTGTCTAGTGCCTATCACACACAGAGAAAAAGAGAAATCTAAAACCAAAATCAAACCCAGAAAACTGAGTTCTGACTTCTGAGTCTGAGAGGCGAGAATGTGACTGCGTGAGACTTGAGAGGAGCAGTCTAGAGATCAACTTGAGAGGAGAAATGAGAGTGAAGAGGAGAAATCTGCATTGGAAACAACTCAAGAGAAAAGACATCTGTGGCTGAGATCAAAAGAGAAAAAAAAAAATCTTGCACTAACCCATGCGTTGGAAAAGAGAAAAAATTCTTGTCACTGCGTTGGAAAAATATCTTGCAGTGACAAGAATTGTTTTTTTTTTTTTTAATTATTTTTTTCAGAAAACGCAAGTGGCAAGAGAATGACTAACCCATGCGGCATTTTTTTATTTATTTCTCTAAAGTCAATGTACGCTGGAACTCGAGTCTTAGAGACTCGAGTTCCACGTGGAATTTTTATGCACGTCAACTGTCTCAGAAATCTAAAACTCGATTTTTTAAAACTCGATTTGCTATTGATCTCAAGTTTTAAAAACTCGTGATGCTAGTTTCACACATACTTTCAAAACCGGGCAACTAACAAAATTGTTAGAAATCCTTTATTATTTGGAAAGGGTGTTCGGCTAACTATGGCCCAACTTTTTTGCTCTACATTTTTTTTTTTTTTTTGCCTAAAGCACATAGCTAACTCTAAGTGGCTGGACTTGTCTGCTAGAGCAACCAAATGTAGCCTCCAGGGACCTACCATGCCTAAGAAACATCAGCCCATGAAATTAGGCCACTTCATTCCCCAAATTATGCAAAAAGCAAACCAACCTTTTTACCCAAGCAAAGCAAATTTGACCACAACCTCTTTGATTGATACCTTGGGGTTTAAAGCCTCTTTTATTGACCAAAAACCTATTACTAAAAGCACCCCCAAACTCAATACAAAAGGCCTCCATCAAATTGAAAAGGAGGCAACCACATTTTACCCACAACAGCTAAAACTTTAGAGCAAAAGCTCATTTAGCCAACAATGATTATCACAATCCCGAAGCTTGGGGGTGGAAATATGGGTATAGAGGAACTTCCCTCTCTTCCTTATGACCTCTCTCAATTTCCTTTTCTCGTTGACTGTGGATCAAAATTTCGAACTTGTGTTTTTATACATTTTTCAGCATTTTAGTTATTGTCATTTTGTTTTCTTTCTTATTAAAGCATCATTAGCCTCTATTTACTAAATATTATAATTTTGGGTTTGATACTCTCCACAAATAATTACTTCTAAAAAACCCAAGGGGAGATTTGGGCTGTTCTCACATTTTTGGCCATTGTCGCAAAAACGTTCCCTGATAACCATATCAAAGCATAAAAGCAACACAAACCAAGATTAAACACAACCTAGCCACTTGACCCGGATCTGAAAATAAAGTCGCCACACTGAGTTGTCTTAGATTATCACAACCCAACCACTAATTATGGTGCCTTCCACTCCGACTCGATTTGTTCGAGGAGCTCGGCCATGGAGGTTTGATTTGAAGTACGAGAGAGAGAGAGAGAGAGAGAGAGAGAAGACAAAGGAGAGAGAGAGAGCAAGATGAAAGCAAAAAAATAAATTTTTGGCTTTGGCAAGGAAAGTGTCTCGCAACATCTAGCGTGGCATTAGTCCTCGCTAAGTTTTTTGTACTATTTCAATGAGACTAATGCATGAGTGTTTTGAGTCTTTAGTTATGCATTCTCTAAAATATTAAAATAGCTACACTAATGTTAATGCTCTTAGTAGTAGTAATGGTAAAAAACTCTGCATTTTACTTTTCCAACAAGGCAGTAAAAAAGTGCATGACAAAGAACTAAAATAAATATACTGTTTAATAACGCAAAACAAACAAAAGATCAAATGTTTAACAGTCAAATAGCATCAACTCCTCCCCCCACATATTATAAGACATTCTATCAGCTGTGATTAAGTAAAAAGGGAGACATGAAAATGTCAACTACAAATCAATGAGAAACAAATTTGTGCGATAATCATCAATTAATTATTACTAGTTCCTAAATTGCAGGGGACAGTCAGCCGGATCGAACTGCTTTCCAAACCTTGATCCACTCTACCATAGCTTCAGCAGCACGAACAAACATTGGATACGACTGTCCCAGCTGCTCCTTCACAGTTTTTGCCAATTCAACCACACAATCCTCAGCTGTAACTGCAGATTGCGGCAACCTGACTGCCTGAAAGAAAGGCACCACTTCCTCCATCAGCTTTACTCCCTCCCATTCCTTTTTCAAACTTTCTATGGCATTACCTCTTTCATTCCTCCAGACATAAGGCAGTCCACTCTTCACACCAAGCCCCATGTGATCAGATATAACCTTAACACACATTCCAGACCATATATCTTCCATTGTTTCCCACCTAAACTTTCCTTCCCCGGCCAACTTCAAAGCAGGAATCAAAGCAGGCCCCACCAGCTCACGATCAAATGCAATGTTGATCCCACTTAAAGGCAGCATAGCCCTTACAGGCACAGTCAGAACAGCATCCACATATCGAGAATTCCTCAGTTCTGGCTTGAGGGCTTGTGTTGGTGCATCATAGTCTGCTAGATTGAGCCACAGCCCACATGACAATGCACATGTCACTCCTTCCCTCAGGCTAAATGGATAACCACGAACGAAATCTGCACCTTTCCGGTAAGGATCATAGAGTGTATTGAAAAAGAAGGGGGTGGCTGGAGTTGTGAGGTTGGTAATATGCTGGGCCACAATATCTACTAAAGAGCCTTCATTGTCCTTAGCTGGAATGCAATCATCATCAATTGAAATGACGTATTTCTTCCGGGACATAAGATAACCAAAATACCTGCACGAGTAACCCGAAAAGAGAACGGAAGTAGATGAACCCACAACTCGATCTATGTCAGACCTAGTGTAAACATCAACGTTAAAGCCTTCTGGTATTTGGATCTCTCCTGAGAGATCAGGGTCTTTGACAATTATCAGGTGGAACCGGGAGAAAACAGGTCTCCACTCATTCATGAATGTTGTCAGGTCAGAGTGAAGTGCTCCAATCACAATGTCAACCTCATTGTCCATGATATTTGCTTGAGACATCCTTCAAGGGTTATAACCAAACAATAATCCAAAACTATAATCTTTTTGGCCTCCTCAGTCCTCAGAGCAGCTGATGTTTAGGCTAACAAACTTTTAAGTGTGTGCACACAATTCAAAAACTAACTTAAAATTTTTCAGAACATCCTGCCAAGAGATAATTATAGGTCAGAATAGTTCAGCTCAAAATTTAGTATAGGACAGTATGGAATGATATTCTGACTTACTTGTAGGAAGTACAGGGGCGTGGATATGTTGGATTTTTAGACCATCAATGAATGAAAGGACTTCATCATTGCCAGTTGCCAAGAAAAGCTTCAAGAGTTTTTCATTCAGTTTTCCAGCTTGCAATGTTTTCTGCCCATCATAAAAGTACCATGAGGATTTTGACAATTACCCAACAAAATATCAGAGACGAAGGTGAGGGCCACATATGATACTGCATATGAGCTAAACAATCAAGACATAGACACAATGTGCAAAAGAAGTTCCATATACTCATATCTCAGGCTAGAAACCAGGACCATAACTACACTATAGATCATCATGTGTCAAATTTAATAGCCTGACAGGTTCCATTATGTGGAAAAATAAACTCTATATTGTGCAATAACATGGAAATATATCAGAGAATAACTAACACATCTGTATCAAACGCCATAACAGGTAGAAGAGTAGCAAATCTGGCTTATCAGAAAACTTAAACAGGAAAGCAGTACAGCAGGTGAAATTAACCAGGAGACAGAAAAGTCCTGCAGGTGCTGATGTATTGAAAATATTTTACAGCAAGGACGGCAGTGAGTAGTCACAAGAAATTCCTCTTCTTTCTAGACATAAAAATACATCACAATACCAGATTTATCACTCAATGACAAAAACAGTTAACAGAAAGGAAGAAACAAAACGAAATAATAATAATTTAAAAACTAAACCAAAACTCTAACTGCAGGGACAGGAGTTAGTAGCAGCAAAAAAATTAATTGAAAAACTTTGTTTTTAATTAATTGGGGTTGTCAACAAGTTCTTTCTTTTTTTTTTCTTTTTTCCATTTTTTTTTTTTCAAACCAAATATTTGCTCCAAACAAATGAGCCATTTCAATAGCTTTGATAACATAAATAAAAATGGTCATCCGCACTAGTTTTGCATTGTACATAGCTTTCATATAAGATATTGCTGAAATCTCAAACTTCTTGCCACATTCTATCTGGGTTGAATAATGATCTTGCCATGTACTCAAATTTTTTGACTTGTTACTTTGGGATAAAAAATAAGAATCAAACCCAAGTCTCAGCCCAATATCTCATTGGTTAAATACTTCCACAAGTCCTGCCACAAACCATTTCCTACTCTCTAGAAAAAAAATGGTTTCTTGCAGTACAATTAGGTTAGAAAAACTTCAACTCACTCAAATAAGTTTTAAGGTTTTGAATTTCCCCCTTTTTCTCTCTTTCCTGTTAGCAGTTGAACCTAAACCTACCCAAATACCTTACCCTATTACAGCCTGAGTCTGAGCCCTATGTTTTTAGCATTAATATTCCTCCAAATGCATTGTTTTCCATTACGTTACAAAAGTGTTTAAAATAATGTTTTATCTTTTATCTGACTAAACAAATAAATAATCCAAATTGGGCCAAGGGAAACTGATACAAACATCAAGTCAGTACTTGAGTAAACCAAAATGAATAGATAATCACCGATATATCCACACACACACACACACAACAAAAAAAAAAGGGGGGAGATTGGCGAACGAGGTGACTGAGTATGGCCCAAGGGATACAAGATATATATATATATATATATATATATATATATTAGGTTTAAAAAATTGATTAAAGAAAGATTACAATCAAGTACAGAGGTTGTGTACTCAAAGGCAAATAAACAACTAGAAAATACAATAATATAGGAACACGAGTAAATAAGAGAAAGAATGACCGCCAAACGTAGCCATCAAATCATACAAGGCACGTAAAATAAAAATCATCTTAAAATCCATCATGGTTCATTCGACTCCTTCAAACATCAAACAATTGCCTTCTTTCTAGATGGTCCACATTAAGCACAAAGGGATCACATTCCAAACATCACTTGATAAATTAACGATCGTCCCAAAAGCTTAAGCTATTAGGAAATGGTGAATTTTATCATTTAACCATAATTCTAACATCACTATTCCCATGTCTAGCAAACCGCCCCTTCCAATGACACAACATATCAACTATCCTCATAATCATGACCCACTGCACCCCAAATAAACATAACACCAGAGACCAGAACTCTCTATGAATATCACATTGTAAAAGCAAATGATCAATTGATTCTCCATCCTTCTTCCACATACAACACCATTCCACAACAATTATATTCCTTTTCATAAGTTCTCTTATGTCAGGATTTTCCCTACAGCCACTGTCAAGGTAAAGAAAACTACTTTACTGGGAGCTTGGACTCTCCAAATACCTTTCCATGGAAGAGATTTCACCTGTCCTGTACACAGCTCTCTATAGATGGATTTTAGTCATTTTACCTCAAATGAACTGCTTCTTGTTAACCTCCAATTTGTTTGATCTTCAGCATTTCTATTAACCTTTATGGAGTAAATGAGATTAAGGAAATCTGTTAAAACATCCATCTGCCAATCCTATAGCTCTAATAAATGTGGCATCCCAAAGATGATTAGCATTCCAACACATAGTCTGCCAAACCAGCCATCTCATTTAAAGCAATTTTGTATAAATCTAGGAAAGTATCTTTTATAGGATCCCATCCCAACACTACAAGTCATGCCAAAAGCAAGCATTAGTACCATTAAAAACCTCAAAGTTGATGAAATTAGACATTTTACCCCTCAACCCTTTCTAATATTATTCTAGAGACAAATGCCATAAGGACCACTACCAACCATCAGGGCACCAGCCACACCACATATTTTTAAGCCACTACGTTCCTCCAAAGAGCATCTTCTCCGAAGCTGATTCCC
The DNA here is from genome assembly GCF_932294415.1 of Quercus robur. Taxonomy (NCBI): domain Eukaryota; kingdom Viridiplantae; phylum Streptophyta; class Magnoliopsida; order Fagales; family Fagaceae; genus Quercus; species Quercus robur. The sequence goes on along the minus strand of NC_065534.1, from coordinate 51,520,121 downwards.
TAATAGAGCTTGGCTAAGAGATACCAAACTCCTTATGCCCAAACCTCCCGGTTTGCAAATCTTCTTCCAATTGACAAGATGGTACTTAATTCATCTCCTAAACCCCCCAATAGAAAATCTCCTTGCATCTTTTCAATCCACACCCACAGAAGTAGGAATAGGAAAATGAGAGAAAATATGAAGCGTGCTCTTTATTTAAGTAAGCCCACCTCCTTTTGAAAGATAAAGCTTCCTCCACCCCACTAATCAGTGTTCCATCTTTTCCAACATAGGGTTCAAAATTTCTCTAGTTTTTTAAAACTAGAACCTAGAGGCAACCCTAAGTATTTCAACGATAGATTGGAAATTTTTCATCAAAGGATCTAAGCCAAAGCTTCCACATCTACTACATTACCAAACGACACAACTTCAAATTTTCCCAAATTTATTTATGATCCAAAAATTGCCTCAAAACACAATAGCACACATTTTAAATATGAAGTTGCTCTAGGTATATGTCACCAAAGATCAACGTATCATCTGTAAATAGGAGGTGAAACACCCCAATTTAATCGCAAGAAGTGCTGCATGCCTGCGTACCTTTTTTTATTTCTTTATTTAATAAATCACTAATTCTTTAATGGCTCATTTGGATAGGTGGATTTGGATAATCCATACTCAAGCCAATGTCTCAAATTCAAATTCTAAGCTTAAATGTTGGAAAGGGTATTGATTTGGATTTGGGTAAAGTCCACCATGGATTTTGAGTGCCCAAATCAATCAATTTCAAATTGTGTCTAAACTCATATTACCAATGGAAATGGACTGCATGGCCATTATGAAAAAAAAGTCAAACATGAAGGGCGAAGGGCCAAAATGAAAACCACCCCAAACTTTAAGGAGTCAAAAACGTGCTTTAGTCTAAAAAGAATATGTTCTTGTATTTTTACATTTAAAGAAGGTGCCCACAATTGGATCTACAGGAGGTTTTCAAGACCAAATAGCAAGTTCAAAAGATCACAAAATTGTTTGAAACTAAAAAGAAATTGAATTTTTCATTTATTAAAAAGAACAGAATTTGATATGAGTAAAACCGTCAACAAAACCTTTTGATTTGAAGTAATAAATTTGGGCATGCAAAACAGAGTTGGAAGGGTTACACTTGATCTTAGCCAAAAAGCCAAAGAATTGCAAATAACTAATAAATATTTTTCTTATTTAAAATTACACATGCACCCAGTAGGTCTTGAACCCACAACCTCAATCTGCACCTTGCTCTGACACGTGGAAGAGGTGCCATTTGAGCTAGAGCTCACTGACAAGTAACAAATGATTACAATCGGTCTTTCAAAGAACAAGTTTATTTTTCAGTTCCATCCTCCATTTCCAACTAATGTTGAAAATAAAAATAGTTAATATTTCACAGTGAAAAAGGACCAGTAATTAGTATGGCACGGAAGATATAGGGAAAGCACTATTTAATAATGGGATAAACCAACATACTGTTACTCCCTCACTTCTTTTTGCAACTTTATATCCCATACTTCTCATAAAACCAAAGCCAAATAGTTTTACAAAAGGAAAGCAAATATTTGAGAAAAAAATAAAAAATTTAATAATGGCTCTGTATTATATTCAATTAAAAAAAATATACAATTCAAAAACAACTCGAAATACTATAGTGTCCTAAGCAGTTTCTTCAACAAGAGGTAATCCATAAGTATAGCACATGGGTTAAAACATAAGAGAATGGTGGATACAGGATCAGAAATCACAAGCCACAACCCTACAGTCCTCAGTGCAATTATGACAGTAATTGTACAAAAGAAACTTTTTATTCAGATATCAAATAGGGAAGGTACAGGCTATTGTGATGATCCTGGTGTCCAGCAGGAAGAAAAAGGGGGAAGGGGGGATTCAACAATTCAAAAAGCATCACAAAGCAATTATACATCAGAAAATCTTTTAACAGTGTATTGAAGGGAATTCTAAGTTAAACTTACAAGCCAAAGTACCAGACACATATCATTAGAAAAACCCACAAAGATGAAAGCAATTTTGATTCAAGCATTTAAATCATAAAATAATTTGGATATGATAATGTATGTGGTTTAACACAAGTCTGCCTGTATTTATGCTGCCCATAAATGATAAAACCAACTCCCAGTTTCCACTACCTGGATAAGACTACAAAACAGGTATGATAACCTGTAATGATAAATTTGATGTTTATGTCATTAGACGGTCTAATGATGTGTAGGTGGCGCACTAAAATCGTAGGAAACACAATTTCTTACATGAGTAATTCCAATACCACATAAAAAGCCACAACTCTTAACTAAACGCAGATTCTAATTTGCTGTCTGCCACTTTCACATAAACCCACCGCTCAAAGTCTGTCACGTGGACAATTGTGGCAAAAGTAGTTGTTTTTATCAAATGAAATTCTGCCATAGTAAATCACAATACAAAACCTTTTCAATAGATTAACAAAACGAGAGAGAGAGAAACCCAGGAAGAAGAAGTCGATGGTAAAATAAAAGGTTAAAAAAAATTGAAAACCCTTGCAATTAATTTTGGGAATGAAAATTTATATTGCTCGGACGATCTGTACGAAACTCATTTGACTAGATTTAAAAATGAAAGCATACCCATAAATCTCAAAGCACCCATTGATCCTAGGCTCAATTGTCTCAACAGAACGGCAGTGATTTCTATCAGCAGCTAGCAATATGAAGAGATCTAACCATGGCATCAAGAACCCCAAATCCATAAACAACCAATTTAACTCATTCGACTCTATAAAAAAAAATAAAAAAAATACACATAGACCTTGTGGAGAGGGAGTACCTTGAAGAGATCGCAAAGGATGTGATCAGGGAGAGGAGAGAGATCGGAGAAGTGGGAGAGGTTGTGAAGGGCTGAGTCAATGGTGAGAGATAGTAGCGATGGCGGGGTTATCCTCATTCATCCACTCATTTATTTATTTATTTATATGATAAATAAATATAGGTTACTCTGAAGTCTGAATGAAAATATCTGTTCTTACTTTCCCGAAAACGCGTAAAGCAACAATAAAATTTGGAGCGATTTTTTGTGCGGAGATTGCGGGGAATGAACAATGCACATCCTTTCAACAATCTGTTTTCTCCGTAATATATATATATAGCTGAGAGTGCGAGGGAGAGGACCATGACCATGTCCATGTCTCCCCTGCAATTGCCATATATGCAATTCCTGCGATGCTCCAATAACATAATGCCACCGATGAAAAATAACACTATCATTAGCCAATTATAAGAGAAAATAAAAATGCCACAAGAGAAATAATATATCCACAATATTTTCAAAACATTTTTACAATAAATCCTAAGTCACAGGTTGTTACTTTTAGTTATTATTGAGGCAAAAAAGTAATCTTAGTGTTAGGTTTAAATTTGAATCAATAACAACTAATCACCTATGATTTGTTGTGAAAATGTTGTAGACATAACACCTCTCTTAAAACAATCTTACCTCCTCCTACCCAAATGTTAGAGATTGTAATGAGTGTCACATTATTCGACCACCCTAAATGGCGACGCACTTGCCCGTGCACCCTACCCTCCATGCACCATGAACCTTTGTGACAAACTAATTGAGTCATTTTTAGTTGGTTTTACCAAAGGTTGTAAAGTTGCCACCAATTATTGGGTTTTTCTAGATGTAATTGGTCACCTAACTCTATTTGATTTTATTATCGATCCTAATTAAGAAAATGTCATTTTTCCTAATCTAAGTAAATATTAAAAAATTTTGATTATTGGATTTGAAAATCTGGTTACGTATAGGAAAAGTATTAGGTACCCCACAACGCTTATCATGAGATAGTCCTTTGTTTTAATAAATTCTTAATCTTCAGTCATTGGCAGATAAAACAAGCTATTGACATTAGCTTTTGAGGCTTTAAATAAATTGGGCTTTGATGTTTGATTTAGGAATGACGTGTGGCCTTTATCAATGCTTTGCTAGCACAATAGAATTGTTACCAAATTTCCATGACGAAAATCTAGCAGCATTTTCGGCCAAGTGCATCGTAGCACACAAAACACTATTCTCACTAAGCTTTCACAATGAGAATATGGCAAGAAGATGCCACATTTTCATGGCGAAAATCCGGTAGAGTTTCGTGTTTAGTGCACTAGTTGGGTTTTATTTTTGTGTCTACAACATGCATCAATATGCTTAAACTAAGGCATGCCAAAAGTATCGAACACATGATGCATGTTGCATACATGAGTGTAGACAACTCATTTTGTACTCCTTACGACTTAAGCCTCCGTTCCCCAATGACAACATCACTTTGAGGCCCAAGATTGATTTAGGGTCCAATCTTGTAAAACCTTGACTTGAGGAATTATTTATGGAAGAATAAACTTACTTTTGGAAAGGAAAGGCTATCGGAAACCTTAAGTTTGTGTACACATACACGAGTATGTGCACGCATGCATACGCACACTTAGGGTATGCATCTAGGGTTCTAGAAACTATGAAATGAGTTTTTTTTGGACATAAATTTGTGTAGAGTGAATCAAACATTGTTTGAGAGCCGTCCTACACCCTTTTTTATTACTATAAAAAGCCATAAAATGCAGTTTTCAAGGAGGATGAAAAAGACACAAGATTCACTAAAAAATAGTAAATCAAATAGGGAGTTTTTCACACAAAACATCCTCAAGTCAAGTTTTGCTTGGTTGGGACCTATTTTGGTCTTGGCCTTTGAGTTTTAAAGCTTACTAACCTTATGGTTTTGTTGTTGATTAGATTGACTAAGGGGAACGGTTAAATTAAGCTCTAGAGAGTTCTTGTGTTAAGGTAAAGGTTCAAACTTTGGCTCTGCACTTTCTTTGATTTTTTTTTTTTTTTTTTGTTTATTTATATGCTTTATTGCCTTATTCTGTTTGTCTTAGCTTAGGTTTGTGTTGTGTTCATATTAGAAGCATGATAGGTGGTTAGATTTCTCGTTTTGCTTTGTTTTCTGTTCTAATTGCTAGGTTTGAGTTTCTAGGCACATATGTGTGCGCATGTTTTATGCATGCATACGCATACAGTTGGGATGCACACGCATACCCTATGTAATCACACATACACTCTGTTGGGAAAACATATACAAAATATAGTTTTGTTTCAACCTTTACATCTATCCCTCTCCTTCTCTTGTAAACCCATTTGTAACCAATAGGTTTAATGCCATTAGGTGCCTTTATAAGATCCCTAACTTGATTGGAATACATAGAATCCAATTCAAATTTCATAGCTTTGACCCAATGATGTGAATCTATATCTATCATTGCCTCTTCATAAGTGTAAGGATTAGATTCAGCCTTTTTCTGAGATAGCTTCATAAGTTTCTCCCAAACCTATAAATCTTACAGGTGGCCTAATAATCCTTCCACTACGACAAGGCTCTTGTGTACTAGTCATCTCATGAGTAATATCTTATAGTGTATCTAATACAACCACATCATTCCTAGTTTCATCCATTGCTTGTTCAATTACAGGTTCATTCATTTTAGCTAAGACAACTCTACTTTTAGGAGTAAAATTATTCATATAGTCATATTCCAAAAATTTGGCATTTGTATTAACAAACACTTTGTTATCATTACGACTATAGAATAAATAACCCCTAGTTTCTTTTGGATAACCCACAAGCAAACATACTTCTGACTTTGGTTCCAATTTATCAAGCTTTCCTTTTAGCACATGTGCTGGACAACCCCAAATGTAGAGGTATCTCATACTAGGCTTACGCCCACTCCACAATTCCATGAGTGTTTTGGGAACAGATTTTGATGGAACTAAATTTAAAAGATGCATTGTTGTACCTAAGGCATACCCCCAAAAAGAAATTGGTAGAGTTGAATAACTCAACATGGATCTAACCATATCTAAAAGAGTCCTATTCCTCCTTTTTGTTACACCATTTTGTTATGGTGTTCCAGGTGTAGTCAACTGGGATATAATCTCATTTTCAGTTAAGTAATCCTTGAAATTTCCAAGAAGGTATTCACCACCATGATCAGATCGAATGGCCTTTATGTGTTTATCTAATTGATTCTCAACTTTTGCCCTAAACTCTTTGAACTTTTCAAAAGTTTCGGATTTCTGTTTCATTAGGTATACATAACCAAATCTAGAGTAATCATCAGTGAAAGTAATGAAGTACTCATAGCTACCTCCTACTTGGATGGACATTGGACCACACACATCTGAATGCACTAGTTCTAGCAAATCTTTGGCTCTATATCCTTTTGCATTAAAAGGCCTTTTCATCATTTTACCTTCCAAGCAGGATTCGTAGACTGGGAATTCATTAAAATCTAATGGTTTTAAAAGCGCATCTTTCACCAGTCTTTGGATCATGTTTGAATTAATATAACTCAAACGCAAATGCCAAAGATATGCATCACTAGTAGAAGGAAACTTTCTCTTTAATTATTTTACATGTGAATTATTATCTAATTTAGAATTGTACAATTCATGCTTATCAGGAGTTATAATACAAAGACCATCAACAATATTGTCAGAATAGATAAACACTTTATCCTTCTTTATTACAACATTGTCTTTCAAGATAACACAATATCCATGTCTACCTAAATAAGTTGCAAAAATTGAATTCCTATGAACATTAGGTACATATAAGAAGTCTTCCAATATTAAAACCCTAGAATCAATGCATAAATTAAACACTCCAATAGCTACAACTGGAATTTTGCTCCCATCAGCCAAAGTAAGAAACAAATCCCCTTCATTCAACCTTCTGGTCTCCTAGAATCCCTGCAAAGTATTGCAGATATGATTAGTACAACCTGAATCCATACACCAGGAATCCATGGGATTATGTACCAAACAAATTTCAAGAAGAAATGATCTCATCACACCTTTATTCTTGCCAACTATGAATTTTAGACAATTCCTCTTCCAATAACCTTTCTCACCACAATAGAAACATTTTCCTTTGGTGTAGTCATTTACCTTTTTCTTTCCCTTCTTGGCAATTCCTAAAACTACAAAAAGGAAGATACACAAGTAAAAGCGCTCTCATTAATGTCTATCACTAATGAGCAGCTCAGGTTGGTCTAGTAGTCGGCATCTTCATCTTATCAAGACTCATAATCAAGCAACATGCACACTAAGCATAGATTGTTTAATTTGCCAAAGCAACATGAGGCCATATTATGGGCTCTTCCCTGATCTAAAATTTTAATATGTGGAAATGGCAAGCATCTTCTGAGCCATCCCATGAAACATCCAGTGAACCACCATCTACTTGACTCCAACTATGGACATGAGAAACTGAAGCTTTTCATTGACTTCTACAAGATCAGAGAGCTCCTTGAACAAGGCAGGTGGCTCTACTCCAGTGAAGATGTAGAGAGCTTTTAGTTCCTCTATGTACATCTTTTGGGGCGTGGCCTTGTATCCTACTATAGTTCTCATCGCGTCAATTTTCCCCCATATCTTCTCCTCATTGAACAATATCTGCAGTAGCACAAGTAATCAGCAAAAGAATACCTTGAAGTAAAGCTACAAATCCATAACTTGTCCTGAATTTTCACAAATAAATACAATCTTACTGGACAAAAACCCTGCAATATCCTGGCCAGGTACTCTAATAGCCAAGGGAATTGCATTCAACCATTCTGGTTAGTCTCACACACACATGAACTAGAAAGAACCTCTCATGGGAAATATGCACTGGGGACAATTAAGCCTGGCTAACCATAATTAGATCAAATGAGGAAAAAAGAAACTGATACTACTTTGTTCAGTCAACTCATTTCTGGTCAATGTATTCCTTGATTACTTATAGAAGAAAGTGCCTTATTTGTTGTTTCCAAAAGATACGTTCATACTTCAATGTCTATTGATAGGATTTGGTAACCTAGGTCCTAAAATCGCAAACCTTGATGATATGAGGGGTGATAGCGATCACAGAGCCACTACATGTAGGAAGACCATGTCAATTTCAAATAAGGTTTATATAAAATGACTAAACATAAAAATAAAGTGGTTCCTGCATACAAGCAATTCAGTTTCATTAAGTTCATTCGCAACAAAATCTATTGGCAGAGGGTGCCTGTATAGCTATTCCATCCAAAGCAAGCACATGTGAAAAGTGTTTGGATTAGTGTCCTAAAATCCTATTGTATGATGCTATGTATGACATTATGTTATAAATAATAAAGTTGTTTTATTATCTAAAATAATGATAACATAAATATTCGGACATTATCATATAACCCTTGAGATGCATAGTATGTGATTTATGATTTAATCACAGAAGATATAAATTACAAGTTATTTGTAAATTCAAAACCTTAGTTTGTAGTCGATGATAAAATTGGGCATTTCATTTGTGAAGATTATAATATGTCAACTAAGATGATTTATCTTGATCATGGAAATAGAGACCTCTAGTTGATACGTAATATGCCTTAACTGTATAAGATATATTGAACTGGACTGCTATGAGATTAATTATTCTATTAACAACTGTCAACTGAATAATAAATCTCACGACTTTCATTTACATGAACTCTCAATCTTAAAAGAATAGTGAATCCGATCATGAAATTATAGGTTGCTTTGATATATCAGGAGTAAGATCTAATCCAATGGTCAAAACCTCAATATGTTGGGCAACCACACATAGTGCCAAAAGAACACATATTCTCAAGATGGAATTTATAGTCTCTTTATAAAGATATAAAATATTCCCTTTGAAAAGTCGAAAATGTGTGAAAACACAAGAGCTGTTTAGACCCCCAAATTAAAAATTACAGCTCAGTTGATTTTACTCTAACTTAAACTAAATGTGGAATAGAGTAAATACGAGCGAATAAACAATATAACTACTCTAAGTCATATTCATAAAATCACAGCAGTAAAATGAAAGCTAAAAGAGTAGGAAAGAAGAATGCAAATACAAGATAACACGCCGATGTGTTATCGAAGGGGAAACCAAAAAACTCGGTGAAAAACCTCCCCGCCGCCATTCAAGCAGTCAATCGATCCACTAGAGAATAAGTTGGAGTACATAAATAACAAAAGACCCTCCAAGCCTAGTCTACCCCATGTACTCGAGCCCTCCAAGCTCCTGCTACCAACTAACTTTGCCAAGCCTTATCTTCTCTAGCTCTCCAGATCACGCAATTCAGCCCGATTGCATCCACCAAACAAATGGATTCTTCCAATACTTCCCAGCAACACCAAAACCTCACTTTACCTTCAGGATGGGTGTGGTAAGTGTTTGGGCTATCAACCTCTCAAGGATTTGGAAATGGAGAGGTAGGAGTTGAGGAAAACCACAATGGATTGTGTAGAGAATTGTGGGTATAACAATCTCTCACTCTCAAGGGTAGTGGCTAGGGTTTTCTCTTTAAAAAGCACTCATTAACATATGTGAGTAATATGGGTATATATAGTATGGGTAGGGATAGGGTGTATCAGATATGACAAATTGGCAAAACAGAATGTTTCGCAAGTATATCGTGGGAAGGCCTTACCCTCGAGACACTCGCGAAAACCAGTTGTCACCATCTGTCATGACTCTTCGCATTCCAATTATGTGTTGAGCACATGCTTCACTTCGCGGGAAAACTACTCACAGGCTACCCGCGAAAACTTCTTTGGTCTTCAATTTCCTTGAGTCTTTACACTCTCTCTCACACACAACCCTTACAATAAAATCTCACATAAAATATAGGGTACAAAAGATTAAACATAATTACAATCAAATTTGGCACGGAATTAAAACCAACACAAAATAGTTGTAAATCACAACTTTACAATCTCCCCCTTTGGCTATTCCGTGACAAAACCCCTAAAACAGACTCTAGACTTAAACGTGAGTTTGGGAACAGTGATAAAACTCACAGACACCTAATCTAAAAGTTGTGAAACACTTGCTTATATATACCTGTAACCTAAAATACACGCACACAAACAAAACTTTTATTAAGCTTATGACAAGTTGAATACATGGTACGTATATCGACAAGTAAAATGCGATCAAGGTAATAAACACTATATAAACAGTTAAGCATATCTTGATCAAACAGGAATAGTCATTAAAAAATGACTACAATGAACATTTAGCTAGTAAATGATCATCCGGACACGTAATGTAATTAAGAGCAATGCAAAAATCAATTGCATGTCCAACACACAACCAATGCGAAATACAAGTGGTATTTGCATCAAGGATACAAGATCCAACAAGGGCACAAGTGTGTAGTACTCAAGATAATACAACAAAATCCAGAAGTACTTAAAAAATGCTACAAAGCAAGAATATAAAAGAAAGTACTAAATACAAACTGAAAGTTTTAAACCAAAGCATTTAAAGCTTTAAAAGAAAGCAATGTAAATATCCAAGATGAAACCACTACACCACTAGACCACCAAAATGAACTAATAATATCTACAATGTGCTACACTATGCTCCCCCTCAAAATGGGCAACTCCCCCTCAAAACTTTCTCCCCATTTTGACTAGAATTGCCAAAGAAGCTAGAATTGGTCAGATTCTGAGTCAGATCCCTGTGCAATCGTCATGTCTTCAATTTGTGATGATAATGCAATAATCTGGCCTTGGATATAAGCAAACTGATCAGAGGTGTGCTGTACATGGGATTCGAGCATGCCATACATTTGCTCTACCTTTGCAATAAGGTGATTAAGGCAATCGGGCCCCCGTGCTTGTGCTTGGGAAGATGGTTGTGTAGAGCCCTCCAGGGGTTGAGGTGAACCTTTCAATTTCTTCCTCTGTGTCCCCACCTTCTTCCTCAACATCATCCCTTGGGATTTGAGAAACACTGGTTCTTGATCCGATGATGTGGGCTTTACTTCGAGTCACGGTATTGGCACCAATGGGATAGTCTCTTTGTACCATGGTAATACCGCTTGGAATCTTCAGCTTGGTCTTTGCTATGAGACCCATAATGAGAGTAAGGAATGGAAATATCGTCCTTGAGTTCCTTTTGGTGATGCTCTTGGTTAGGAGGTGGTATATATGTCTGCATATGTCGATCTCCTTATGTGTGTAGAGATCGTATAGAAAAATGGTCCTTCGTCCGAACAGTGTTGTCAAGTTCGTTACCGGGTAAAGGTTGTGAATCATGACATAGGTCAATGTCCTCATCACTGCATTGAAAGGGATGGTGTTCATTGACTTCTTCTTGAGAGAGCTACCAAGGAGCTCCGCCATAGGCTCAAGAGAGTCCAATCTGTCATCATAGTGTACAGAGATTGGCTGAGAGGGTGGACAAACTTCTAAAAACTCTTGAATGGAATCCCTTGTGATAACGAATTCCTTTTGTTGTACCCAACAGTTGATGTGGTCTCCTTCCACAGTGGCATTGGAGAAGAATTCCCTTATAAGTTCAGCATAAACATTGCCGCTTGGATTCAGCAACTTTGTCCAAGTTCTCTCCTTGAACACTTCAAGTATGGCAGTGTTTTCAAGGGTCTCCATTCGTACAACCCTTTCCATAATGATTATTGCCCTTTTGTAGCAACCATTATATGCCATGTTTGCCTCAATGGATCTGAAATTCTCTGAGTTTGTGCGTGGACGCTTTGAAGATTTCTTGGAAGCAGAGTGCTTAGTGGGAGACATCTACACAAACAGACACAAAGCAAAAAGGAACACGTGCAAAAACACAAAACAAGAACACAAACTTGATTAGATCCAAGTTAGTCTATAACAATAAGCACAAAGTCCTAAAAAAAACATAACCAACGTCACAAAATCATGTTATAAGTGCTAAACATGTAAGCAACAAATATCTAGCATGAGTGATATGCAAAACATGATAAGTGAATAAGTGTGTGCATTAAGTGTGCAGGTGGTGTGCTTATGTGATGCATGTGCAAGGCATGGCTAAGCACATTTGGGCCAAAGAATGATCAAAACATGATAAACATGCATAATTATGGTAATTCCCTTAGTTTGGAACTCATTGGAGTCCAAAACAACACCAAAATGTCATTTAGGCATTTTATCAAACACTTGGTATGCACCTATAAAAATAACATGTGGGCAATGCATGAACATGATTGAATCTTGCCTGAAAACATGTTAAAATGCCACAAGGGGCCACCACAAACACAAACAACCCAAATGGGACATAGCCCAAACAAGAAATTGAAAAAAATTCACAAAAAATAGAGTTCCCAACCCTTTTTCAAAATAATCCAATTTTAAAAAAAAAAAAAAAAAAAAAACCTAGAAATTTTCTGCATAATCTAAGGAAATAAAGAAAAAAGATTGTATAGACATACCTTAGATATGATTTGAAGAAGTTTTCTTTTGAGTTTTGGTTGGGTTTTTGAGTGAAAATCAGTTTGGGTTTGAGGGAGGCACGAGGAAGGCAAAGTGAGGGAAAAATAAGTGATTTGAAAAACTGTCTACATCAGCCCTATAAAACTGAAAACACACATTTTTCGCGAGTTACCTTCTCACGAAGTTACTCGCGAAAAATGCCTCTAAAACACAAAACTTTTCGCGAGAAGACTTTACTCGTGAAACAATCGCGAGACAATTGTGAAAGTCTCTGTCTGAAATTTTATGTTTTCAATATTTTGCCTTAACTCATTTTCACGGGAAGAGCTTAGTCGCGAGCTTCTTGCGAAAATGCCTCTAAAGAAATTTTTGATGAAAAAAAAAAAAAGGTATTTTTAACAAAAACTCAAAACACGAAAGCATAAAAACACTTTCAAAAACATATAAAATACTCAAAAATCTTTTTGGATTTGATCAGCAAGCATTTGAGTATACACATCACATTTGATCATGTACAATCACACAAATGAAATAAGCATTCAATGAACATAAGTCTTGTGTGTTATGTGTGAGTATCAAATGTGGAATAGTCCCTAGTCCAAAGTGAAACTTCAATGATCAATTCAATCAAGTCATACACAATTGGTACTAGGTCAAGAGGTCTATCTCAATTATAGAAATGAACATATATGACCTCCCACAAAAATGATTACATATCTTTGAAGCTTTTTCATTTGGCTTCTTTACAATTCATAACATTTGATCATTTTTGAACAATGCATCTCATTTTGAGATCGGTGCCTGAAATTTTTGATATTTCAGTTTTGAGAATAAGCCTTTGGATTTTGGGGCACCATACATTTCATTACAAGTCTTTCCCTTTTTCCTAGTCAAATACTAATATGTATAACGACTTTTGTAACTCATTATCTCTTTTCATTTTGAGATTTACATTTGTTGAGCTCTTTAAGCAAAAACTTAAAAAGTGTGGAAAGATATATAGACACAAGTCTATGCATGTATCAAAACCATCAAGACTATTGACCAATCATTCATGACAAGCTTGAAGATCAATTTACAACAATCACACATAGATTTCAAGATATTTCCCACAAAGATAAATGTGCATGCAAAATAAGCTAAGCTCGTAAATGCACTACGCCATTAATACGAAGGTACTAGGCCAAACTCACATGTGATATACACAACACAAGCAATCAAACTTTTTAGAGATTTTTTAATTTTTATGGGTTTTTGAATTTTTCAACACACTCAAAAATAGAACATGTAAAGTAAGATCAACAAAAATGACAAGTACAAACAAACTTAAAAAGAAACATGCTAGAACATAAAACATAAGCAGACCACCAAAACAAAGTCACAACATATAGGAAGAATTGATGCATGGACATGGTCAAAAGCTTATGCATGTGTACCCTTCTTTACCCACACGGCATATGCGTTTGGGGTGATGTCCTTAGAGGATTGGGTACTAGAGCTGTGATTCTCAAACCTTTGACTGAAGCTTGCCAAGCAAAAAGTGATGGTATCTATTATCTTTATCACATCACCAAAACCGAAATTAGCTTCTCTCCCTTTTGATTGCTTAGAGTTCCAATTCCCCTTTCCTTGTCCTTTTATCCTTTGAGAATCCGTTTTCTTCAATGCGTGAAGTTTATAGCAATTAGGTCTTATGTGTCCTCTAACTCCACAATGGTGGCATATGTGTTGAACTTGAGGACCTCTTTGAGAGTTTGGAAGAGATTTCCCTTTAACCTTGGGTTTGGCCATATATGGATTTTAAGGTTTTGTCAAAACCTTTTGAGCAGTTCCATTTGGCTTCTTCTCCAATTTTACATTCTCAACACTAGGCATTGCTACCATTGGTTCCTTAGCTTTAACAAATTTCATCTCTTTGGACACATTGGCACTTGAACTACTCTATCCGGAATATCCTAAGCCACTTTTGTCAGAAAAAGGCTTTTGATGTGCAAGCACCTCGTCAAGTTTCTTGGAGGCAACTCGCTCCACTTTGGCATTAGCTTGAATCACTTCAAGCACAAGAAACTTGATCTTGGAGTAGGTCTCGGTTAGTTCTCCATTTAGCGCCTCAATTTCACACTTCGTTTCCTTGTACCTTACAAGTATGCTCTTGTAGTCTTGTTCAACTTTCTTCATTTTTCTGATGGCTACCTTAGCTACTCTTGCATACTCTCCAGTTTTCTCAAGAAGAGAATTATAAGATTCTTGCAATTCCTTGGTTCCTTCATCTTCATCATCGAATTCTTCCTCAATTCCTATAGACTCTACTTCGGTGTGCTCGCCAAGTTCTTCCACATGAAGGCTCAAATCTTCCGATGAGTCCGCGGGTGCAATGGTCATAAATGCAGATTAATTTCCTTCTCTATCACAACTTTCTTCCGAATCAAAATTTGAACCATCTGACTCACTAAGGGTAGCTACAAAGACTTTACCATTTGCCTTCAAATAGGTGGGGCATTCTTTCTTCACATGCCCATGCCCTTTGCACTCAAAACATGTGACCTTTTCAAACGGTGAGGAATCTCTTGAATCCTTCTTCTTGAGGTCTTTATTGTCCTTCTTGAACTTTGAGAATTTTCCCTTCTCAAAAGACTTTCCATCTCTCTTGAATTTAAGGAACTTATGAAAGTTCTTGGCAAGGTATGCCACATCCTTTTCAACCTCATCCTCATTCGAGGAGTCTTGAGCTTCCAATCTCTCATTCACTGTCTTGAGAGCAAGAGATTTGCTCTTCCTCTGAGATGGTAGAGATAGCTCATAAATTTGAAGAGAACAGATGAGTTCTTGAATTTTAATCTCATCAAGGTCTTTGCTCTCTTCAATGGCAGTGACCTTTGCACAGAAACTCTCCGGCAATGAGCATAGAACCTTCCTCACAATCTTGGAGTCCTCCATCTTTTCTCCCAAGTTGAATTTCCCAATCTCCACTTCATTTAGCTTCCCATAGAATGAGTCAAATGACTCGTCTTCAGCTCCTCAAAGCATGTGGTAAGCATTTGCAACTTGGTGTCCTTCACCTTTTTGGTGCCTTCACAGGTGTCCCACAACCACTTTATTCAGAAAAAAAAAAAATTTAAAAATTTAAAAATGGATCCCACGGCACTATTTACACATTTAAAAATTATTTTGCTAAAGTATTTTCAGTTTTCAGCAAAATAAGCTGTATCCAAACGGACCCATAGTTGGCAGTTTTTTTTACATATTTATTATTTCAGCTACATGACCCGTTGTCTAGTGAGGCCTAGGTCACTATGTCAGCCCAATTAAGGTGTTGACTTTCTTATCTAATGAATTAAGTTGCACTTTCAAATTGATATCATGACCCGTTGTCTAGTGAGGCCCAAATCACTAAGTTAGCCCAATCAAGGTGTGGACTTTCCTATCTACTGAATTAATGCTATGTTTGGAAGTTTGGAGGGAGAGGAGAGTAGAGGGGAATGATTATCCTCCACCTTGTTTGGATATTTTTAAAATTAAGTAAATGGGAGAGAAATAATTAGTCTTTTCATAGTTTATAAATGGTAAAGGTAAATTTGATAATTCATTTGGTCAAATATTTCTACGCTCTACTCTCCCTCCAAATCTCTCTAATTTTGGGAAATTAAAAATGAGGGGTTAGAAGTAGTTAGAACCCCTCCAAATCCTCCCCCCTCCTCCCTTAAAAAAATATCTAAACAAGGTCATTTAACTTACTCTCTCTCCCTCTACTCTACTCCTCTCTATCCAAACAAGCTATAAGTTGCACTTTCAAATTAATATCAATATGTCTCTTATGTGCCTCAACTTTACCTTCAGTAACATGCGACTGCCTTTGTTCTACTACTTTCACATGACTTTGCTAATTTATTTTCTTTCAGCCTTTTATTTTAGAAATAAAAAAAAAATAATAATAATTTTTAAAAAATCCTTTAAGGTAATTAAATATCAATATTAGTAGTTTGAACTGGCCTAATCACATTGTGACACATAGGTCCATTTTAATTTAATTCTTGTTGAAGCTAGCATTGCTTGAATGCAACAACTTGTGGAATTCATGACTTTTCTTCACACATAATTTGAGTATTATCCTTAATATCCACTTGCTAGAATTACTTTGTTGATCTCTGTTGCATGCATTTGCATAGTGATCATCTAGTAACTAGTTTTGAAGACAGGTCTAATTCCAAATCACAATCTAGTTTTGAATCCCAGTCTAGCCCCCAATCCCGCTTGAACATGGATCCTCCTACCCAAGATGAATTGAGAAAAACCCTTGAAGAAATTAATGTCCATCTAGGTCGCTTAGAAGATGGGTATGAAGAGGATAATGCCTATAATGGAAGAAATAATAATTATAGACAAGGTCCTTTTAATAGGCAAGACTATAGAAACAATGAAGACAAGTCAGCTAAGCATATCAAAGTAGAGGCCCTACCTTTCATGGTGTTAGGAACCCTCAAGTCTACAATGATAGGGTGCAAGAAATGGAGCATTTTTTTGAGTGGTATGAATTGTCTAAGGATAGAAAGGTTAGATTTACCAAAATGAAACTTGTGGAAAGAGAGCAAAACTCCATTGGGATAGTGTTGTAAATCACCTTCTTAAGACCTTCCAACCACCTATAACTCTTTGAGAAGAAATGAAGGCAAAGTTCAATGAAAAGTACTTCCCCATGTCTCATTAAGGCAAATTGTTGGATTAATGGCATGATTTGAGTCAAGATAATAGGTCTGCTACTGAGTACATAGAGTAGTTTGAAGAGCACAGGATATGTAGCAATGTGACCGAAGATGAGCCAATTACTTTGAGTAGGTTTAGGAAAGGTCTCAATTATGATCTTCAAAGAGAAATGGTGGCCTGACAAATCTCAACTCTTGATAATGCTTATACCTTAATGCAAGATTTGGAGTTGGTCCCTAGGTCCCATGGTGGAAGGAGATTTGACAATCATATGTTACCTCACAACAACTTAGAAGGCCCCCAAGGTAGGTATTTCTAAGGAGCACAAAATAGACCTTACCTTAACAATAGGCCCTTGCACATAGATGACAATCCTCAAGGTAAATACTAACAAGGTCCTCAAAATAGACCCAACCCCAATAATAGGCCCTTGTGCCCAAAAGACAAAGGGAAAGGTCTAGTTAGGGAGACATTCAAGCCCAATTCTAGAATCTAGTGTTTTAAGTGTCAAGGCTTTGGTCATATGGTTGCCCAATGTCCTAATAAGACTTTGTTAATTGAAGGATTGGATGAAGAGGAAGAAGTTGAAGAAGAAGTCTATGAGCCTAACATTGATGACATTGTAGAAATAGGAGAGGATGTGTCGACCCATTTAGGATGCAATAGGGCCCGACCACTTTTTGATGACCTCAGTAAAGGTAGCCTTGATACTCTGGTAGCGAGTGTTGTTAGGTGTACTTTGGCATAATCCAAAGAAAGTGATGATTGGAAAAGAAATGCTATCTTCCAAACTATTGTCAAGCGTGGAACCAAAGATTGCAAAGTCAATTAATAGTGGAAGCTGCATTAATGCAGTCTCTTCAAAACTTGTCTCCCACTTAGGTTTGAAGTTAGTTGCCCATTCTAAACCCTATAAGGTATCTAGGGTAGATGATTCATCTATCACCATCTAGGAAAGGTGTCTTGTTCCTATTCACATCCTTTCATACAAGGCTCAGATTTTGTGCGATGTGATTCCAATGGATGTAGGACACATAATTTTGGGATAACCATGGCTCTATGATTTAGATGTCACTCTTAATGGTCACTCAAACTCATGTTCCTTCATGCACAATGGAAAGATGATTAAAATTAACCCAGTCCAATATAAGTTTACTAGTGCAAGTAATACTAAAGAAGAGCCCAAATGCAAAGTATGAACGTCATCAATCCAAAAGAACTTGAAAGAGCTATCAATCAAGACTCCATCATCTTTGCTTTGATTGTTAAGGAAGCTGCACTAGATAACTTTGAAGAGCCAAGAAAAAAAGTAAGATCAATGCTTCAAGAGTTTCAAGATGTTTTCACTAAGGAGCTCCCAAATTAGTTGCCCCCACACGTGATATTTAACACGCCATAGATCTTGTCCCAAGAGTAGCACTTCCAAATTTGCCCCAGTATAGAATGATTCATCCTCAACATGATGAGATGGCTAGAAAAGTGGATGAGCTCTTAGAAAAGGGATTTGTGCATGAGAGCTTAAGCCCATATGCAGTCCTTGCACTTTTGACCCCAAAGAAAGGTGGATCCTGGAGAATGTGCGTGGATGGTCACGCAATCAATAAGATTACTATGAAGTATCGTTTTCCTATCCCTAGGTTAAAAGATATGTTTGATATGATGTCAAGAGCTACATTCTTCTTAAAGATTAATTTGAAAAGTGGATACCATCAGATTAGAATTTGTTCAGGTGATGAATGGAAGACTGCCTTTAAGACAAAGGATGGCCTATGTAAGTGGCTTGTGATGCCATTTGGTTTATTAAATGCTCCTAGTACTTCTATGAGAGTGATGACACAAGTCCTAAGGCCTTTCATGGGTAAATTTGTGGTAGTGTACTTTGATGACATTCTCATTTATAGTAAATCAAAGAAGCAACATTTGGACCACCTCTAACAAGTTTGTTCCACTTTGAGGAAAGAAAACGTGTATGCTAACCACAAGAAATGCTCTTTCTTCACTAATAGTGTCATTTTCTTAGGTTTTGTGGTCTCATCCCACAGAAGGTCAAGGGCATAGTGAATTGGCCTGAGCCCAAAGAACATTCATGAGGTTCGCAATTTTCATGGGCTTGCAACTCTCTATTGCCGCTTCATACATGGATTTAGTACAATCATGGCACCAATCATTGATTGTATGAAGTAAGGCGAGTTCCAATGGGTTAAATGCCACTATTAAAGCATTTAAGGAAATCAAGAAGAAGATGATAGAAGCACTAGTGATGCACCTACTAGACTTTGAAAAGGTCTTTGAAGTGGAATGTGATGCATCTGGTATAGACATAGAAGGAGTACTTAGCTAAGATTGGCACTTGATAGCTTACTTTAGTGAGAAATTAAATGAGGCTAAGAAGAAGTATTCAACATATGACAAAGAAATCTATGTTGTGGTACAAGCTTTGAGATATTGGAGCCATTATTTGACACCCCATAAATTTGTAATTTATTTTGATCGTGATGCCCTCCGCCACATCAATTCCTAAAAAAAATTAAATGCTCAACGTGTTCCTTGGCTTGAGTATTTGCAAAGATTTTCTTTTGTTTTGAGACATAAATCTGGTATTGAGAATAAGGTAGCTAACGCTTTGAGTCGTCAAGTCACCTCACTTTCTCAAAAGTCATAAGGTTTGAAAAGTTGAAATGGTAGTATGAATCTTGCCTAGATTTGGGAGAAGTGTACACTACACTAAGGACTGAGCGTCTTCAAGTTGTGGATGATTTTATCCACCAAGATGGCTACTTGTTTAAAGCCAATAAGCTTTGTATCTCCCACATATCATTTAGAGACCTTTTGGTATGGGAAGTGCACGTGGGAGGACTTTCAGGACATTTTGGACGTGATAAGACAATTTAAGAAGTAGAGAGGCAGTTCTATTGGCCAAGTCTTATGAGGGATGTTGCCAAGATAATTAGTCAATTTCAATTGGCTAAGCAATGTAAGCAAAATACTGGCCTTTACACTCCTCTACCAATTCCACATTGTCCTTGGGAGGATATTAGCATGCACTTTGTACTAGGTCTCCCTCGAACCCTTAGGAAGTATGACTCCATCCTTGTAGTGGTAGATCAGTTCTTTAAGATGGCCCACTTTCTTCCATGCTCTAAGACTTCTGATGCATCCAAGATGGCCAAGATTTTCTTTGATAAGATTGTTAGGTGTATGGGTTACCTAAAAGAATTGTGTCTAATGGGGATGTTAAATTCATGAGCTATTTTTGGAAGACCCTTTGGCACATGATGGGGACAAAGCTGAAATTCTCCACAGCATACCATCCCTAAACTAACGGTCAAATTAAGGTTATGAATAGGAGTCTAGGAAATCTTCTGAGGTGTCTCATAGGTGAGAATGGTATGAGTTGGGAATCTATACTCCCTGTAGCCCAATTTGCATACAATAACTCAGTCAATAGGTCTATAGGTATGAGTCCCTTTGAAGTTGTTCATGGTTATAAGCCTAGGAGATCTTTAGACCTTTTCCCAATGTCCTCACATGATAGGGTTTCTACGTCTGTAATAGAGTTTGCTAGTCACATGCATGAGCTGCATAAAGAGATCAACAAACAAATTCATGCTAATAATCTTAATTATAAAACTCAGGTTGATTTACATCAATGTCATTTAGATTTTCATGTAGGTGATTATGTTATGATTTGTATCAGGCCTGAATGGTATCCTTTTGAAACCGCTAAGAAACTTGGATCTAATGCTTATGTCATTGATATACCTTCAAATTATGGCATTAGTTCTACTTTTAATATTGCTGATTTACTTGCTTTTAAAGGTCCAGTAGTTAATCCCCATGACCCTTTTGATGATCCTCACTCTTCTTCATTGGCTAACCATATCCCTAGCCCTACATCATCTTTTTTTCAAAAGGAACATAAAGATATTATTGATGTTATTTTGGATGAGCAATCTCTTTTCACTAGGGATGGAATAGTTCAGCGCTTCTTGGTTCATTGGCGAGGACGACCTGAGTCTGATTGTACATGGATCACCAGAAAGGAGTTGCAATAGCTTGATCCCACTCTTTTGGATGCTTACTTGGATACACTTGCTACCACCTCATCTCTACCTCCTATCATTCGCACTTATGAGCGTTGATGGAGGCACCATGCTGACCCAGTGAGTTTGTGGATTAATGATGGAGGCTCCTTTGATGTCACTTGATCCTTGTGAGCTTTACTCAACCAGCTTGAGGGCTCGAGTTTCTCCCACCTAGGGGAATTGGTTCGGACACCACACTATAGCACATCTGTTGAGATTATCTTTATCATTTGTATTATCTTTACTTGGATTTATCTTTAGCATTTGATTAGTATTTAAGATTGTTTAGGATTATCGGATTAGTATTTGAGATTGTTTAGGATTCGTATTAGGAGAGTTTATCTTTATCATTGTGATTCCTAGAAGCTGTATATAAAGCTCCAGATGATTTCTTTTATATTTAGACTATGATTAATACTATTCAGATTATTTGCAAAGTTTGCATTTCATTTGTTTGGTGGTGAAGCCTAAGGTCTACGGTGGGACTAATCTAGGTGGGAAGCCTAGGTTGTCTACATCAATAATTCTCTTAAATCTTAAATCTTATAAACCTAGCCATATAAGGCTGTTGTGAAAGTAATCCACAACTGAAGTATTTATGGAAGTGTGAGGAAATAGACTTAAATAGAACTAAGAAAATTAAAAATGTCCAAATGGAATAATTGTCTCTGTTAGGACATATGTAATTCACTTGTTAGGAACATATGTCACTATTTTATGTAATTGGCTAATCCTTTGAACTAACACACTTTACTTGTATTTGGGTAGATCTAGGATGTGTTTAATATTTCAAGAAACTTTGTTTCAAGTTCAAGTGTTAAAGCCATGCAAATCTGTCCAAGATTCAAGTGTGAAAAGTGTTATTCATTAAAGTTCAACAGCTAGCTCGACAGCTAGCATTTATCGAGACCTATAGAACTGTTCAAGCCCGTAGCTTGATAGCAACTCAACAGATAGGCATCTGTCGAGGTTTATGAAGTTCTGTTTTTCAAGATTGTTTTGACTCCAATCCGTGATTATCTGTTTGAGTTTTCTTTTCTCACAACCCTAAACATATAAAAGGATTATTTCAAGGGCCGTCAAAGGTGGAACAAGTTACACAAGTGTTGAGCAAAATTTGTTCAAGCAAATTATGACCGGAGACAGAATTTGCCCTAGTTCATCTTTCTTGCATAGAAGCTGCTGTGTTTGTGTACCGTAGGGTTTTGTAACTAAGAAACTTCTCTATCTTCATCGTGTGATGAACTGAAAAATTTTGCAGCCAACAACTTTCTCTAGTTGGTGATTAAAGTTATGTACTGGGATCTGCACAATTGGTTAGTCATGTACTGGGAGTCGTGCATTATAAGGAGAGATTGTCACTACAGAACAAGTCCAATTGGGTATTGGGGTAAGGGTTCAACTATAGGTTAGTATAAGGTATTGGGATTCCTTTACTTATAGCTACTTGTTTTTATAATAGTGGATTCTTAGGAGTGGTGACCTTAAAATCGCCCGGTGGAGTTTTTGCCGTGTTGGTTTTACCCATTCGTAAACAAATCACTGTGTCAATTTATTTTCCGCTGCATACTTAGTTTATTGGTGATTTTTTTGTGTTATCACGTATTTGCATGTTAATTTGATTAATTAATAAACTTGGCTAATTAATCAATTAATTTATCACAAGGGGTCAATTTGTTTTTGGCCTATCAAGTGGTATCAGAATAAGCAAACTCTGATTAGGTTTTATCTTTGCTGTATGATCCGTTGACCCCTGTTTGTCATGGATAGAGGACAGTCTCTTATTATACCTCCTTTATTTGATGGCACTAACTATGCATACTGGAAAGTACGCACGAGAGCTTTATTGCAGTCTCTAAATGAAAAGGTGTGACAAGCTGTTGAGATAAGCTAGACCAAGCCGAAAGAAATGCCGGCCGATTGGGATGATGCCAAGATCAAGGCGACAAACTTCAACAGCAAGGCATTGAATGCCTTATTCAGTGCGATCACTAATGAGGAGTTTAAGAAAATATCCTCCACTGAAACTGCTAAGGAAATATGGACCATTCTCTAGACAACCTATGAGGGAACCAAGGCTGTCAAGGATTCAAAACTTTAGAGGCTCACTACAAGCTTTGAAGAGATCAAAATTGAGGAGGATGAGTCGTTCGATAAGTTCTATTCCAAACTCAAAGACATAGTGAACTCAGCTTTCAATCTTGGGGAAATCATTCTTGGACCCAAGATTATGAGAAAAGTGCTCAGATCTCTACCTAAGAGATTCCATGCCAAGATCACCGCTATTGAGGAATCAAATGACATCGACAAAATTCTTTTGACAAAGCTGGTTGGTAATCTTCAGACCTATGAGTTAGGTTTAATAAGAATCGGTAAGTCGGGTAAAAGCAAGAGAATGGCATTGAAGGCCAAGAGCAATGATACTAATGAGTCTTCAAACGATGAAGATTCTAAGATGAAGTCCTATATTACAAGGAAATTCAAGAAGTTTATAAAGAATGCCAATAGGAAGGGCTTCGACAAGGACCGTAGGCAATCTAGTTCTTCTCAGTTCAAGAGCCAAGACAAAGGGAAGAAGGATGCTAGGGATGGCTGTCAATACACTTTCCCTCAAGACCAAAGTGCTTTGAGTGTCAAGGCTTCGGTCATATGAAACAAAAGTATCCTACATATCTCAAAACCATTAGGAAGAGCAAGGCACTTGTTGCTACTTTAAGCGACATTGAGCCTAAGGATGATTCCGACAATGAGGATAACGGAATCCTGAATGCCTTCACTGCCACTATTGATCCTACTGAGGGGATTATTGAAGACGTGGACCGTAGGCAATCCAGTTCTTCTCAGTTCAAGAACCAAGACAAAGGGAAGAAGGATGCTAAGGATGGCAGTCAATACACTATTCCCTCAGGACCAAAGTGCTTTGGGTGTCAAGGTTTCGGTCATATGAAACAAGAGTGCCCTACATATCTCAAAACCATTAGGAAGAGCAAGGCACTTGCTGCTACTTTAAGCGACACCGAGCCTGGGGATGATTCCGACAATGAGGATAACGGAATCCTGAATGCCTTCACTGCCACTATCAATCCTACTAAGGGGATTGTTGAAGACGTGGACGAAGAAGAGGAATTGGTGGAGTCCAAGTTTGAGAAGATGGATGAATAAGATGACATCCACACAGCCTATGCATAATTATATAAGGTCTCAGAAAAGCATGAGAAGATGTATAGGTTGACCACCAAGAAGCTTAGTGATGTAGAGTTGGAACAAGAAAAGCTTTCCACAAAGTTTGATGAAGCCAATCAGACTATTGGAGCACTAAGGTTTGAAAATAATTTCTTGGCTGAGAAGACCAAGAAACTTGAAGCAGAGCTGTTTCAAGTTAGAACTCAATTGGAGAGGACTTCAAGTGCAAAACTTGATGAGATGCTCAGCATTCAAAAATCTACTTTTGATCGAACCAGTTTAGGGTATGATTTCTCTTCTTCTAGTATTGCTTCTGCTAGTATTACTGTATTTGTTCCTCTTGCTAATAATGTTAAAAATTGAGAACAATGATGTTAAGACTAAATTAACTAGTGAGAACTTAGACAAAGGTAAATTTATCTTAAGAGTACCCCCTATGCTTGATAAGAAAGAAGTTAAAAACCCTAGGACTAAGAAGAATAACTCTCAAAAGTCTAAACAGAAGAAGCAGCATCTCTGTCACCACTGTGGAGCAGCCGGTCATACTCGACTTAATTGCTATAAGTAGCTAGCCACTCAACAGAGCAATGACATGATAGCATCAGGAAACCAGAATCAGTTTCCATCCTCTTTTGCTCCTCTTGGAGATCTTCTCAAAACCCTTATATTCCTTTCGAACTTGAACGGTTTCAATTCTTCCCCCTCACCGTCGATTCAAGGATTTGTCAAATGGAAAGGTTCTTCCAAGTTGTGGAAGGAAAATGGCTCCAAGTGATTCTATCATTTTTTCTCTCTCCTCTTCTTATTTTTGTTTGCATTACTTATGTGTTATGCTTTATTGTTTTGAGTCAGTTTAGATTTTATGCTTTGCTTTGGTTAACATGTTTTTGTTTGTTTTCAATTTTGTTTATTTTGTTTTTATATAAAAAAAAAATTGAAAAATCAAAAAAATATAAAAAACAGTGTGTGTTTTGTATAGATTGGTACTTTTGTACCTTGGATGGCCATTGAAACAAAGTTTTCTAAATTTCGTATCTTTTGTAATTTAGATAGGCATCTCTATGCACAACTAAGCAAGTGAGCTTTGTGGCTCATGTTTGTGATGAGTAAGATTAAGTTATCTCTTGTACTTAACACTCATATCACTCTTTTTTATGGGAAGGACTAGAAAATCCTAAGAGAAAAGCATAAATAACCATCTCACCACTATTACCCGCCAATCATGAAATGATATTTGTATGCTTCGACATAGCAAAAGTAGAATGTCAAATGCTTAACATAATTGAGTATTTCTTTTCTCTCTCTTATATGCCTATGCATGGTTTGCTTAAAAGAAAAAAAATATATATATGCAAAGAAAAATAAAAGCAAAAAGATCAAAATGCTTTATATATGATTGCAAGCGTGTATTTTAGGAGATGTGGGAGTTATAGGATGTACCTCAAAGGTGATAGTCCCCATCAAACAGTTATGATTGTGTGTGAGTTAAAGTGATTTTCTCATATCTCAAATCGTCATAACATGTATACACTTATGCAACCTTGCGATGTTTTTCACACATAACACGCAATATTCCTTACTACTCTTGATACATGTGCATATATAATGTGATTTGGCCATCACAAGGTTTACATGTGTTAATGTATGCTCACTAAACTGTCTTGACCTATTTTTGAAAAAACTCGACAGCTAGCATCTATCGATATCTGTAGAACTGTTTAAGCCCGTGGCTCGACAGCAACTCAACAGATAGGCATTTGTCAAGGTTTATAAAATTCTAATTTTCAGGACTATTTTGACTCCAATCCGTGATTATATGTTTGGACTTTCTTTTCTTACAACCCTAAACATATAAAATTATTATTTTAAAGGCCGTCAAAGATGGAACAAGTTGCACAAGTGTTGAACAAAGTTTGTTCAAGCAAATTGTAACCGGAGACAGAATTTGCCCTAATTCATCTTTCTTGTGTAGAAGCTACTGTATTTGTGCACCGTAGGGTTTTGTAACCAAGGAGCTTCTCGATCTTCATCGTGTGATGAACTGAAAAACTTTGCAGCCAACAACCTTCTCTAGTTGGTGATTGAAGTCGCGTACTGAGATCCGTGCAATTGGTTAGTCACGTACTGGGAGCCGTGCATTACCAAGAGAGATTGTTACTATAGAAAAAGTTCAATTGGGTATTGGGGTAAGAGTTCAACTGTAGGTTGGTATAAGGTATTGGGATTTCTTTACTTATAACTGCTTGTTTTGATAATAGTGAATTCTCGGGAGTAGTGACCTTAAAATCACCCGATGAAGTTTTTGCCATGTTGGTTTTCCTCATTCGTAAACAAATCACTGTGTCAATTTATTTTCTGCTGCATACTTAGTTTATTGGTGATTTCTTTGTGTTATCACGCATTTGCATGTTAATTTGATTAATTAATAAACTTGGCTAATTAATCAATTAATTTATCATAAGGCGTCAATTTGTTTTTGGCCTATCAGTCTCAATAGAAAGAAGAGATTAATCTAGTGCTCATAAGGAGAAAAATTGGATTCCCCCCCCCCCCCACCTCATGTTTTCTCTAGGCAAAATGCTAGTGATTAACATGTCAGTATTTTGACACAAGGCAATAATCTTAATAACATCCAAACCTCTTAATAATCTTAATAAAACCGTGGGAAGATTTATTGATTTAATGAAATCTATTTCCCTTATATTTAAGAAGATTACATGTGGTTAGACATTGTGATGAAGTGGATCTCATACTACAAAGGTACACTGATAGATAACATGATAAAGTAGAGCTGTAACTAGTGTTATCCAAGATCCCTAAAAGTGGAAAAACAAATCATAGTTTCATGTGAGTGCATTTTAACTCATTCGGTTCTTTCTCAAATTATTTGTTAATATAATCAAACAGGTTAAAAATTTCCTGGAAATCTCACTTTCAAATTGCTAAGAAGGATGAAATCAAATAAAGTATTAGGCTTTTCAAACGTGGTTTGGCTGAACTTGGATGCGCTAGAGGTCAAACTTGGGTAAAACCAACAAAGCTAGTGAACTCCACAAACAAACACAGAAACTGAGAAACATATATGTTTTTTAGCCAATATAAAAAATAAATTATTGAAACTGAAAAGATATTTTAGTAGTCAGTCTAACAGACCTTATTCTTTTCCACTAAACCTAAAATGAATGCCTTATTATAAAAACAAAATAAAAAATAAAAAATAAAACAAGAAGAAGAAGAAGAAGCATGCAATCAAACAGAAAAAGTAAGTTGAATTGAGTGAATGATACAGACAAATATTTGATAAATAAAAATCTCCTTGCACATCTCTCCAAATAGAATTAAACCACAAACAATAACATGAGCATTAGGCCCCAGCTGTCCACGAGAAGCATGGACCTATTTTCATTTTTTCGTCATTCAGGTGATAACCCTGTGAGAAGGTTTATTTGAAAGAAATATAAATTAGGCCCTGACCTCATTAGAAGGAACAGTGATGTCTTTCTCCAACGAAATTCCTTTATGACTAGACTCATCCACTGCAGCTGGATCTTGATGCTCCAAAGATTTTATATCTTCACTGCCAGCGTAACTTAAAGATTCTGCAGTTGCATTGGTCAATTTTATATTAGGGGATTCAGAGTTGAACTTATAATACACACATTCAGATAAACTACATTATGAAGTTATCTAGTGTGCAATGTGTAAATTTTATTGATGACTTTTAATTGGTAGTATGACAGTATATTTGACCAAAAACAGTGATGAGTACCTTTGGGCGTCCCATGAACTACATAAGCATACTGCTTACCAGCTTCATTTTTTTCATCTAACAAATCGAGTCCACTTTCATCAGCAATCTCTCTTACATCTGCATTTGAGGAAATCACAATTTCCTTTTCTTTGTTCAATTGCAAATCCTGATTCGCATCACCAGCAAGATAATTATCCTCTACTCCTCCTCCTTGCAATGTAGCTCCCTTGTCTAACACAAATTTCTGCTCCACATTTCCATCTCCCATTGATACATCTGCTTCTTTAATGTAATCAACATCCTCCTCTTCTCTCATTTTTTCCACTAGAGTCATCCCCTTTGGGCCAATAAGCACATTTATTGTTTCACTAATTTCCACTATTGGCTTTTCTGCTTGTTCATTATTAACAACAGTTTTTCCTTCTCCCTTCTTTTCAATTGCTTGCGCCTCTTTTGGGACAGCATCTATAATTTCCATGTATCTTGTTTCAAGCATCTTCTCTCCAACTTTTGGAACTTCCTCCTCTCTCAATTCTTCCAAGCTGCCATCCATCTCCACCATGCTATGAACATGCTTATCTTCATTTGGTATTTGCATCACTTCAGCATTTTTAACAATTTTCTGTTCTCCTTCCTCTGTACCTCCTTGCCTTTCCTCTTCATACTGTTTGTCCTCTTCCACAGCTTCAATATCATTTACTCTTTCATTACTACCAATTTCTTCTAAAACTACAACAGTTGCCACCTCAAATGGTGTCTCCAATCCTTTAATACTGTTTCCACTTTCCTCATATTCCTCAATTACAACCAAAACTCCTTTGGTACCCTCATCCACTGGCTGTTCGTTCCTCTTCTCTTCTATTACAGGCTCTTCCTTTTCATCTTCTCTCAGTCCTAAAGGTTTGACCTCAATCATCTCTTCCAATGGGGTTTCCTCCTTTTCTCCCAAACAGTCACCAACATCTTCAATTACAACCACAAGCCCTTTTTCAGCCCCATCAACTGGCTGTTCATCATTCTCTTCTATCACAGGTTCTTCCTTTTCATCTTCTCTCGGTCCTAAATGTTTGGCCTTAATCATCTTTTCCAATGGGGTTTCCTCCTCTTCATCCAAACATTCACCACCATCTTCCTCATAACTATTTTCCTCTAAAATATCATCTACATCTTCTATAAGTCCTTGCTCATCCTTCTTTACACCAAAATTATTCCCTTTGGTGACTTTTCCTTCTCTCAGTACTAATTCAATTCTCATCTCAACCCCTCTCTTTGTTCCCTTCATTTGTTCTTCTTCCTCTTTTTCCATACCAATATCTCCTTCACAGCCCTCACCTTCCTCTTCTACTTCTTCATCATCAGATGCTAGTCCAAAATCTAGCAGATGAGAAGGGAGTGCAGGTCCTGGTAGCAACTTTGTCATGAGTCTCTCAGAGCAAGCATAGCTTGCCAAGAGGAGGCCAGAAGGGATTGAAACAACAAACCCAATTGCTGAAATAGCCAAAAGTGGAGGAATAACCAATGGTGTGGATGAAACTACAATACCAGTTATCAAAACCTTCTTTCCCAGTACCAGACCATTGTTCAACAACCAACTCATCTTGCCTCCATTACCTTCACATGAATATTCTTCAGTCTCCCACTCCTCACTTGGGTCTTCCATCCTCCAACTCAACTGTAAATTAACATGTGAAAGTACTTAATTAATACACTAGGAAATGAGGATCAAAGAAAAAAATTGGTACCTAATTACCTAAATTAGGTAATAATCACAAAATGTTTACAACTTCTTGTTGTAATAAATTATCAACTGTTCCAAAACCTTACGCACCGGTAAATTTAGTCATTTAATCTGACACTTCTCTCACATATAGGCCTAAATTTCCATTTACTAATTGGAGCCTAACCTGTGAAAATATGGTTTCAACTGTTACCTGACCTCCTACTTTAATTATGATAAATTACTAATTATAAAAAATTGTGAACTTAGTCACTTGATCTAATTTTAATACGTTTGATACAAGGAAAAAAAAGAAGAAAGAGAAATTTGAAAACCCATTTAGAAAAAAGAAAAAAAACTTGAAGCCCTTTGTTATCTTGATAATTAGATAGGGTGAGAAGTGAAAAGAACACCCTTTTTTTTTTTAGAGTCAAAATGTTCACCTGATTCAGGGCTCTATGTCCAGTGATACTTATAATCGTGGCATGATCAATCTCATGGACAATCTGTGAGCAGTAGAGAGACACCTAGAACTTTCATTATGGGTTTGAAGCTAAAGGTTTGGTTGTGGAGAGTAAAATGAAACTTAACCATAACAAAAGTAGAGGGGCGGGGAGAGAAAGACTCTGAATGACACGCGTTGAAAAGAGGGCAGTGACAATTGCAGGCTAAAGGAGAAGGAAACTTTGGGCATATACGTATAGCATGCAGTGGAGGCATGTGTAGATAAACCTATAGGTTTTACATGCATTACTTTCAACGTGGATGTACACCAAAACACCACCTGTACTGCACACCTGATCAGCTTCTGACGTAACTCCCTAAGTGGCTGTGGAGTTGTGATGATGATCAGTGAAAACTATCATCATTTTAGCCAAGATAAAAGCATTTATAATTACTAGACCCCTGAGCATACACTCACATGCTCTTCTATTTTTTAGATAAGGATTAATTTAGAGTATTTATTATAATTTGAGATTACTTTATTTTCCAATTACAAAAAAAATCTAGGAGTATGATGAAAAAATTAAAGATATCACAAAATCTAGCAGGTGAAATAATTTTTTCATCTCACCCTAGATTTTTTTTTGTGATTGGAAAATAAAGTAATCCCAAATTATAATAAATGTTCTGAATTAACCATTACCCAAAAAATAGAAAAGCCTCTAAGCACGCGCTTATTCACGCGCATGCTCAGAGGCCAGTATTCCGTAATTATTATCATTTTTTGCCAATTTTATTTATGTAGTAATCAATGTGTTATTAATTAAAAGATGATGCTATAATTTAGTATTAACTTATAGAGGGAGGAAAAAAGATCCATTGAATAAATATTATAAATAGTGCATATAATGAAAATGCATAATGAAATCGTAACAATAAAACTACTTACAAAATACATGTGCTAACTTTTACAAAAGTTATTATGAAAACTATTTACATCATGTAAAACTATAAAATAATTCACTACATCTAAAACATGGAATATGTGAACTTATTAATATTATGCCGGCTATGGTGGAGAAGTTGGTGGAGCAATGTTATTTGTTCCACATTCTAATTGCTTTCCAGCAGCATTTGCCATGAACCTATGATACAAAATGTATGTCTGTGTTATTAATAGAGACTTTAAAACGTACACAATAATGATAAGTACAATAAACATCAAGCATAAACATGTGAAATGAAATATTTAAATTGACCTTGTAATGATATTGCATAGCTCCATGTATGAGAAATGGTCTACTTCAGCTTGGGACTTGAAAAACTATCATTTAATTACCAAATTTTTTTTAAAAAAAAAAATTATATCCAAACTAGGTAATTAAGTACTTTTTTTTATTTAAAAAAGTAGATGTTGTAATGATTTGTACCTGCTTTATTATTATATCGTCCTTTACTCTCATTTTCTGTTTGTCTTTACTGTTTTGGATGTTGAAAATTGCATCGTCCTTAGTTTTTTTTGTTCATTTCTTTTTTTTTCTCATGGATGTTGGAAACCACATTGTCATTGATTTTAATTCTCTGTTTGTCTCTATTGGCATGAGTGTTAGAGATCACTTCGTCCTTCATTTTTCCTTTTTCTTTATTCTTATGGATGTTGGAAACCTGATTGCTCTTGACATTGATTTGTTGTTTGTCTTTGTTCTTGGAACTTCAAAATGAAGAAAAAAAATTGTTTGTATATTAAGACTATCAATTAGTTATTTTCCTATTTTAAAAAATAGCGTAACATACATTTCCAATAAGTTGTTACCCCTAAAAGTTAGTCTATT
This sequence comes from Quercus robur, assembly GCF_932294415.1. Taxonomy (NCBI): domain Eukaryota; kingdom Viridiplantae; phylum Streptophyta; class Magnoliopsida; order Fagales; family Fagaceae; genus Quercus; species Quercus robur. The sequence goes on along the minus strand of NC_065534.1, from coordinate 51,488,096 downwards.
ATTTATTTAGAAGCAATTTTCAGCACAATTTTAAAATTTTATCTTTAAAGATAAGTTCTCCAGTATCATTCTTGTTTTAGGGTCTAAACAATAGGCAAAATTTTAGGAATAAAAATACTTAAAATATTTTTTTTTTTAAATTTAAACGTAAAACAGTGGTGGTATATTATTAAAATACCTAAAACATAGGGATTTTTTTTTTTTTTGCTTGAAGTTGCAAAAAAATAGGAAACCAACGTTAAAGGACTCACCACCCTCAAAAAAAAAAAAAAATGATGCAAATTTATTAATTGAGGACACATAACACTTGATGCAAATTCAAAAGGCATGGTTTGTTTGGAGTCTTTTTGTCTTTTGGTAAGTTATTTTGGATCAGATTAAATTTTACCAATTTTTAAAATTTAAAATGAAGTGACATTTTAAACTATCAAATATAAGATATATTTAAGGGTGTAGGTTTTTACCCCTAAAAGTTAGTCTATTATTTAGAAGCAATTTTCACCACAATTTAAAAATTTTATCTTTAAAGATAAGTTCTCTAGCATCATTCTTGCTTTAGCAAATTTGTGTTTATAACAATTGCTTACTAAATCATCAAATGTGCAATGAAAGGCATAGAAAAGGACAATATTAAAAATCATCAAATGTGCAATAAAAGGCACAAAAAAGGACAATATTAATTCATAACATAGGATATTTACAAAAAATGTTTCTTAACAACTACTTGATAGAATGACTACCACTTTGCTGACCCGAATTCATCCACTGTGTCTGCTATGCAATCTAACCAAATTGTTGATATGTCACCCTAAAAAAAATACAAAAAAATTGAGAGTAAGGCTTAAATGTAAGAAAAACAACAAACAAAAATAATAAGAGGAAGAGAGGGCACCACTTAGAACACATACACTAAAATAATGAGTGAAACCCGATAACCACAAAAAAAAAAAAAAAAAAAAAAAGACAAATCAATATATATCATTCCTATTCTTTAAAAAATAGTCATTAATTAGAGAAAATACTTAAACAACCATCAAACTGACCAAATAAAAAAAATAAAAAAATAAAAAATAAAATAAAAAAAAAGATAAGATAAGATAAGATAATGATATGGAAAGGATAATGATAACAAAGTGTAGTCCTATTTTGTAGGCACTATTTTACGTGGGAGTAAATTTTTTTTTTTTTTTTTTTCCTTTCAGAATCTAAATCATGATAAAATAATAAGTTTTTGTTGGAGATAAAACAATCATTTTTTACAAATTAAGCAATAATTATCCTATTCCCAAAATCTACCACATAAATTTAATTTCTCATTGGTAAACCAACACATGTAGAAGAAAATTAACACATAATCGGATAACCCAAATATTTTTTTGCTAAACGATAATCCAAGACACAATATATTACTTGCTGCAACTTGTATTAAGACACAATATATTACTTGCTGCGAAGAGAAAAATAACCTCATAATTCTTTAAGTTTTAATAACCTTTCCGGAGAAAAATTGTGCTAAATCACCAATTAATTTTTCATCAATTCATCACACGTCCACTCACTTTATTGTGCTCAACAAAACATTCACATAACTTTTCCATCAAAAAAAAAAAAAAAACTAAAGAAAGAAATCCCCCAAAAAAGTAAAAGACTACAAAAAGAAAAGATATAAGACTAAAGAAAAAAAAAACTGTAAAATCAACTATTACGTGTTCTTTTCAAGAGGAAAACGTACAGCACTACTATTTAGATCCCTCGTGAGGTGAGATTAAGGAAAAAAAAAAGATCCCTCGTGAGATGAGATTAAGGAAAACAATAAGCAAAACATGGCCAAATATAGAGAGAAATTGAAGTCAGAAAGAGCTTACCTCAAATCCATCTGTTGTTGTTGTTGTTGTTGTTGTTGTTTGTAGTGAAATCTGAAGCAAAGAGGTGAGTGAATGAGATTAAGGAACACACACACACAAAAAAAAAAAAAAAAAAAAAAAAAAAAAAAAAAAAGATCCCTCGTGAGATGAGATTAAGGAAAACAATAAGCAAAACATGGCCAAATAGAGAGAGAAATTGAAGTTAGAAATAGCTTACCTCAAATCTATCTGCTGTTGTTATTGTTGTTTGTAGTGAAATCTAAAGCAAAGAGGTGAGTGAGAGGAGTTTCTTAACAATGATGATAATGGTGAAAAGAAGAATAACACAGAATTGAGAGAATTGGAGAACTGAAGAATAAGCAATTTGAGTTTGAAAACCAACATGAGTGTACTGGGAGTGTGTTCCTATTTTGTAGATTGTGTTTTACGTGGAAGTTAAAGAAGTATTTTTACCAAGTTTTGCCCCTACTTAAACATAGACTGTAGGGGTATTTTGGAACAAAAAAAAAAATCCGGTTAGCAATTTGAAAACTAACAGGAGAGTAGTAGTGTCTAAATTTAAGGGATATGGATGAAAAGTTATAGTGATAATTGTTATAAAAAATAATAAATAAAGAAGAATTGATTTTTTTTTTTTTTTTTTTTTAAAAACGTGAAGGGAGTATGAGTAAGGGAAACGTGAATTCAAAAGAGAAGAGAGAGAAAAAATAATAATAAAATAACCAACTTAGGGGAAGTTAGACATGGGTTTAAAAAAAATGAAATAGATAACGGAAAAAAAAAATTTAAAGGATAAACCTTAATAACATGGTAGATAACTTTTTTTGATAGAAACGTGGGTTTTTTATTCATTAGGTTTTCTATTTTTAATTTTTAATAAAAAAATAATAATAAATAAAGAAGAATTGATTTGAAAAAAGAAAAAAAACGTGAAGGGAGTATGAGTAAGCGAAACGTGAATTCAAAAGAGAAGAGAAAAAGAAAAAAGAAAAGAGAGAACAAAAAAAAGAGGAAAAATAATAATAATAAAATAACCAATTTAGGGGAAGTTAGACATGGGTTTAAAAAAATGAAATAGATAATGGAAAAAAAAATTAAAGGATAAACCTTAATAACATGGTAGATAACTATTTTTGATAGAAATGTGGGTTTTTTTTCATGAGGTTTTCTATTTTTAATTTTTAAAAAGAAGTTAAAAAAATAGTTTAAATAAATTGTAATATATATCATTTTTTTTTTTTTTGGGATAACCTTGAGGATGTTGAAAAAAAACAAAAATTCATTTAAAGATAACTTTTTAAAAAAAGAAAAAAATAATAACAAACGTATAGTTGATTTTAAGAAGTGGGTTAGTGGGAGAATAATCCTATTTTGTAAGAAATATTTTAAGTGAGAGTTAAAGATATATTTGTAGGAGGCAAAATTTTAAGCCAATTATAAAATGCCACATCAGAATTTAATGGCAAATTCTGAATTAATGTCATTAAATTAATTAAATCAAATGATGACATGTGTAATCCAAATTGGCATCACATTGGCATATCAAAATTTGCCATGTGTCATTTGGCCCACAAGATAAAGATAAATTTCCTATTCAAAATTTATGGGTAATTATCTTTATTAAAATAAATAATAAATAAAATAAAGATAAATTTTCTATTCAAAATTGGTAGATAATTATCTTTATTAAATAAATTAAATAGAGATAATTATTTATCTTTGTTGATTATTATCTTTATTCAAAATATGATATTTATCAAAATAGATAAATAAAGATAATTATCTCTAAGAAGAATTTGGGCCAATCAAAAGTCCACTACATACTTTCAAGTATATCAATTCGAAGTGGAGCTTATCCTCTAAAATCACTATAAATAGAGGACATCCCTTCTCATTTTGAAGACGAAGTTTTCAAGACGTCAAAGCTCTGGAGAAATTCCGTCTCAAGAACACACGAAGAACATTCAAATAAGTTCTTTAAAGTTCTATTGGAATTAAGCTGAAAAAGCCTCCATAAACTTCAACAAACCTCAAATCCTTGAAGCTCAACAGATCAAGCCTCTAAAGCCCCAAAAAACTTCAACCTAAAAGCCTTCATATTCAAAGACTTGAAGAACAATAAATCTCTAATAAGCTTGAAGCTAGAGATTTGTTGTGGAGACCGTTCAATCCATCTTTCAACTAAAGTCAAGAAGATTCCTTGTTCAAGTCAAGTTCAATGAAGATAGAATCAGAGGGTATTCTTTTGTAAAAGAATTGAAATAGAGATTGTACTCATTATACATCAATACAAATTTATATTTACAAACCTATTTCTTTTCAATTGTTTGATTTTCTACAATTGAGAAAAATTTGTGTTTACAATATTTTTACTTTGTTATCCTCAAGTTTACCCCTACTTAAACGTAGGCTACAGGGGTATTTTAGAACTCAAAAAAATCATGTCCAAACAGGTGCAGCCCTTTAAATAATAGTATAAATATAGATAATAAATAAAGAAGAATTGATTTGAAAAAAAAAAAAAAAAAAAAAAAAACATGAAGGGAGTATGAGTAAGGAAAACGCGAATTCAAAAGAGAGGAGAAAAATAATAATAATGATAATGATAAAATAACCAACTTAGGGGAAGTTAGACATGGGTTTAAAAAAAAAATGAAATAGATAACGGAAAAAAAAAATTAAAGGATAAACCTTAATAACATGGTAGATAACTTTTTTTGATAGAAACGTGGGTTTTTTTTTTTTTCATTAGGTTTTCTATTTTTAATTTTTAAAAAGAAGTTAAGAAAATAGTTTAAATAAATTGTAATATATATCATTTTTTTTTTTTTTTGGATAACCTTGAGGATGTTTAAAAAAAAAAAATTGATTTGAAGATAACTTTTTTTAGAAAGAAAAAAAAAATAACAAACGTATAGTTGCTTTGAAGAAATGGGTTAGTGGGAGAGTAATCCTATTTTGTAGAAAATGTTTTAGGTGGGAGATAAAGATATATTTTTACTTTGTTATCCTCAAGTTTTACCCCTACTTAAACGTAGGCTATAGGGGTATTTTGTAACTCAAAAAAATTCGGCCCAAACAGGTGCAGCCCCTTAAAATGTAGTATAGATACTACTGTTTAAGGAGTTTTTCCTGTTTGAACCGGATTTTTTTTGTTCAGAAATACCCCTAAAACTTTTATGTTTAAGTAGAGACAAAAGTAAAGAATAGTTAGGTAAAAATACATGTTTAACTTGTACTAAAATATTACCTATAAAATAGGACCATTCTCTTGATGGTTTTCAAATTACTTTATCCATTTATTAAAAAAAAAATTAAGTTAAATTAAATTAAATTAAAACAAACACACGTTTGTTTGTGAATATATCTGCCATGATAATTGATTAAAAAAAAACACACACACACATCTGCCGTTATTGAAAAAAAAAAAAAAAAAAAAGGAGTAAATGTTACCACAATTCTTATCTCAATCCAATTATCACAAAAATTATCTTTTGAACAATAAAAAAAAAACACTATTAAAAATTCATCCACTCTTTTATCCACGTACAAGTTTAAACTCCCCTCATATAAAAAAGAAAAAAGAAAATTTAACTCCCCATTATCATCAAATAGTTAGAGTCTAGCCATTACAATTTTATTTGACTTTATCCATCCTTATCCTCATGTCCCATTTGCAAATTCAAATTAAAAAATCAAAATAAATCAAAAACAAACAAACAATCTTTGCTACGTTAAGAGCCAGAGAGGTCTGGTATCAAACCAAAAAAAAAAAATGGCAGAGAAACGTGCAAAGAAGGCCATTGCTCAAAATAAAAAATAAAAGGTGGGTACTCTAATCTATCCTTATGTATTCTGTTATTGACATTTTAGTTTTATGTGTTGTGGTTTTCATAGGTTGTGATTTATTTATTTGTTTCAATTTGGTGGTGTGTAGGTGGAAATTTATCATTTATATGCTAGGCATCCTGTTCTTTTTAAATTTTTAGTTTTTTTTGGTTTACTGCCTTTTTTTTTCTTTTAGATTTTACAATTTCTTATATAATTCCATCAGCAAATTGTGGCATGTTGATTTTGTCTATTGGTTTTGTGTATTTTGTAGAAGATTTGCTCAGACAAGGTCCTCTGATATTGGAGAAATGTTTTTGCATTCAAATAAGTGAGAATCAAAATTCAGTAGGATTGATATTCATGGCTATATCTATACCTTATTCTTTGAGTTTTTTTTTTTTTTTTTTTTTCCTTTTTCTTTTAGATTTTAGAATTTCTTATATAATTTTATTAGCAAATAGTTCATTCCTTTTTCCATTGTGTTACTTTGTTATACTATTTTCAACAAGAAAGAAACTTAATTGAGTTCCTTGATTAGGCCCTTAAAGAGGGATTAAAGCTACTAAATACAACATACTTGGAGTAGACGCCGAGTCAAATGATCAATTATGTCCAAGTAAGGAATGAAATGGTTTATTTCTTCCCAAATTTGAAAGCACTATCTAAAGCCTATGAGAAAGCTTCTATTATTATTTTTTTTTTCTACTAAAGCTAATATTTAATGCAGAACAGAGACAACAACAACAGGAAAAAAGATAATCTAAATTTTGAGATTCATTATGGGGGAAGGTTCAGGAATCTTAATGAGGCAAGGTTAGCTATGTGCTCTAGGGGATTAATATTTTGATGCCTATGTATATATTGTTTTGTGTGTTATAATGTAGGATACATTGTCTACCAATGGTCGGAAGACACCTACAAGGCTACAACAAGTGCTAGAGGTGGATTGCTGCTACTACAAGTGTTGTTTTTGTAACTAAAACTACTACAAGGTCTGGAGAAGCAAGGGTTGCTACTACAAGTGCTGCAAATTCAAGTTCAAAGTATGTGGACCAAGAAAAAGAACAAACCTTGGACGATTTAAGAACATATAACTAGGCATTAACAATAATCTATTTTATGTAATCCACATACATTTGGTGGTGATAATTTTGGAGCTTTAAGTGATATAGATTATGTACCCGCAAATAATTCTGTAATTTTTTTTTCCTTAATATTATTCTACAGCTTTAGGTGATAACTCTCACCTATTTATCCTGAATAAAGTTGCATTTTTACATATTGCATATTTAGGTGATATAAATGACTATGTTACTACATTAATAGCATGGGAAACTCTTATGATACCTATTCTGTCAAACTTGAATATATGTCATTGCAAAATGAAATACTTATTTTGTCAAATCTTAAGTAAGAAGGAATAAGGAGAGATGGAAATGCCTAATTTTAAGGGATATGGATAAGTATCTAAAATTTAGGAGTGTTTAAATTAGTACTTTTACATATCTAACCTAATTGTTTAATATTTGCAAAATGATGAAACCTAAATAAGGAATCACGTTATTAGTAATATAGACTAGCCTCTGAGCACGCGGGTGAGATGCTCTTCTATTTTTTGAGTAAGGGTTAATTTAGAACATTTATTATAATTTGGGATTACTACATTTTCCAATCACAAAAAAACCTAGGGGTATGATGCGTATTATGTGTGGTGAAATAATTTTTCATCAAACTCCTAGGTTTTTTTTTTTTTTTTTTTTTTGTGATTAGAAAATGTAGTAATCCCAAATTATAATAAATGTTCTAAATTAACCCTTACCCAAAAAATTGAAGAGCCTCTAAGCACACGCGTGAGCGTGTGCTCAAAGGCTAGTTACTATTTAAGGAGTTTCACTCTTGAATGAACCAGGCATTTTTTTTTTTTTGGTTTCAAAATACTCCAACACTCCTAGATTCAAGTAGAGACAATATTAAACGACAATTAGGTAAAAATACATTTTTAACTCTTACTAAAACATTGTCTACAAAATAAAACCACACTTTTTCTTTTTTGGGATAAAATAGAACCACTCTCTTGGTTAAACGTTTTAAAATTTTATTTATTTATTTATAGAATTTTATTTTCTTACTCCATGATCTCACACTTGTTTTTTTTTTTTTTTTTAATATCTTCTTATTTATTTTGAATTTAAAGGAAAAAAAAAAAAAAAAAAAAAAAACTCCTATTAGAAAACTATTAGAGTATTAGCACTGGGGAATGCTAATGCCATATCTAAGGGAAATTTGGCATTTCAAGCCTCAAAACCATCTGCATCAGAGAATGCTAAAGCCAAGTATTGCAATTTTTTTTGCAATACTGCTACAGTGCAATTCTAAAGGTAGAATTGCACTGTAGCACAATTCTAAAACCAAATACAATATTTTATTCGGTTTGACTCATCCTCTCTCTTCTCTGTTTGTTGGTGTGGTGGCTTTGCTACCATGGTTGATGGATTTTTTGTGGGTTTTTCTTGGTGGTTGCTGACCGGTGTTGTGGTGGGTTTGCTTTGTGGTGGATGGTGCAAAGTTTGATTTTTGATCGATGCTGATGGGTTTGTTGGGTTGATGGGTTTGATCGGTGCTATGGTTGTTGATGGGTTGATGGATCGGTGATCGGTGATGGGTTTGGGATAGGTGATCGGTGATCGGTGATGGGTTTGGGATCGGTGATGGGTTGATGCGCAGACTAGGAGTCCTTCTGATGGAGGTGATGTTCGGTGGTACTTTTTCAAGGTCCCTTTGGCTAAGAATGGTGAGATTTTTCTTATTTTCAAATAATTTTGGAAGTATATGGTTTATCTGGTGCATGAAAAGAAAAAGGAAATGAACAAAGTGGAGGATTTGGTTGTTCGTGGTAGTGGTGGTAGCAGGTGGTGATTTGGGTTTTTGTTTTTATTTGGGTTTGGGGATATATTATTTTATTATGTAGATATATTATTTTAATGAGTAGAATAGGAAAATAAAAGTTTGAGATGCTGGAGATATTATAAAATGGTATGGTATAATGATAAAGTGGCTTTTTGGGATGGTAAAATAGAGTAGAATTGGAATTTTCCAATGCTAATGCTCTTACTATAACTTCCTATCCATATCCCTTAAATTTAGCAAATTATATAATAATCCCACAAAATTTAACTAAGTCCAACTGCCTCACTCAATGTCTCATTCGTTCTACTCGAGACAGAGAGTAAGAACAAGGCCAAGCCTAGGACAAAGAAATCTCTTGGTGTCTGTTTCATCAGAGGCCAATTCTACAATTCTCAGAATGGCAAAAGTTGTCACCAAGTTTAGTACTTTACTCTTTCGTATTCTTCTCCAAAGCCCAACAAAGAAATCAATTTTCTTTTCTTTGCTTGCTTCTTCTTTTTCTATACTACTATTTAAGGGGTTTCTCCTATTTGGACCAAATTTTTTTTCGTTTCAAAATACCCCTACACCCCTAGGTTTAAGTAAAGACAAAACTAAAGGACAGTCTTGTAAAAATACATATCTAAATTGCACTAAAACATTGCCTACAAAATAGGAACACTCTTCCACTAACCCACTTCTTCAAAACAACTATTTAGAAAGTTCAAATAAGAGGGTTAGAAACGTAAAATAATTAAATAAATCATTTTAAAAAATCCTAAATTTTAGATAACTTTAAAAAAAAAATTAAAAACAAAAAAAACAAACAGTTTCTTCCATCTCCTCCCTCTCCTCCACGAATTGTAACATTCCCACCATTGAAAAAAAAAAAAAAAAAAAAAAAAAAAGACGTTGCCTCAAATCCACGTTCAGATCCTATCAAAAAAGCAAAAGAAAAAAAGACCACGTTCATTCGGATAACAACTTCTAAAAAAACTGAAGCAGTTATAAAAATTCATGTTCCCATTTTAATTTTTAACCCAAGGGGTGAAGGTCTTGCCACCGTTTGACATCAAATATGATGACTACCTAGTAACCACATATAGTGGAGGGCACTTTAACAATAACATTTTCGTTTTTTAGTATTTGTGCCTTCATGTGTAGGTGAATCTCATTTATAGACAAGATCATGGTGGCCCTTCATATCAAAGGTCAGAATTTTTATTTATTTTTCAAAAAAATTTTTTGTTAAATTATGTTTTGATCTTACGTTTACAAACACACAAAATTCTTATCCTCTGAAACTTTTTTTTTTTTTTTGACAGACTTATCCTTTGAACCTTAAAGGCTACAATTTTAATTCACTGTATCATACTAGCCTGTGAGCCACACTTAGAGGCTATTCTATTTTTGTTTTGTAGAAGTTAATATTTTTCATTCATAATTATTGAAAGTTACTATATTTTTCAATTACAAAAACATTTAGGGGTTTGATGATATTTATACTAAAAAATTATTTCACTCATAGATGCATAAATTTCATCACACCCTAGGTTTTTTTGTGATTGAAAAATGTAGTAACTTTGAATAATAATGAATGAAATTGTTGTTATGATTCAAACCTCATATGAAACGGTTGTCATCTAAGAAATTGTTATAAAAAAAAATTTCTTTTGTAACAAAAACTATATTTATCATTTGTAAAATTTTCATTCATCGTTATTGGAAGTTACTATATTTTTCAATTACAAAAATATTTAGGGGTTTGATGATATTTATACCAAAGAATTATTTCACTCATAGATGCATAAATTTCATCACACCCTAGGTTTTATTGTGATTGAAAAATGTAACAACTTTGAATACTAATGAATGAAATTGTTGTTATGATTCAAACCTCACATGAAGTGGTTGTTATCTAAGAAATTGTTGTAAGAAAATTTCTTTTGTAACAGAAGGCACATATATATCATTTGTATAATTCTATGTGAAATTCAATTTACATTTTTTTTTTTAATTATTAATTTACTTCATCAATAATGTTATGAAGGTAGTTGCTAAATTTTAAATTTAAGCTCTTTTTAACTTTTGTTATGGATGTGTAGTAAGTGGCTAACTTTTAGGATTTAAAAACTAAATTTTAGGATTAAACAAAAATTGATAATTGTTATTAAGCGCATGCTTAGAGGCTCTTATATTTTTTTGAGTAAAAGTTAATAATTTGCATCTATTATAATTTGGGATTACTATATTTTTCAATCACAAAAAAATTTAGGGGTGTGATGAAACACATAATACTTATCACACCACAAACGCATAATACTCATCACACCCCTAGGTTTTTTTTGTGAATGAAAAATGTAGTAATCTCAAATTATAATATATGCAAATTATTAGCTTTTACCCAAAAAAATAGAAGAGCCTTCGAGCACGTGTGCTCACGCGCATGCTCAGAGGCTAGTCAAATTTTTAAATATTTGATCCTAATGTAATGTAGGATTAGAGACATTGGTGTAGATCAAATGACTTTCAGGATTCAGCATGTGGGTTTCTTTTTGTTTCTTGCATTTTTCTTGAATGAGTCTTTGAAGTGATCGATTGTAAAATGTTGCAATGCCGGCAAAAGACTTTGGATTTTTCCACATCATGCAAAAATAAAATTGAGAACAAGCAATGTACCTTCCATTTCTGTCACAAATGCCTCTTAAACAGGTCTCCTCAGGGGTAGAGCTAGGAATTTTTGTTTGGGGGGCCAAATTGCAACTCTAATATATTTATCAAGACAACCCTTACATACACATATACACACGCTTTTTTATTATATACACACACTTTTTTATTTGATAAGTTATATATATACACACACCAAACAACAACAAAAAGAGTTTAGTAATTTCAATCAAAATTATATTTGATGGCGATCTTTCATAAAATAAAATTCATTTTTACAATTTTTATAGTGAAATTCTTAAAAAATTTCATTTTTGATACAAATTATCAAATCTTATACTAAAGTAAGTAAAAAATCTTTCAATTGAACTAATGAAATTTTCAAAAACATGAATGATCCAAAACTTGGAGGAATAAGTTAGGTTTCAAACATATTTGAAGCTATCTTGCTCTAACCCATTATGTAGTAACTAAATAGACATTTTATGTGTAGTTTTAGTGAAATTATTTTTTTAATGAGTCAATAACTGGTTAATTGCCACATAACTGGTTGAAAAAATATATAAATTCAAATATGTTTAGTGCCAAACTTTATTAAATATTTAACAGATATAAGAGCATATTTTACAATAAAAAATAGAATTGTGAAAAATAATGTTATGTCTCTATAATTATTAGACCATTTTTTTTTTAAAGCATCATTGGACTAAATCAAATATTTGGGGGGGGGGGGGGAACTCTTATTTTTGTAGACTAAATTTTGAAAACATTAAAATAATCATATTTATATATATATATATATATAAATATATATATATATATATATATATTTTTTTTTTTTTTTAATTCAAAATTTTGGGGGGACCATGGCCCCCCACCCTTACACATAGCTACGCTCTTGGGTCTCCTTTAGGGCTGTCCACGGGTCAGGTTTGTGCCCAACCCGAACTCGACCCGCTCAGGTCGGGTGGGAGAGAATCAGACCCACAACCGACCACCGATCACCTCGGGTCAAGTCGGATCGTATTCTAAAAAACAATCGGCCGATTCGGTTGAAACTGATGAACAGCGGGGACGAGCAGAGGAGAATGAAACATTGTCGGATCTGATTGGAGGAGAGTGAAACGTCACCGATATGAGTTTAAACATCACTGGATCTAAGTCAAAGTTACCGATCTGAGCTTACACGTCACTGATCCGAGCTTAAACATCACCGATCTGAGTGATTTTTTGAAAATTATTGCCGAATCTAAGCCAAAATCATCGGATCTAAGTAGATCTAAGAAAAATCATCACCGGATCTAAGTGAAAGATGGCTAATTGTTGCCGGATTTGAACGGAGGAGGCTTTCATCTGAAGTGGTGGTCGGGCAGGTCGGGTGGTTGCGGTTTTAGAGGAGAAAACCCACCACTTGACCCGCCGAAATCGGGTTTGGAGGGTTAAGACCTGCCGCTAACCACCAAAGTCGTCGGATCGGGCAGCGAGCCAGTCGATCTGGGTGGGTTTCTCAATTTGGTCGGGTAAACGGGTTACATGGACACCCCTAGTCTCCTCTATTGTTTCATGATGAATTCTCTCTCTTTTGTTCTGTTTCTGCACAAAGTTCCTTTTTTTAGTTGGGTTTGTTGTTTGATTATGAGTTAGATACGGAAAAAAGGCAGAAGAAATGGCTATGTTGGATGATTGGAGGCGTCCAAAATGTAGGGGCATATGCAATTGCAGTTTCTGCATGTGAGTGTTTTTTTTTTTTTTCCTTGCTTAATTAAAAGAGTACCTACTTTGAAGTTGTCTTCTTTTTGTGTGTGATTTTGGGTGTACTTGATGAACCCGGGAATCGAATTTTATAGGATGAACAGAGGCTACCATCCTACTGGGAGTGTTGTGCATACTGCAAAGGCTGTTTTCTTCGGTTTTAGAAATGCTGCGTGTTGAAGGCTCTAAAACTTTGGATTCATAAAAGAGTTTGAGTCAGGTCAGCAAAGCAAGTGCCTCATCGAAAAAACGAAAAGCTACCAATGAGGTATGTCAATCTTCAGTTAAACCTCATCTGACTGCTTTGATTTGCAGAAAAGCTCAGCTCAATTGCATTTTCCTTGCAATAACTTGGCACTAAATATTACTTTGCTATCAAAAATTTAATAAAAAAATATATTCAACCATGGTTTTTTTTTTTTTTTTTTTTCATTCGAATTCCAACTTCTTTTTTTAACTCCAACTTCTCATTAACTCTTACCCAGGTCTAAAACACAGTTCCAATTAAAATTCTTTTTATTAAAAAATAATAATAAATAAAAAACATTAACAATTATCCATATCCCCTTTTTTCTCACCTTTAAATTAGGACTCAAATTTTTAGCTTCAAAATCCTTGATTTTAGATAAACTGCTCTCCCACTCCTACGAATTCAAACTAAACAGCTTTAGTTTCAAACAGTTCACATGTTCACCACTTCCAAATCTCACTATTTTTTTTTTTTATAAATAAAATATCTCTTCTTCTTTATCTCTCTCATTATATAAGCACACACTATCTCTATTTATATATATTTCACGTCTCTTTTCAGGTTCTTTCCATAAGCTTCTAGATTTCATCAATTTTTTGCTCACTTCATTATCATATCTAATTTCAGAAAGGTTTGTTTCCTTTAACAATGTTGAAATTATATATTTATTAGTTTGTGTATTTTTGTTTTCATAGTTTTTTTTACTAATCTTAACCTTTTTTTATCTCTTCTTCTTTAGTCTCTTTCTCAAGTCTCTTTTCCAGTTTATTTCCACAATTCATTTGGTTTCTACAATTTTTTCCTCACTTCATCATCATCTTTCTTTCCAAACAGGTATGTTTCATTTCACATTTTTGAAATTATTATTTGTAGGTTGTGTATTTTTCATTTTATAATTATTTTTTCTAATATTACTTTTTTTTTTCTTTTTTTTGGAAAAAGATGGCCATAGTCAAAGAGATAAAGAAGCAACAAAAGCGAGAAGAATACCATTTGAGTATATTTAGATTAGGGAGGGACGTGACCCATTTGACTAGCTTCATTGTTTTGATACTCTTACGCTCTGTTTGTTTCAATGTAAAATATTTTCAGGAAAATATTTTCCAATTTTACAGTGTTTGTTTTACTGTAAAATATTTGGCAAAAGTAAAATATTTTCAGTCAACCAAATCAATCTAAGCAAATTTATGTAAAATATTTTACGCTTAAAATTTTGGGAAAACATTTTACATTTGCTCAATACTTCACACCCCGATACTTATCACTCCCGCACTTTCACGCTAAAACTCTCCTTTCGTATATCTCTCCAAAAAAATCCAGCCACCCTCTCAGATTTCTCTCCAAAAAACCCAGCCACCTTTGGTCCCCTCTCCCTCCAATCTCCGGCTCCAAGGTCCAAGGCACCACCAGCCAACTCCAGCTTCCGCCGGCGCTGCCCATCGCTGGCAAAACCAGGTACTTTTCTGCCTTTTTAGATTAGATTTCTCCTTTTCTTTTCGTTTTTCTTCATCTTTAACCCTTCTCTGGGTTTTCGGTTTTCTTAGGTTAGATCTGTTGTTCGATCTGGTGTGTCGTATGGTTTTGTTCGATCTAGTGTGTCGGAAAATATTTTACACAACATTTTCATATACATTACCAAACACTGTAAAATGAAAATATTTTCCTGTAAATATTTTTCATGTAAAATATTTTACCTTTGCAAATATTTTACATTGAAACAAACAGAGCGTTAGAAATAGAAATAGAAATCAACACTTATATTGTTCCAAATTTGCACATATCCAAAGAGTAAATTTTTCATTCAAAAAGAAAAAGATCCCATGTGATGTATTATTATAATTTTTTTTGGGAGGGGGTGTTTCTTTTCTTTTCTTTTTTTCTTTTTTTGTATAATATTGACTTTATATAAATTCAAGTTGTACATCTTTGGTGCTTTATTTTCATGTCATTTTTTTAGGAATTTTTTTTTTCCTATTTTTCAGTTAGGTTTGTTTCGGAAATTTTTTGTAATGATCATTGGCCTTTTTGAGGTTTTGGCTTTGAGTTTTTGGCTGATTATGTATCTGAAAACTAACTTTAATTTTTTTTGAAATTTATGAAAACTTACTTAATATTTAGTTTCCGAGAAGTATTATTAAGGTTATTAGTCTTCTAAAGGGTAAGTAATTTATTTTACGGCTTTAGCACTTTAACTGCTTAATTGTTTCAAAGATTCAAATTAGAACATACTTGCGGACATTTTTTGTGTGATTTGTGTATATCATCTTACCAGTTTGTAAATAGCTAGCTGCAATTTTTTTTTTCTTGAGAAGAAAATATCAGCAATTTTATTTTAAATATGTAATACAAATACAAGCCTCTGAGCATGCACTCACAAGCATGTTTAAAAGCTCTTATATTTTTTCGGAAAAAGTTAATAATTTGCATCAATTATAATTTGGGATTACTACATTTTCTAATCATAAAAAAACCTAGGGAGTGAAGGTTAATAATTAATGATAACCAATTAATAATCACAAAATATCTAGAGGTGTGATGAAAAAATTATTTCACCCACAAACCCATAATACTCATCACACCTCTAGGTATTTTGTGATTATTAAGTGGTTACCATTAATTATTAACCTTCACCTACTAACGCATAATACTCATCACACCCCTAGGTTTTTTTGTGATTGGAAAATGTAATAATCTCAAATTATAATGGATGCAAATTATTAACTTTTTCCCCAAAAAAATAGAAGAGTCTCTGAGCATGCGCGTGAGCGCGTGGTGATTTTGACCTTCTGATGCAACATGGATGGTATTGCCCCCATGGCATGAATCCAGGACCAACCCAAGATCGTCGTGTATCGTGAAAAGGTGTTAACGACTATGAAATTTACTATAAGGATGTGTCATACTTTATCTGCCCCTTGGGCACCACTACCTTCCTGTTGAACCCTATTAAGGGTGTGTCATACATGGTTAAATCCTTGGGCTTTAATCCTAATCCCTTGTATAGATCTAGATACGTGATCTCAGCGCTGCTCCCTTGGTTTATCATCACTCTCTTCACTAGAAATCCTCCAATCTACGTAGCCACAACCAGAGCATAGTTATGCCGCTATGATGTTTTCTCCAAGTCATCTTCATCGAAAGTGATCGGATCTCTATTCAGCTTGAGCCTCTTCTTGGGTCGATTTGTCACCTCCGATCCAAGCAGGCTTGCCACACTCAATACGCCCCTTCGACAACTAACATTCATACCATGGAGGTTGCAAAGATAACCTGAATGATTCCCAAGGGTAGGGGAAGTGTATTGCTCTGGCTTCCCAATCCCTGTCCTATGTTTCCACCTCCTTGTCTGACAACAAACTCTTTCAAATAGCCTGCCTTCACAAGTTGCTCTAGATGGTTTTTTAGCACACGGCATTGCTCGATAGTATGACCCTTCTTGTAGACACCGCATTTTGTTCCCCTTACGACTCAGGCCCCCGTTCCCCAATGATGCCTAAACTTTAAGGCCCAAGGCCAATTTAGAACACAAACATATATTAAATTGACTTAAGGAGTGTTAAAATGAAAAATATAACCTTTTAAATGAACAAAAATCTATTTTTGGAAATAAATGACCAAAGTGGCTTTCAACCCACGTACGTGAGCCAAAGTATGCACACGCAAGCATACTCCTGCGTACGCAGCTAGGGTTTCAAAAATATATAATAAAAATAAAAATAAAAAAGGCAAATTTTCTGCAATAATGGCTGAGGTTTGGAATGAATCTCACATTGTCTGAAAGCCGTTCTAAACTCCATTTATTCCACTATATAAAGTCTTACATGATACATATGTAAAGATCGTGAATGAGTCAATCTTGTTTTTCTCTAAAGTTTCTCTCTCAAAATTCTCTCTGGAAGCTCTCTACATTTCGTGGGTATAAGGGGTATTTATACTTGTGTGAGAATGGAATGCGAAAAGTCAGTTTTTTAAAACAGAGCTGGCTGGCGACTTGGCCTCGCGACTTGACTGAGTCATGAGTTCAAGCTGCGAGCTAACTGAATGGCCAATCTGGACTTTTTGTCATGTAGTGCTATAGCTGGCATGACGATTCAGCTTCTCTGTATGCTTCACTCATGTGCATCCTCTGGCGGTTTGCTAGTCGCGAGCCACCCGCGAGATCCAGTCGCGAGTCCCTACTTTAGTACTCAGTCTTAAGCATTTCTTCACTCTCTCACACACTACCCTTACATGATTCTCACCTAAATACAGGGTTTCTAAGTGCTGAATTACAAGCAAATTGGCACGGAATAAAGCCAACAAAATGGTTGATTAAATTCAACCTTACAGAATGTGTGGAAAATACAAGTAAAATAAAATTAATTCTTGATTTCACATGACATAAAATAATCAATGTAGCACAATGTGAAATAAGAAACAGAAATAAGAACGTAATGTCTCCCCCTATCATATACAACTCATAAAAAATAAAGGCATCAAAATAAATACATCATGAGCCAAAAAAATAAGTACAATGTGAAGCACTAAGATACAATCTAAAGCTCTAAAACTCCAAAAAAAAAATCTTCCCCTATCTCCATCCATATGTACTCCCCCTTTTTGTGATGAATTGTCAAAGAGCAATTAAGACTCATCATCAAAAGGAGGTGGTGGAGAAGACCATCTAATGCTCGCCAACTCTGCACGCAAAGCTTGAAGCTCCGTGAGCACGTCCACTAAAAGCTGACCATGAGCCACCTGAACGGTTATGACAATGTCCAACATACGACGAATGCTCGAATCATCCGAAGTAGAAGGTGGAGAATCAGTAATAGCAGTCAGATCAACATATGCATCTGCAGTCGGATCACCTAAAGAATGAGGAAGAGGTGCAACACCCAAAGAAGACTCAACTCTAGGGCGTTTAGAGCTAGCTCTCATTTGAGCAGCTCTCTGCCTAAGGAAGGTGGCACCTATAATAGCTATAATGTGTACAGGCTCAGAAGCAGGAAACTCCTTTAAACCTAAATGCAATAAAATCTGATGAATAAAAACTAGGAAGAAAATAGCATGAGCAGAAAAACTACTCCTATGAACCTCAACCAAGGATTGAATGAAAAGATGAGAAAAACTCATAGAAGCATCTGTGACAAAGGTATACAAAAATGCACATCTCTCGATAGGAATAGTGTGCAAGTGAGAGATAGGCCAAATAGAATGGCAAGAAATCCGGAAAAACTAATAATGAATCTCGGTCAACTCATGAAAAGTGATTTGAGGATCAGTACCCCACTGAATGGAAGTACCAGTTAGATATGACATAATGTCATTGAGTGAAGGAGACTCATCATACGAATATACAGGATGCTGTACCTTAGGCACCCCAAGAGCAAAGGCCACTACTGTAGGAGTAATGGTATACTTTTCACCCCGTATCCAACTTTTCACAAACTGAGTGTTGGAATCATTGGAGTGGATAGAGAAGTTCGAGTAGAACTCTCTGATCATGGTAGCCGAAGAAGGATGATCAATATCCATCAAAGGCAACCAATCCCTACGCTTAAAATTTCTCCTAATCTCTAGGTCAAGCTCATCTAAAACAACTTTCTCTCAACCCACACAGATCTCAGAATGTGCAACTTCTCATAGGTCTCTTGGTTTTACTCACTGATAAACCTCTCACTATCAAAAGATGGAGTAGAAGAGGAGGTGGATGTCCTATGGGCTCTAATCTTCCTAACCATGATGCTAAGGATTGGAAAGGATAGACAGAAAAGAGACAAGAAAAAAACAAAGAAAACCCAAGGGTAGACTGCATCAGATATAGTTAGAGTACAGGAAAAAACAATCTATATGATGCATGAACATTATTAACATATGATGCATGCTCTAATGCATTGAGAACAACTCATTAGACTTTAAAAACACAGAATTAGTTTGAACATAGAGTTTATAACAAAAACCCCAAATTTTAAAAACCCACTTTCAAAAATCCAACCAAATTGACCAATTAATCATTACACAAGTTAGATAACAGTATATAATGACAAAATGAATCAATAACACAAACCAATTTATGCTTAATTGAACAAAATCCCAAATTTGGGTAGTTTCAAGCCCTAGAAATTCCAATTTTTCCCAATTCATCAAATTGATCAAATTAAACCATAAAGAACATGTTAATATCAACCAACAACAAAAACCCATTGACCAATTTTGAAAGAAATCATTGAAATCACCAAAAAAAATTTATAGGTTCGAAATTTTCCCTTAAATGCATGAAAAATGAGATTAAACCAAAAAAGAAAGGGCAAAATAGTCTTTTCGGTTCTAGATGATCAAAACCTTTGAGAAAGATTAAGGGAAAACGACAAAAAAATTTGTCTTTGAATCTGGATCGATCGAAGAGAGAGAGAAAGGCTTTTTGAAACTTTTGAAATAGTGATGAACACGTGAGAATCTCATGTTTTAAAAAACTCTCTAACCAATTTTCGATTGATCAAAAAATAGATTCGATCGATCGAAAATTACATTCGATTGATCCAGCAGCAATCGAGCATCGATTAAGCCAGGCAGATTCAAACCAAATTTTTAATCGCAATTTCGATCGATCGAGCAACAAGTTCGATCGATCAAAAATCTGGAAAAATTAAATTTTTGAAAAATAGAGTATTTTAATGCAGAAACTCCTTAAAGCACAATATTTTATGAATGAAATGCATGAGTATGAGATAAAAAGTTTTTCAAAAACTCTTGAATTTAACCTAGATCTACAAAAACAAGATTTTCAATCAATATGTCCCTAATTCTCATACATTAGACATATTTTGCATTAAAATCAAGGGACTTTTAATCTTGGATAGCCACAACAAGATCACACACAATATAATGTACGAGGTTTAGCAAAGAGTAACTTGTGTAGTGTGTGCAACTAGCAAAAACTTGAGATACAAGTGAAGTGATAAGTAAATAGGGATCAATCACAATTTCTACAAAATTCATCACATAAGTTTGAAAGTGACTATCACCTAAAGAGTTACATCATATAACTCTCACATCTCCTAGAATAAAAGCTTGCAATCATGTAAGTTTCTTAATTTGCCTCATAATGTACACATCAATTTTATTTGCTTTGAAACTAATTAAACAACCAAGATAATGTACACACCAATTTTATTTGAATTTGAATTTTATTATAAGCCGAGGCTACACATTATGTTCTTTTTGTGCATATGCTACACTTTCTCGAGCACAAAATCTTATGATATGCACTAAAGTGTTCATGATTAGTTAGTAAACAGTGGTGAAATGGTTATTTATACCTTTCTCTTAGAATTTTTTAGTCCTTACAATCAAAACATATGACTTCAAAATCAAGATCATGTGATCAAAAACTATAAACAACTCCCATACAACATGCACTATAAAGCTCAAACTAGTAAAGTGTAATAAAATAAACTCATTCAAGCTAAACAAAGTACATAAACATGTTATGTAAAGATAATATGGCCAACCTTGATTTCAAATCTAAGAAAACATAATGCAAAACACATTTTTGTTCCCTTTTCCTCTTTTTTTATTTATTTATTTATTTATTTATTATTAAAAAAATAATAAAAACAACCTAGTATGGAATGCATGAATGTTATGCAATGCAAATTCTAGAAGAAAACAAAGAAAGAAAAACAACAAAGAGGAATGGTCACAAAGAATAGAGAGATGAAGCACAAGGACCATGTTAGAAAGACTCAATTAAATCGATTCTTTTGCATCCAAAAATTTTTAGATGAAACTCTTGCATTGGAGTTATTATTCATATTAAAATGCTGAGCAACTCCAGGATTGGAATAAAGGTTTAAAGCCTTTACTAATTCGCCAATAAGTACCATAGGATCTTGTGCTTGAGGCACAGATACTTTTGGCTTATTTGCTCATTTAGCAGCTTGCAACTTGAAACAGTTTGGACGAATGTGCCCAGACTTTCCACAAAAATGACAAACCCATGCAGGTCTATCATGCAACTTGTCCTTAGGAGGGTTAGGAGTCTTAGTTTTAGACTCTTTGAGATCAACTCTAATCTTCCTATGAAGAGTAACTTCTGCTGGTTTAACAATCTCACTCACGGGAGGCTCAGAAGAAGAAACAAAGTTTGTGGAATGATTCTTAGAAACAGTGATGCTATCTTCAAAACCTAGACCAGTTTTGTCTAAGGGAGACTTTTAAATACTCAGCATGTGTTCAAGTTTGGAACTAGCAGTCCTATTTGTTTGTTCTCTAGCAACAGATAATTCAAGTTCCAAATTTTTTACTTTATCAAGCAATAACATGTTCTTAGTCTTCACCTTATCAAGAAATTCATTAGTATCAAACAATTTCAAGAGCAAATTTTTCTTATCAAGTTTAAGAGAAGTAATTTTCTGTAAGCCTAGATCAACATTCATAACATCCTTTGCAGCAACCTTACAAAGTTTATTATAAGTTTTTTGCAAATCAACACTCTCAGAGAGTTCCCCATTAGAAGGGTTCTCATCAACTACAACATTTTCAACAATTACAGTAGTAGCTGTGAAAGTAATGAAGTTTCCATTCTCATCACTACCAGACTCATGATCAGAAACTTCATCATCACTAAGGGTTACAGCCATAGTTTTACCCTTTGATCTCAAGAATGTAGGACATTCTGATTTCACATGACCATACCCTTGACAACCAAAACATTGTTGACCCATAGAATTATTAGAGGTTTGACCTACTTTTTCTTTAGGTTTTTCATTATTGTTCACCTTAGTGGGTTCATTCCTCCTAAAATTTCTAGGTTCAGAATTGTTTTTACCTCTTGCCCTTCTATTATTGTTCCTAAGAAAGTTTCTAAAGTTCTTGGCAAGATATGCAATCTCTGTAGCAGAGAGCTCATCAACATCATCAACAGACTTAAGAGCCATTGATTTGGATTTGTTTGTCTTAGGTAGGTCCAACTCATAGGACTGAAGAGATCCTACAAGTTCATTAATAGGGATAGACTCCACATCCTTGCTTTCAATTATGGCAGTCACTTTAGGTCTAAAGTCCCCAGTCAAGGATCTAAGTATCTTCCTAACAATTTTAGGTTGATCATAGATTTTACCCAAATTATAAGCAGAGTTAACAATATCATTCAATTTAGCATAGAATTCATCAAAACATTCATCATCAGACATTCTAATACTTTCAAATCTAGTAGTTAACTGCTACAGTTTATTAATCTTAACTGCCTTTATGCCTTCATGCATAGTTTGAAGAATATTTCATATAGTATAAGCAACCTCAACATTAGAGATTCTCTTGAATTCCTCCATAGAAATGGTATTAAAAATAGCATTCATAACTTTGCTATTAAAAGCGACTGCTTTTTTCTGAGAAGTTTGCCACTCACTAACTAGAGTAGTGGGCTTCTCCCATCCGTATTCAACGAAATTCCAAACTCTCTCATAAATAGATTTCAGGAATGCTTTCATCCTTACTTTCCAGTAGGCATAGTTGTTCCCATCAAAGTGAGGTGGGATCACAAGAGAGTGATCATGTTCCATGACAACAGGGGTCAAGGATCAACTCTTAGATCAAAGGATCTAAATGCTAGAGCTAACCTGCTCTGATACCACTTGAACGTTTTTAGACCCCTTAAACACAAACAAGATTAACATATTTATGCAAATCTAGGTTAACACAGATAAATCATATCATTGAAACAGTGCGGAAAATAAATAACACAATGATATGATAATCCAGGAAAACCAAACTGGTAAAAAACCTAGGGAGGATTTAACATAGCTATTCTCAAGGTAAAATAGATCCACTATAAAAGAATTGAAGTTTTACAATAGCAACTTAGACTACTAACATTCTATTGTTACCTCGAGTAGAAAACTTACTACCACAATCACGTGACAGCTTTGAGTCCATGGGCTACTTCTTTCTTAGATTCACAGCAACTACAAGTACTCCCACTTGTGTTTTTCTTTAAGTTCTTTATGCAGCAACTTAAGCGATCACCAAACTCTCGACATTAATCTCAATCTTGATAACCCTAAGTATGTATGAAGGCAAACACCTCTAGATCTCACAAGAGATTCATACACACAGCATAAACAACAACAAAACATGGCTAAGGTTTTTCCTTTTATACTTAAAGCAAAACATAAAACTCTACACGTCATATGGGCTTGGGCTGAGTTGGAAAATTCTGCAAAAACACAATCTGCACGAGTCTAATTTTCGATCAATCGAGTTTTACAAATTTACACAATAAATCCTGCAATACACTCGATTCCAACTTTACACAAAAACACACTTTGAGCAGCCTAAATCTAGACTAAATGTTTTGATCATGATTTGTCAACATTACACATTGAAGTTCTAATACATTAGTTCCTAATTCCTGAGAACCTAACACTATTGTATAGGTACAATATGATTTGGCCATCATAAGGAACACATGTGGTAGTATAAGCTTACTAAACTATCTTAACTTATTTTTGAAAATAAAAATTGGTTAGACTTGTTTAGTGTGTGTATTGATCAAGGAATGCTTTACATCTAGAGTTGTTAATGTGTTTCAGTGCTTAACATGCTTCTCTGTTGCTTGGTTTGGTGTCTATCTTGGTTGCATTTATCTCATATTGTTTATCCCTCCTTGAAAAACCTTGTTTCTAGATGCTCGATAAAAGCTTGATAGCAGCTTAATACCTCCTCGATCTATCAAGAATTTCTAGGTTTTTGTCGATACCTCTGGGTAGATAGCTCGATCCATCGAGCCTATTTCTTGAAGTCTCTGTTTGTTCGATAGAAACTCGACACGTCCTCAATACCTTCTCAATCTATCGAGGTGCTAGTTTCTATATATATGCGAGCTTCGACCGGTTTGCTTTTTCAATCAAATATCTCAATCCTTTTCTTTTCTCTCTTGATGGTATATACTCTAAATCCTCTCCTTCTCTCTTTGTTCATGCATTTAGAACTAGGTTTTCAAGTTTTTGGGTTTTTGAGAAAAATTTTAGGTTGGGTTTTGTTGATTTGTTATCACATGCTCATGAATTGCATTCTCTATCATTATAACAATGTTTCATGTATTCTAGGTTTGTGCGACTGATTATATATTGTGAGTGCTGTAGTTTGGATTGGGTTTTTGCCCATGATACAATTTGTTTTTTCACGTAACATGTTCATGCATTACCATGCATTGCACTTCTCTTTTCTTTCTTTCCTAAGCATCTTCTCTGCTATGTTGCTCTTCTTTCTTTTTTTTCTTCTCCCAAAGTTTCCTGGCTATGGCACCCTAAAAGTTTGTCCCTTCCAAGAACTTGATCACTTGTTGCGGTTCTTCTTCTACTTTTTCTTCTTTTCCCTCTGTTCCTAATAGAGTTCGGTTCCATGATGTGGACTCCCAAAAGGATTTCGTTGAGAACTTTTGTGACCAAGCGATTCATTCTGAACGCCAGGTCATTCTGTCTGATTTTCCAAACACACCTTTTCCCGGTGCATTTAGCTCTCGAGGTTAGGAACCTTTTTGTGAGAAACCCTTGAGGTGTCATAGCATTTTTATACAAAAGTTCTACTCCAACATACAAGCCATCGATACCTCTATTCCCTTGTTTACTATGGTTTTTCAAGGTATATGTATCGTAGTTACCACAGAGCTTGTTTCCGAGGTACTATATGTTCCTAGGGTAGCTCATCCAGACTATCCTAGTCACCCTTGTCTAAGTACTATCTCTCATGACAAGTTAGCCTCACTTTTCTATAAGAAATCCATGGTGTGGGGAGATACTCTAAACTTCTCCACAATCGAGTTTGCAAAGGGTCTAAGGATTCTTATTATGGTGATGACCTTTGTTCTTACACCACAATCACATTATAACACTATCATTGAGCCTCATGCTTGTTTTTTTCTTTCCCTCCTAGAAGATATTTTTATAGATTTTCCTTCACATATGATAGTATCTATGATAGATATCTATCGAGACACTGTCACACGTGATAAGTTAATCTTTCCTTCAGCTATCACACGCATCCTCACACACTTGCACATCACCATTCCTTCCTCTCCTTTCTTCTACTCTATGGGTGCCATAAGTAAGGAATCTCTATAGAGGAGTGATGCACAGCTGGCTGCTAGGCGGCCTCATGTAGGGCCTACTCCAGCTCAGCAGGAGGCAGCTACGTTTCGTGCTGCGAAGGATGTTGCTTTTGCCTCTCAACCCTCTTCATCATATGCTCCTTCTTCCTCTTCTGGAGTAGAGGCATCTCTTGCTGCCATTATGGATCAAATTCAGCATATGTTGTTGATTTTGGTAGTTGTCTTAACCATATTTCTGATGAGATGTGTCAGATGAACTCTAGAATTGGTCGCATTGCTCGACGACAGACTCGTCTTGGTGGTTTTGCTCCTTCTCCCTCTCCCGAGCTTGTTGAGGAGCCTTCTGACAGTGGAGATGATGAGGGTGATAATGCTTATGGCTCGGAGTATGATGCTGAGATGACTCCCTCTCCTTGATTCACCCTTTGTCACTCATAACAAAAAAAGGGAGAAGTTTTGATTATGAGAGAGTAGTCACATTCTAAAGGGGAGAGCTAGCATAGAGATACACTAGTTAGGGGGAGAGTGTTTTCAGAGATGTAGTGAGGTTTTGCTGTATCTTTCTCATTTCATTTTCCATAGTCTTGTGACCATTTTACATACATTGTATTTACTTTATCTCACATCATATATATATATGATTTGTGTTTCTTCACCTTTATCTCACATGTGTTGTTTCTTTTCTCTCTTTATGCACATGCTTCTTCTTTTATACAACTTGTCTACATTTCACACTTGATGCCTTGATGGATCTTATTTAAGCGTTTCAGCTAAGATAGGTTGCAAGTCTATCATGCCATGATATCTCTTCTTACAAAGTTTTTCAAGAGTTTATTGTATTAGTTAGTTAGACTTATGTAATTCTATGTGTAATAGTTATGGAGATTGTTATTTATACTTCTCTCATAATTATGCTTGTGGTTTGGGCACAGATTACTAAAGGGGGAGATCATTAGGATCATATTTTCTATGTAATTGGCATATCCTTTGACAAAACGCATTTTACTTGTAAATCAGGTAGATCTAAGTTGGGTTTGATACATATCAAGTGGTTGTATTAAAAACGTGGGGATTGATCCAAGAAACAAGTGAAGAAAAGCTATTTTACTGAAGCTCGACAGATAGCTCGACAAAAGGCATCTATCGAGATTTACTAGGCAAGCTTGACACTAGCTCGACACTAGCTTAATCTATCAAGCTTTACAAATTCAGAAATTCTAGATATGAATTTCAGCCCACGCTAATGTATTTGTTTAGGGTTTCTTCTCTCACAATCCTAGACATATATAAGACTTATTTTAAGAGCCATCACACATGGATACAAAGACTAAGAATTTATTTTCCTCTGTGAGAAGTTACTGCATTTGTACGCCATAGGTTTTTGTAACCAAGTGCTTTTCCTAATCTTCATCGATTATGAAGTGAAGAACTTTGTAGTGAACAACAATCATTCAAGTTGCTAGAGTTAGTGTAGACACCGCATTTTGTACCCTTTATGACTCGGGCTCCCATTCTTCAATGATGCCCAAACTTTAAGGCCCAAGGCCAGTTTAGAGCCCAATTAAATATCAAATTGACTTTAGGAGTGTTAAAATAGAAAAATATAACTTTTTAAATGAGCAAAAAAAAATTTTTGGAAATAAAATGATCAAAGTGGCCCTTGGCCCACATACGTGGGCAATAGCCTATGTACGTGGGCCAAAGCATGCGTACGCAACTAGAGTTTTAGAGACAAAAAAAGCAAGTTTTTTGCAATTATGGCTGAGGTTTGGAATGAATCCCACATTGTCTGGGAGCCATTCTAAACCCCATTTTTTCCATTATGTAAAGTCTTACACAGTATATTTTCAAAACACACAGAATCCCATAGGAAAAATACAAGATTCACTAGAAAATAGTGAATCAAAAGGGAGTTTTTCATAAAACAACCACAAGTCAATTTTGTTTTATTGGGACCTTTTCTGGACCCAGTCCTTATAGTTTAACGTTGCTAATCACATTTTTATTTAATTGTGATAGATTTGACTAAGGGGAACGGTCAAAATCAGCTTATAAAGCTTCTCATTTGAGGTATTAAATCTAACTCTTTCTTTTCATTCCTTTTTCTTTTTTGTCTTTCTTTTCAGTTTTAATCTTGTTTGTTTGCTTTATTTATGCTTATATATGTTTGTTTAGGTTAGTTTTATAGTTTTCTTTACATCCTGAGCATGTTTGGTTGTTAAAATTAGGGTTTTTATTTGTGCTCTATTTTTTTGCTTTGCTGTTTTTGGGTTAAGGTTTCGAGTAGAGCTATGCAAGCATGCCTTATGCATGCGTACGTGGGCCTCCTCCTGCATATGTAGGTGCTTGGCCTGCGTACGCAGCCTTCGATATGTGTACGCAGGCCGCTGCCCAAAAACCCTAGTTTAGTCTTCTGCTTCTGTCTCATTTTATTTTCATATCTCACATGTTTCTGTTTAAGTTTCTTTTTATGTATATGTGTATCTGATGCCTCTGTTTCACATGTTTTATTGTTATTTACCTTTGATATGCTAGATTAGGGTTTCATATCTTGTTTCTTAGTTTGATACCATGAACATGCATTCACATGCCTATACATGATGTCATAGGTGCTGAGTTGCTACAAGGAGAGTAAAGGTAAGCCATACATTCACACCAACATGCATATGTGTTATTATGTTTTGTTTGATGAACATGTACATATGTTGTTGTGTTACGTTTTGTGTTTAATTGATAAATGATGTACTTGTTGCCATGATTAAGTTGCTGCCTCATATATGACATGATAGAGTTTTCACATGTTAGATGAATGCTAGGGTTGTATATGTGTGGTTTGGTTTCTTATGCTTTATGGATGGATATGCATACGTTTTGGGATGATGATGCCATGTTGTATGCTTACATGTATGCTAGTGTGTGTGTGAGTTTAGGACATAAGTGTTGAACATGATTTTTTCGAGTTTAAGACATAAGACACAATGATGGGAAGCCAACCTTAGGGTTGGGCGGTCTTTGGTGCCTAACACCTTCCCAATAATGTACTTAAACTTTGAACTCATATCTCTGGTAGTAAGATCAATGGTGCTTCCTTGAAAGGACATTATATTCATAGTTCCTAGGCCATTGCAAAACTAGGTGGCAACTCCTCCATTGTGTCCACAGTTAATCGCGTATTGGGATCCGTGCAAAGGGTTAGTTACAGATTAGAGATTTGTGCATCAAACAAAAGAAGGCTACTACAAGATCAAGTCCAATTAGGTATTGGAATGAAGGTTCAACTATAAGTTGGTATTTTGGAATAGGCCAGGATAGTGGTAAGATTCCTCATACTTGTAACCGCTTTGATTATTGATTAGTGGATTCTTGAGAGTGGTGACCTTAAATTCACCTGGTGGTGTTTTTGCCTTGTGAAAAGTTTTCCTCATTTGTCAACAAATCACCATTTCAATTTAATTTTCATTGCATTTAGTTTATTTGGTGATTTGTTAGTACCTCCACAATTTGCATGTAATTTGGGTAATTGAATTAATTTACCGGGGTCAAGTTATCTTAACCCAACACAAGGTAAAGGTAGTTTGCAAGATGATAGTTTGCAAGGTAAAGATAGTTTGCAAGATGATAGTTTGCAAGCTAAAGTACAGTTTGTAGATGATAGTTTGCAAGATAAATGATAGGCACGATTTGCAAGAGCATGGAATACAGTTTGTAAACCTAGATGACATGGAATAGATATAGTTTGCAAGAATAGGAATTACATATCTAATTTTAATTTAAAGGGATTATTATTCTTATATTCATTAACTTCTAATTAATTCCCCTAGAAAAAGGAATCAACTGAACTTTGAAAAAAAGCTAGGCCACATGTTTCTTTTTCTCCCATCAAAATATAAAAAAATTAAGGCCACACCCATGACACCCACAAGACCATTTTTGGCTCATTCTCATCAGCGATGCAGAGAGAGAGAGAGAGAGAGAGATCGGCAAGAAAGGGAATTCCTGCTATTCTCCACCCTCCACCTAGGGAGACAGAGAGTCACATCGTCTTCATCGTCTGCTCAGCCTACACCACCACTTATCATCCTCCCTACTTCCAACAACATGCAATCAGATGGGTCAGATCATTTTTTTTTTTTATGAGAAAGATTGTGTTTTATGATTCTATTGCATTTTTTGTTTTGAGTTTTGTTCAGATTGTGTTTTGTTGTACTTTGGAGCTTGAAATAAAGGCTGAAATTTTAATATATTTGTGCTAAATTTTTTACTACAATTTATTTTTGTGTGGAATTTTTTGAGAGAAAATGGATTGGAGAATGAATAGTACTCATAAGTGCTAAAATTTGAGAAGAAATCAAGAAAGAATTGAGAGGTAGAGGGTTCCTTTCATTTTTTTTTCCTGTGAGAAGAAACAGAGAGTGAGACTAAAAACAAATCAAATAAGAGAGAGAAAGAATTAACTAATATAAGAATGAGTTGCTGGAATATTTTAATAGAAGATATTCAGTTGTGCTTATTAGCGCTGGTGAGTTACGGTATATGAGCAAAAAAGAATTTGAGGTTTAGAGAGACTGTTGGATTGATGTTTTATGGGTTCACTCTCTAAAATAGAGAGGATTTTATGTTTAGCTCTCTTGTTGGATATGCTTATAGAACATCTCCAATAGGCTCTCTAAAGCCAATTTTAGAGAGTAAACACACAAAAAACACCCTCCAACAGCCTCTCCAACTTCAAAAAATTTTTTAGAGTTGCTACAGTAACTCTCTTGACATGTAGCAATTCCAAATCAATATTGTTTCTCAAAAAAATACCCAACTCAATAAAAAATTATTCTCTCTCTCATCCTCTATTTCTCTCTCTTGTTTTTGTCTCTCAAATGTCTCTAAACAAGTCAAATAATCAAAACAAAACACAATCTAGTTCTCATGAAACAAATTGTAACAACAAAGTGAATCAGAACAAGAAAAGAAGGAAGAAAAAAAAGAAAGAGACAGAAGCCGATTTGACCCAACCAGGTTTGCATGCACTTGGTGGTGAGGAGGACTAGCAGCAATGAGTGGGTGATCTCCACCGGCATTTGCAGCGGCCACCTCTCTCTCTCTCTCTCAGCGATTTTTGTGGGGTAATTTCTTTAATTTTTTTCTCTTTGTTTAACGATAGTGAAACAAAAAAGGAATAAGGTAGAGGAAAAAAAGGAAAACGTGTGGTGTGTGCCTGTGTGGTGGAATTATTTTTAATGATAATATGTATGTTAAGTTTTATTAAGGAAATTAATTATAATCTAATGAATAATAAAAAATAAAAGGAATTGGTCTAATTTGTTTAGTGTGTGGTGGACTTTTTTTTAATGAAAAGTATGGTATTTTTTTTAATTAATTAATTATAAGTTAATGAATAATAGGAAAAAAAATGATTGATCTAAACATTTGGTGGACTTTTTTTTAATGATAAGTTGTTTTTTAAAGAAACTAATTATAAGTTAATGAATAATTAAAAATAAAAATACCTTAAGAAATATTACCATTTGAGAAATATGACTATTGAAAAATTTGAAAAAGTTATTATTGAAATATAGTTGTTGGAAATGAATAGAGAAAGAATAAATGAAAATTAAAAAAATAATAAAGAATGAATGAAAAAATAATATTTAAATGAGATAGAGAAAGTATAGAAAGTCTGTTGGAAGGTGTAATTAAAAAAGTAGATAGGTAAAAGGTAAATGTCACTGTTCACTGTCCAAATAGTACAAAAATTTAGAGAAGCTGCTGGAGATGCTCTTAATATTTGAATTTAGTCAATAAATTCCTAAATTTTAGGTAGTTTTTAGTTTATTACTTGTTCTTGTATATATTTTATTATTTGTTTTGGATATTGTCAGGTTGACATTTACAGGATTTATCCCACAGAATATATTTGATATTATGCTAGATTGCTCAAAGAAAATTCATGATGTATGAATTCCTATACCAAGCAAAAGCCAAGAAAATATTACAAGCATTGGTTATTAGTTTCATATGGACTAACTTTAGATTTTTAAAAAGCCTAGTTAATCAATTTCCATATAAACTGCAATTGCGACCACTCAACATTGCCAATGCCATTGCAATGCAAGTTTGGGTCACCAATGGCCAAAGTGCAAAAAAGGTAGGAGCAGGGAGGATTTTCATAGGGCTAACTTCTTGTTTATGAGTTCTATAAGCACTAGTTGCAAGCAAGCATGCTCTAAAAGATTCACTAAAAAATTGAAATAAATCAATTCTTGAGTGGGTTCCATTTGCTCCCATCTTTGAGAATACAACCCACGGTAGATTATTGACATCTATTTTGACCAAATTTTATTCATTTTCTGATCAACCAAACACTCCACAGTCCACATGTAAGTCCTGCGCATGGATCCAATAGATTTATGTGAGAATGTGCAATACATTAGATGTACAAAATAATTTTTCCCTACTTGGTGTGCATTTGACTCCAAATTAAAAAGCCAGCTTATTTACTATTCAACTTATTTTTGCTACTATTCATGGTCCTACTGCACTTTTTTGGTATTATTCATGAGTCTCACTGTACTATTTCAGCTAATTTTTACCTTTATTTGCAGTACTTTCAACAAAAAAGTTTTCAATTTCAGCAAAATAAGCAAATGTCAAATAGACCCTTGGTAGAAATTGATTCAAAGATGTAAATTAAAATAGAAACATGACATGCTAAAGTAAAGATAAAAAGAGGTTCACCAACATTTTTGCACTTCCTACCTATTATAGTCTCTTTACAATCAACATCTCTTTTCCCTTTGCCATGATAAAAAGGTGCTCCAAAAAAAAAAAAAAAAAGACACATATAACTAAAGAATTTTTTTTCCCTCCACTAAGATGATATAAAAGAAGAGCTCAAAAAATAAATCTTTTACCCTTAGAGACAGCTCCTACACCGAATTTCACAAAATTAAAAAAAAGCAACACCACATAAACATGGATACAAAGCCATAACAAGTTTAGACCAAAGCAAAACTCTATGAAGCATTTCAACAAACACTTTCTATGCCACCAAAAAGTAAATAAATAAATGTGGGAGATTGATGTTTTTTCCTAAATCTAGCACTTTTGATCCCATTCAATTCCAAAAACTATCCAATCAGATCAAATCCAACAAAGACAAAAACTTTTATAAGAAACAAAAATAAAAAATATTCCTCATATTTAACAATTGATAAAGTTTAAATATAAATCAAATCTGAAATTCATGTTCATGTTTTACAGAACCTAAGATTCCAACAAAGTGCTACTAAAGGAGTATGATTAAAGCTTGACCCATTCAATATAAAACAAAAGAAAGGGAACAAGAACTTAACCCAACTAATATTGAGCTAAGAAGGCAATTACAAAAAAAAAAAAAAAAAAAAAACCTAAAAGCAGTGAGATAGTTGTAGGGGTGAGGACAAATGAAATAGAAACAAAGCTTAAGTGTTGCCAATGTTGCAATGGAAAGAAACGGCAGCAAATAGTGATGATTGATGATGATGAACAAGGAGATCCATCTCAGAGAGAGAGAATTCCCAAAAATAATAAAATTTGAAAGCTTTTTACCTTGTGAAATCTCTTGCCAACCTGCCAATTCAATTCCCAAATGAAATTTTGAAATTTGAATAGAGGATGGGATTAATGGAAAGGGTTAGAGCATTCACGTCAAAATTATAAAATGCTATTAATAATAACCAACACAAAAAAAATACACTACATCAAAGAATTCAAATGCTATAATTTTTGACATTAAGCTACAATGAGCTACCATCTATAGTGGTTGGCATCCTTGAATTAGTGGTTGGCATTCTTGGCTGGGGTTGAAATTGGAGAGGTTGGGTTGCCGGTGATGATGCCGAAATCGTCAGTGAGTAAGTTCATCCAGATGGATCAACATGAGTTCGTCTAGGTTCCTGCAAGGTTTAGGAAAAAGAATAATATGGTCCTCTCGAGGTGGTCACCAGTGTGGTGCCAGCCACAGAGTCTCCGATAATAAAGTCAGTGAATATGACTTTTGAGATGTAGAGAATTTAGTAGTAGAGATTTTAATTGAGTAGAATATCTATACCTTCTCTTGGATTCTATAGGTTTATATATATATTGGCTTTCTTTAGCAGCCATTGCTCTCCTTAAATGGTAGTTTAAGGAGAGCCTGGGTAACGTCTCTGGTCTTCAATTTGGCCTTTATTAGGGCCTCTAATGGTCTTCTTACAGATGTGTAATCGTCGGGGTATTAAATGGTAGCTTTCATGATGCTCTATCTTCGTCTAGGCTGGTTTCCTTAGATGAGGGTAATTACTTAGTCCATTAGCTGGGGTGGTGGGTGGGTTTTCGCTGGGGTTTTATGGTGGGTTTTGAGTGTAGAAATTGATCTAAAGAATGGAAGAAGAAGGGAAGGAGAATCACATGTGGTGGCCACTAGAGCTAAATCCTTAAAACATGTTTGATGGCAATGGGTGGTATTGCTCGATGGGTCTTGGTGGTGTTGCTTGATGGGTCTTGCTGGGTTACTGGGTAACAATGGTGGGTTTGGTGGTTGGTGTGTTGTGGGTTGAGGTCGAGAGAGATGAGAGGGAGAAAGCGATGATTGTGTCGTGGGTTGTGCTGTGGGTTGAGGCCAATGGTTGGTTGTGTTTTGGTTTGAGGGCAATGGGTTGAGGTTGGTTGTGTTGGTGGGTTGAGCCTGTTGGTTATGTGCGTTTGTGGAGGCTTGGGTGGTGACATCAAGTTGGTGGTGAGAATAAAATATAATAAATAAATAATATTTTAATGAAGTGGTAAAAAAAAAAAAAACTTTTGATGTTGGGTATATTTTAAAGTGAAGTGTTAAAATAGATAAAATAATGTTTTGAAATGCTAAATGCTATATTTTTTTAGCATTCTTGATTTTTTTTTTTTTTTTGAGAAACAAATACACACACAAAGGAGAGGAAAATGAGTTCTAATACAAAAATACATCACAACTCCACTCAAAAATTATGATAACTTTTAATGGAGGGTGGGGGTAGCATTCTTGATGTGAATGCTCTTAACGATATTAAAATTTGTGGATGAGTTAGAATAATGTGGCAAGTAAATTGATGTCATATATTTTTTTTTAGTGATGTGTCTTCTCTCTATTGGCTGCGACTACAGCTAAGAAATTTCCCGTATTGTGATTGTATCTCAGAATCTTTGTACGCCTTTTTTTTGCTGAGAAAAGAAACAAAAAAAGAAAAAGAAAAAAAAAAAAAAATATATATATATATATATATATATACTTGTATCTTTAGAATCTTTGTACGCCTTCAATCAACAATATCTCTCTCTCATACAACGGCTCGTATCACGCTTTACCAGAAATTCTTTTTTGAGTTTTGTTGCACTGCTTTAACATGAGCATGACCCAATTCGCTATGGTACATCTCTTTCTTTCTCTCTCTCTCTCTCTCTCTCTCTCTCTCTCTCTCTCTGTCGATTTCTATGGTCTAATTTTTCTTATTTGTTTAAAGCTTTGTGGCTTTTGTTTGAATTAATTACAATTTATTTAGAGTTTTAATGAATTGTATTGCTAATATTCGAACTGGGTCTTAAGGAATTTTGCTAATAAATTGTAAATTTGTTTGTGTTATGCTAAATTTACAGGGTTATGTGGGTGTTCTCTGTTTTATTTTTTCAAAAGATTAAAAAATAAAAATAAAAATTAGCAGTAACAGAAAATAATATAAATGGGAATTGCTTTTAGGATATAAAATTGGATTAGTCAATTTGAAATGTATGATATCAGCAAATAGAAATAAAAAAGGTTTTAAATCAATTCTATTTTTAGTGAAAAATCATTTTTTGGGGATGTTGAGATGGTTGACTGGGAACATAGGAGTGACTTTTAACAACAATTAAGTGCATTTGTTGTCTCAGATTAGTCAAGATAAAATGGTTGTTTATGATTATGGATATAACCAATGGTCACAATCTTCTTGAAGTAGTTAGATATAATACTCTGTGGAGTTTAATTGAGTATGAATTGTGTCTAAGAAGCTATTTAATTTAATTTTTTGATAAATAAAATGAGTGTGCTAATTGGTTTTTGGTGTAAGTGGGGTTGAGCCCCAAATTTCTTACTTGACGATGATAGACTTTACTAATTGAGCTAATGAGAAATCCACATTGTGTGTATGAAGTTTTATTTTATTATTATTATCATTTATTTATTTTTGTGATGGGTAAAGATGTATAGATAGAAATAATATTACACTGGGATCAGAGGCACAGTTGTAGTAAACTAGCTATATACTCGATACTCAGCTTTGAGCTGTGTGGTGTACACTTATGATCATGTACATATGCAATGAATCCTTAGTCTACAATGCAAAAAAGGTCAGCTTTCATCTGATGATGCTCAATAAAATGCTGACAAGCATTGATTTGTTATTCACAAAATTGACACTTCTTCCCTCTCAGACATCCACCTATTTCATTCCTTCCATAAAGTCCACATGATATGTTATGGAACATCATTCCAAACCCTAACTTTTAAAGAGTTAGACTTCCTTCTACAGGAATGCAGTGGCTCCTCAACCTACTTTGGCATCACCCAATTGACTATGAACAACACAAATATGAAAGCTCACAGCTTCCTAGTGAATGAGCAATGTAATTACAATTGCTTTCTGGTCTCACCGTTTGGTTTGCTCATAAACACGTGCCCACCTCTGTCTTAATAAGAGATTATCAACTGTAAAAATTTTCCCCAAAGCCATTGTCCATACAAAAAATGCCACATTTGAAGGTGGCTAAGTGACATCATTCTCTAAATAGTTTTCCAAGAAAAAGCTGTACTATAAGTCCCTTCTCAAACCCTCATAATAAAATCGGAAATAAAATTACCGTGCATATTCAGCTTCAAACCAGCTTTGTCTTTCATTACACTCTCTATCTTAATAGAATATACCTTCATTTTATGGTGGAGATCAAGCTTTGTAAATGCCAGCAAGGAGTTAGATATTTGAGGTTATGTCATCTTACAATGCCCTTAGGGGTTCCACAAGCCACTATTTTCCGTGGAAGAGCATTTGGGGTGCTAGGGTGCCATGGAATGTGGAATTTTGTTGTGTGGACAACAACTTTAGGGAGAGTTTTGACGATTGATAATCGCCACAAGAGGCACTTATTGATTGTTGGTTGGTGTTGTATGTGTAAAAGTAGTGGGGAATTTGTTGCACATTCTCTGCTTCAGTGATATTACAACAGATATTTGGTCTTTTGTTTTTGCATTGTTTGGGGTAGTTTTGGTGATGATATAATTTGTGATTGAGCTCATGTAATGTTGGCAACGACGATTCTAGTCTCCATAGGGCTGCTAAGGTTTCACAAGCCATACCTTACTGTGTTATGTGGAATCTTTGGTTCGAAAGAAATAGGATGCTTTTTGATGTGTTGAACAGCCTAATTTTGGAATCAAAGAGTTTCTTTTGAGGTCCTTGTATGATTAGTTGACTGCCTTGGGTGGCATTCTGTTGTCATTCATTGATTTTATAGATTTTTTTTTTTGTCTTTGTGCTTGTATTCTTTGGAAAGGGATTGTTTCACATCTTTTATATGTGACCGTCCCTTTTCCTTTTCAATAAAATTACTAATAAAAAAGAATGTAACAAATTGAAGAGAGTGTTAATCTACTCCAAGTCCCAATCTTGAACCTGCCTCACAAAATTGGGATTCCCCTTATTTTCTATCTTTATTTCCTATTCCTGCTTCTCAAAATTGGGATTCCACTTATTTTATATCTTTATTTCCTATTCTTGTTTCTGTGGCTAACCAAATTGAGAAAGGAATTTCTCATGGGGTGGCATTGGTGATGAACCAAAATTCCATTTGGTTAAATGGGCTACTATCTGCACTCCCATTGCTATGGGTGGTTTGGAGATAAGGAAGGTAAAACATTTTAATGAAGCTTTGCTTTGGAAGTAGCTATGGAGATTTGGGATGGAGAGGGCTGCCCTTTGGAGGCAAGTGATAGCGGTGAAATATGGCTGTGGATGGGGTAGTTGGTGTACTAGGCCTACTAATGGTCCATATGGTGTTGGCTTGTGGAAAAATATTAGTCAAGGATAGCCTTCTTTTTTTCACCACATTCTATATGATATTGGGGATGGGTCTAGGGTGAAATTTTGGCAAGACCGTAGGTGTGGTGAAACATCTCTTGCAGTTAGTTGTCCTGAATTGTTTAGATTTTGCCAAGATCAGGAGGTTAGTGTGGCTGAGATTATGAAGTTTGATAATGAAACCCTATTTTGGGATATAAGTTTCCAGGGGTGTGCATGCTTGGGAACTAGAGGCATTGGCCGGTTTCATGGATACCATATATGGTGCTTCGGTGAGAGGGTGTGGTGAGGATAAGGTGTGTTGGAAATTTGACAGGGAGAAGGGCTTCACGGTTAAGGATTATTATAATCTCTTAGTAGGCTCTAATGACTATTGCTTTCCTTGGAAAAACATTTGGAAACAAAAGATTCCTTCTCGAGTAGTTTTTCTTGTTTGGACTGCTGCTTGGGGAAATGCTTAACGATTGACAATTTACGAAAAAGGAAGGTTTGGATATTGGATTGGTGCTATATGTGCAAGTGTAATGGTGAATCGGTTGATCATCTTCTTCTTCATTGTCTGGTTGCAATGGATATGTGGGCTATGGTGTTCAGTTTATTTGGAGTGAGCTGGGTTATGCCGCAATTTGTAGTGGGGCTTCTAGCATGTTGGCAAGGCAGATTTGGCCGTCATTGAAATGGGTATATATGGTTGATAGTTCCTCATTGCTTATTGTGGTGCCTTTGGAGGAAGAGAAATAGTCAATACTTTGAAGATAAGGAGAGATCCATATCAGACTTGAAACTATTTTTCTTTAGAACTTTAATGGATTGGTTGGCTGCTTTGCGGAACCATCATTTTTATCTTTTCTTGATTTCTTAGATGCTTGTAATTTTTGTTCTTGATTGTTTGACCTCTTGTACACTCCCTGTGTACTAGGGTGTTCCCCTTTTAAGATATCAATAAACTTTTTACCTATCCAAAAAAAAAAAAAAAATGGGATTCCAATTTGTAACCCTTGTTAACCTTCATATAATCACATGCTCTTGCTAATTTGTTTATGCACTTTTAAACAACTTCAGAAATAATCTTTCAAGTTTTAATACCTCATCCATGCACCATAATTCAAACTAGAACCACACATTCCTTCTGCCCTGAATTCTAATTTAATCCTCCTGCTTTCCTAATTCCAGTACAAATTCCAATCCTTTGTGAGTAATTGACTAAGCTTGAAGTCCCACCTCCTTCTAGCTCTCCTTATTTCACCACCACCAAGCACCTCTAAAGGTGATCAATCTCATTAGTAAAGCTGCCATAGCCATTTTCCTAATAAAGCAAAGTTGAAGGTACACAACTTCCAAATACTCAAGCCTCTACACACAACAGAGAACACACCAACTTCAAATTGATCAAATGAATTTTCCCACCCTCTCCCATGCCTCCCCATAGGAAATCACATTGTAATTTCGTCAGCCTTTATGCCACACTTACCGACATTGTGAATGGGGACATGAAATAAGCAGGTAAGCTCATCAAAGTGCTCCTTATGGGCATGAGTCTTCCCCCTTTCAAGAGAGACGTTTCTTCCATTGATGCAGCCATGGAAGATTAATTTGTTACTACTTTGCAAAGTTGTCTCAAGACTTATTTTATGGGGCTCACATGTGAAGTCCTATTAAAGTAAAAGTTGTATGGTTTTAAAGGTCTAGTTGTGTGTGTCTTATGGGTTAGCTCTATTATGTGGGTGATCAGATGCAGTAGGTGATGCCATTGACTGTAGCAACTCTATTATGTGGTTGGAAGTTGGTTTCGGAAACATTCCTTGGATGTATGTAATCTAATGCCGGCATGCTTGATGTGGATAGTGCGGAAGGAATAGAATAGTCATATGTTTGAGGATGTTGAGAGATCTCTTGATCAATTGAAACCCTTGTTGATTCGTACTTTGTTTGATTTGGTCTTGGGCATGGGGTTTTACGCATTATACATCCATTTTGCGAGTCCAAAACTCTTTTAGATCCTCTATCTAGTGTTCTTGTAATTTTTTAAGATACTTTGTGTTCACCATTGTAAGCATTGTTAGAATTATGTTTAAATGATTAAATTCTTCATTTCTTAACAGCTTAAGCTTTTTGGACGATTGGTAATTTAACCTTGTATTAGAGTAGGAGGTCCTGAGATTAATCCTTGTTTTCCACTTTACTTTCCATTTAAAATGTTAAAAGTTCCATGTGTTGGGCCCTAGGCCTACTTCTTAAGGGGGATTTTTTGCTTACATGCGAGGGGGATGTTAGAATTATAGCTAAGTGGTCAAACTTACCCTTTTTTGATAGCTTAAGCTTAAAACCTTGAATACATTTACTTAGACAACATAGTATTAGAGAAGAAGTTTCGAGTTGGATTGCTGTCTCCACCCACCCTCCCATTTAAAATGTTAAAAATTCCACGTGTTAGACCTCCCTTATTAAGGGGGAGTTTGGACTTGCACATGAGGAGTAGTGTTAGAATAATGGTTAAATGATGAAATTCACCATTTCCTAACTATTTAATATTTTGGGATAATTCGTAATATAACAAGCATAAAGTATTTTTTAATATATATATATATTTTTTATCTTCAATAAAACTTTTATTACTTATCAAAAACTTAAATTGGGGTTGGCTCCATGTATCCTTATTAACTAACTGAGGTTGATAACATGTATCATATACAAAATTATATCATGAAGTATCCATCCATCTCTATTCTACCTTTATTAGTTTATGTACTCAAATTTACTCCTACTTGGCCTAAAGCGCCCTTATAAAGTATCTCTCCAAACTTCCAAATTTTTTAGTAAGTTATCAATTTTATTAACATAGAGCAAAAAGGGGTGCAACCCTAGTACAAGGATGTATACAAGAGGAAAAGCCAAAAACGGGGAAAAAATTTACATTTAAAAAGATCAAGGAACTTCAAGAAGTTTGTGGAATAGAGTGATCACTATCCAATCATAGTGCGACCTTTGGAATACAAGCTTCAATTATAATTTTTTTTTATCATTTAATAGTCGGGGGAGAAGGGGATTTAAACTCAAGATGTCTCTATTGGAAACACTAGGAGATAGTTGAGCTACAATGCTATTGGATAAAAGCTTCAATTTTATTACCAATATTCTGGAAAGTTTGCGCATTTATTCGTCTCCTAATTATACTTATCAAAAAAATTTATTTGTCTCAAAATACTTCATATTAAAAATAAGGGAATCGCATTAGAGTCAACTTCCAATTTTAGTTTACTTAGTCCACATTAGAGTTAACTTCCTATATAGTCTCATAAACAAACTTAGTATCATTTGCAAAAAGCATGGTCCATGGAACCTCATTTTGAATCATTAATCCATTTGGATATAGTCTATGCCAAGCATGTGAGAACATATTCTGTTTAACTCTCTCTCTCCCTACTTGCGTTCCAATGACTAGGGCTTTGATCTCTGTGGGGTGTACTTACAGGTTGTGGAACTGGAAACTTAAATGAAGTTTTGATATCCTCTCATTGCAAGTTAATGTGATTTTTATTTCCTTCTTTTCTTTTCCTCCATAAAAAAATTACACTTTTGATCTCACTTTTCTGTAGCTCTGCTTGGTTTTAGTACAACTTCGCTGGACTGATAAAAATATTATACTCCATTGGCTGTACAATTTAATAATTTGTGTCATTGGACTTGTTCTAGATTGAACATGTTTCAGATGTTTATGATTTTATTTATAGTTTTATATTTTTTATGAATTTATGCATTTAATCAAAAGCTGTAATTTTTCATGACTTTTACTCACTCAGTATATTACTTTTGTTTTGTACTGAATTTTCCTCTTTCCAATAAAGGTTTTTTATTCATAAAGAAAAGGATTCCCCCCTTTTTGTTTTGAAATAAATATTTGAGATTCTTTAAAAACAAATCTAGAATGTATTTTTCATTATTTTTGTTTATTGTTTTGAAATAAATGTTTGAATTTTTTCTCATGCTGTACCAATTTGTGTATTGCCAATATATAGGTTGAGGAACTGGCTTTCCTTGTCAAGGACAATCTTCCTTCCAAGCATCTTGTTCTCTCAGTGGAAGAGGCCTTGGTCAGCTTCATTCAGGATGATACCAGGTAGACTTACATTAATAATATGTCCTTTTGCACTTAAACCTCTTGCCTGACCATTATGCACTAGTTGATTAGCCAGAAAGGGCCTCTCTCTCTCTCTCTCCCCCTCTCTCATGTGTGTGTGTGTGTGTGTGCGCTTCCATGCCTTGCATGTTTTTGGCCATTATACGCTAGTTGATTAGCCAGAAAGGGCCTCTCTCACCCTCTCTCATGTGTGTGCGCGTGCTTCCATGCCTATGTTAATGAAATTTGCCAGTTCTTTTGCTCAAATGGAGGGGGAGTGGGGACTAGAGAAAATCTTGTAGTTTTGGTTGGTATTTTGTTGCATCTGTATTACTGGTGGTGTTGCCGTGTTGGTGATGTAATTTTTGTTGTTTCTGCTATGTAAATCTTCTTGTTGTATGGTTAGGATTTATTGCCTGAAGTTATGTGAAGGATACCCTGGATTGTGCTTTTGTTGAGAATACTAACAAAATAATGTTGGATTGCAGTTCTGATGGTGTCCTGGAGTTGGAACCAATGAATGCGTATAACCGTCTTCTCTTGCATCGCCTTTCAGAAATATTTGGGTATTTTTCTTTCAAATTTTTCCTGTTTGCTAGATGATTTATAGTATTGTTTTGATACTTTTGTTGAA
This sequence comes from Quercus robur, assembly GCF_932294415.1. Lineage (NCBI taxonomy): Eukaryota > Viridiplantae > Streptophyta > Magnoliopsida > Fagales > Fagaceae > Quercus > Quercus robur. The sequence continues at coordinate 51,445,905 of NC_065534.1, read as the reverse complement.
GGACATCTAAATTGATTATGGAGTACATCCCAATCTCTCTCATCTCATGGAACTACTCTATGGCTTACATAGAACATATTACTTATCCAGTGTTCTTCTGTTAATATTAATGATTAATTTATTTGTGCTAGATTTTCCCACACATCTGTTGGTGAAGGTGATGATCGGCACTTAGTTTTGGAGAGATGCTCAGATACATCAATGTATGTGAATACTTATGCTTGTTGACTAGAAATTTTACATGCTGTCCTTTCAAAAATGGTAATAAGGCCTTTCGATGGGAAGATTTTTTTTTTTTTTTTTTTTTTTTCTCTCCCAATGCCAGAAGTTTTGAGGGATGTGAACGGACTATCCTTGAAATTAAAGCCCTCTTCCTTCGTACTCTGTTCGATTGGAGTGCTTCTTTTCTTTCTCCACCTTGTATTTTGAATTGATTGTACTTCTACCTTAGTACACCGCCAGTGTACTGGGTTTGTTTTTCATTCTAATATATATTGTTTTCATTACTCATATAGAAAAAAAAAGACAAATGAGTGATGATTGGGTACCATACACACAAAATTAGTGAAGCTAAATGGATATTTTTAGTAAATAAATGTCAAAGCAAGAAAAGATCTAGTTATCATAAGGATTTTACTTTTTTCTTTTTATTCCTGCAAAATGGACCAAAAACAATTCATGACTGAGGCATTTAACTCTAAAGATGAATCAGAAAAGAAATATTGATCGGTTCTACCTCCAATAAATAAAGAGAATGAATCCTTTTACCTATCAAAAGAGAATGAATGCTTTTAATAGATTGATCCGAAATCTAATTCAAATCTAATATAACACTTGTGGGTACATGTATTGAATTGAATCTTTCTAATGAATAAATCCAGCTGCAACTTTGAATATGGAATTCAAAGCTATAGAATGAATTCATTTCCGAGAAGTTAAGGAGGCTTTGATCTGCAAAAAGATTAGATTTTTAATAATTTAAAAGAAGAGCATGAAGTCTAGTAATAATTATTAAGTTGAAGATGCTTAGAGGGCAATAGAATTTGAGTTTAGGTGGTGAAGAAAGCCAGGATGACCTTAACACATGGCATTGAGTATGGTTAAATGATGAATAGGGAATGTTGGAACAAGTTCTGATACCAAATTGATGTATGACAAAGAACTCTCATATCAAATCTGGCAGACAGCTGTAGGAGCAAGAAAGGGGCTTTACGCAGGTGTTTTGAGAGACTTAGCTGACCAAAATCTAGGAAAAAGGCGAGGGCTTAGGTCTAAAAGCTTAAAATATTGATGAAGGTTCAGAAAGATGGAATCTTGATGGATTTTGTTAGAGGCTCTGGCTCGTATTTTATGTTTAAAGGTTGGCTGATTGTCCATGACTTATTTGGGTATGCCTCTTGGGGCTCACTATAAGGATTCTTCAATTTGGAACCCTATTATAGAAAGGATGTAGAAAAAGCTATCAAGTTGGAAGCGATTATATTTGTCAAAAAGGGGTAGGCTTACCTTATTGAAGAGCATTCTATTGAGTCTTCCCACTCATTATCTATCATTGTTTACTATTTCGCAACATGTGTCAGATAGATTAGAAAAGATTCAGAGGAATTTCCTTTGGGAGAGATCAATTGAAGTTTTTAAATATCCTCTTGTTGCTTGGGAAAAGGTTTTTTGGCTAGTGGAGGTAGGTGGTTTGGGGATCCAGAGGATTAGACTGTTTAACCAAACTTTGCTTAGGAAGTGGCTATGGCATTTTGGGAATGAAGTCACTCATTTATGGCTTCAGTTTATAGCCACCAAATATGGGGAGACTAGTGGAGGTTGGTGCACTAGAGTTGTTAGAGGGACACATGGTTGTGGGATGTGGAAGAACATTAGAAAAGGTGCAGAGAGTTTTTTTGGTCATGTGGTGAGTGTTGCAGGAGAGGGTATTCGTATTTGGTCCTGGTATGACCCTTGGAGTGGTCCTAGTTCTTTGAAAGATTTGTATCCGGACTTATTTGCCTATGCTGTGGTCAAGAAGTCGGCTTTATGATCTGATTTTTACTACACCAGATGGGGGAGGTAGGAGCTAGAACTTACTTTTTTGTTGTGACTTTCAAGACTGGGAATTGAAGAGATTTTACTCTTTTTTTGAGCATATTTCCTCCAAAATACCAAGGGGGGAGGGTGATGATACCCTGATTTGGTACTTGACTCGTAGTGGTGTTTTTGATGTGTGCTTTTTCTATAACTCATTATTGGACGCCCCTTCTGTTTCTTTCCCTTGGAAGAGCATTTGGTGTGTTAGGGTAACTAAAAGGGTGTCTTTCTTTTTATGGATTGTTGCTAGGGGTGGGATTCTTACAATAGATAACCTTGTTAAGAAGAATTGCCTCTTGTGAATTGGTGTCACTTAAGTCATTGTGATGATTAAATTGTGGATTATCTTTTGCTTCATTGTAAGTTTGCTCATGCTTTGTGGTGTGAAGTCTTCCTTATGTTTGGAGTCCAGTGGGTGATGTTGAAGTCTTCCTTATGTTTGGAGTCCAGTGGGTGATGCTGAATACAATTGTTTCTCTTCTTTTTGCTTGGATAAAATTGGCTGGGGACTTTTTCTTCAAATGTTTTGAATATGGTACTGACGTGTCTTATGTGGTTAATATGTGGAAGGAACGCAATTCTAGAACATTTGAAGACATTGAGAGACTTGTAGATCTATTGAAATCTTTGCTATCTAGGACTTTGTTTGAGTGGTCCCATATTTGGGGTCTTACGCATTGTATTTCCATGTCTGATTTCCTTATTTTTGTTAGCTCTTCCCTTTGATTTGTTTGTATTCATTTCAAGTATTGTGGGTTTACTATGGTAAATACATTGTACTTTTCCTATCAATGAAACTTTTATTACCTATCAAAAAAAAAAAAATGGGAGAGCTTAGTTTCATTGGCTAATTGGATTTTAAAAAAAAGTTGGCAAAAGTTCAGCTGTACCTACTTATAAAAAAAAAAGGCACAGATGTACCTAGAAAAAGTAAAACTTTAAAAAATTGTACATGGGATAAATAAGCTGAATAAACAGCTTAATTTCAGCCCCCTGCTCATCCAAACAAACACTTAGACCTGTAGTAATCCTTCTCCTATTATGATCCGTGGTCGTAATAGTAGAATAAGCTTTAAACCAAATAAAATGCCATTTTGGCATTGCTAGAGGAAGTAGAGCTTTAACTGTAGTGCTTTAGTAGTAGAGCTTTTGTGATATAGAGTTTTAACTGAAAACTATTTAGTGTTTTCCTAACAGATCCAAATTTCAGCTTTAGTCTTAAAGCTATTTCCAGCTTCAAGAGGACCCAACAAGTTTTTAGTGGGTTAGCAACATTCCCCCCACCACCACAACCCCCCAACCCCCCCCCCCCCCCCCCCCCCCACCCCCTTTTTGTCCAGAAAGAGCTTTAGAGCAGCTCTTAACGCACAACCAGACGGACCTAAAGACAGCAATGCAAGACAGAATAACATGACTTGACCCAAAATAAGGCTCAATGGACTATTCTACAGCACATACCTATTAATCTTACAATTACAAGAAGACCCTAGAGTCCTAATTTTAAAGAAAATTAAATCTGTAGTTTAATAATTAATAAGAAACATGAAACTAAGAGTGTTTCTTAGCTCGGAAAAACAGAGAGTTTGAGGCCTGGCTACCTCGAATTAGCTATAGATTTTTCTGTCCTCCTGCTTTTTTCTGTGTGTTTTTTATGCTTCATTTGTTGATTTCTTTTTCAATATGGGAGGCTCTGTTTTTTTCTTCGTTGAATCAAAAACATTTGAGGTTTCAGTTGAGGAAGGCGGTTCTTATTTCTTATTTCTTATTACGGATCTTTGAGAGAGGCCATACCTCAATGCGCTCTGTTTTTATGGGGAAGGAGAGTGCAAACCGATTTTTGTTCCACTTGGAGGAATTAATTTCAAAGCAATCACCTGGTCATTATGCAAGATCGTGTGGAGAGGGTGATATTGTTTTCATCCTTCAATTGGGGTCCAACGCCCATGGCACGTTTTTAATGGTTTCTGAACTTCTTCATGGTCGATGGAAGGGTAACATAGTGATACTTGAGAGAAGGTTGGGTAGTGGCTGGCACGGCTTTGGCCTAAACCTGAGGAAAATTTTAAAACTAGCTTCTCTTACAAGTCAGGGATCGTTTCATAGAATACAGAGTGCACCAAAGACTGAGGCGGCGGTAGTGGTTGACAAACCTCATAACCATGGCGGTGCAAAAAATAAAGGCAAAGCAACCACAGGTATTCCCAATAGAGATGCCTCAATATCCTATGTGACGGTGGTGGCAGGGAAACGGAAAAACACTAGTGGCGGAGGAGTTGAAGGAAAGAATAAATCTGCATTGGTTAGGGTAAAGATTTTGTCAGATTTCAGCCGTAATACCTGCAAGAAAAGTATCCTAGTACAGAGGGAACAACTTGGTGCGAAGCTTTTGTTAGATCTTAGCCGTAATCACCGTGATACCTGCAAGGTACGTACTCTAGGACAGAGGGAGCTTCTCAGGGCGAAGGATTTGTCAACAATAAAGGGAATTGAAAGTGACGGGATCAAATCTGAGCTATCCTTGGATCTTTTTATGCATATGGAGCTTGGGTTAGATGGGAGATGGGCTATAGTGTGGTCTGAGGTTAATGAAGTGGGCCCAAAGCCCATTGACTATAATAAGCCCAAACAAAAACCTGTACCTTCGGTTGGCCAAGTGCCAAACCCAAAGCCCATTGACCATAATAAGCCCAAACATAAACTTGTTTTTAAATGGCAGCCCAAACCTCCCCAGCCCACTATTCCTCTCACCTTGGCACAATATCAGACCCACCCACACTCTAAGTACTCCTCGCAAGTTCCTCCCTTTCACCTAATCACTTCGGCAACAACAAAAACTTCTCTGGTGGGTAAGCTAACTCTAACCCACTTGGAACTGACATGCATCGAGATGTTTCTCAACAATTCTGATGCTTTCGTGACTGAGTCTCTTTGTTCCGAGGCTTCCGTGGATGAGTACCTGTGTTCTGATGGTGATGTGGCCTTGCAACGTGACATCCAACGAATCATCCATGAGCATACAGATGACGTCATCAAGAAATGGGGGAATTTCGATTCAAATTTCCTTGCCACCAAGATATGCCGTTGTCGGAGTGGATGACTCGAATTAGTTGGCATTGGTATCAGGGGTGTCATCAGAATCTAAGGAGATAAATTCAGAACTGGAAAAAGAGGATGATGTTATTGTGGAGGATTGGGTTTCAGATATTTGTTCCGAGGATGCTTTTTAGTTTACTGAATCTTCGCCACCTCTAAATGTCAAACCACTGGCTTTCTCTTTGCCTATGGGTGTTTTGGATATTGCTGAAGGGTCAGCAACTCTGGATGTGGAGAAATTGCTAGGTAAGGTCAATTACTCAGAATGGTTTCAGGAAAAATTCAGTGGTTTTGATGATTTTCTTGGGACATCCCTCAAAGGTTTGGAAGAGCCAGCAACCAATTTCCTGTTGGCCATTGAAGCTGAGTTATAGCAAAGGGCTATTAAGGAAAAAACTGAAAAAGCCGTGGAGAATATGGGAATTGAGGGGTTTATTTAGCTTTGTCAATTATGGTTCAGCTTCTTTAAGGCGCATTGGTAATGGTAAGGAAAGGGCTCTAATTATTTCCCAATGAATTTGAAGATTTTATCTTGGAATGTTAGAGGTTTGAATGAGAAGGAAAAACGGCTCAAGGTTCGTAATTTTTTCATTCTTGGAGGGCTAATATCATTTGTTTGCAAGAGACAAAATTGGAATGGGTTACAAGAGGACTTATTAGAAGTGTATGGAGTTGTCCTTACATAGATTAGTTATATTTGGGTTGAAAGGGTGCTTCTGGTGGAATTCTGCTCATGTGGGACAGAAGGGTGGTTGAAAAGATAGAGGAAGTAGTGGGGCATTTTTCAATTTCGTATAGGTTCAAAAACGTCAGTGACCAATTTGAGTGGGTTTCACAGGTATCTATGGTCCAAATTTGAACAGGAAGCATCAATTTATGTGGGAGGAATTGGCAGGCTTGAACAGTTGGTGGAATTTTCCATGGTGTTTAGGAGGTGATTTTAATGTTATCTGCTTTCCTTCGGAGAGGTTAGGGGCGGGAAGATTTGCTCATTGCATGAATGATTTTTCAAATTTTATATCTCTTCATGAGCTAATGGATAATACTTTGGAGGGAGGTCTTTACACATGGTCTAACTCCACCTCAGCTTCTAGAATAGATCGGTTTCTCTTCTTTCCGGTATTGGCAAATTATTTCACTCATTTCTCCCAAAAAAGGCTTCCTAGAGTGTTATCCGATCACTTCCCAATTCTTTTGGAGAGTAGGAGTCATCGAGGAGGGCGAATTCCTTTTCGTTTTGAGAATATGTGGTTAAAGGCGGAGGGGTTTTTAGACAAGATGAAGTCCTGGTGGGAGAATTACCATTTTCAAGGGACTCCTAGTTACATTCTTGTCAAGAAGTTGACTGCTCTTAAAATGGATCTAAAGAAGTGGAACGAAATAGATTTTGGCAATATCACTGTCAAGAAACAGCAATTATGGAGTAAGTTGAATGCTTTAGATGTAAAAGAGGACAATCAACCTCTATCTGAGGAGGAAAAATTGGAAAAAGCGTCTTTTTGTGCTGAGCTTGAGAAGGCAGCCTTGTTAGAGGAGATTAGCTGGAGACAAAAGTCCAAAGTGTTGTTTTAAAGGAGGGCGACTCCAATACGAGGTTTTTTCATAGGATGGCTAATTTTAATAGAAGAAATAATTGTATTGAAAACCTTATGATGGATGGGGCTGTCTTCCAGCCAGGATAGGATTCCTGACCATATTGAACAATTCTATATGAACCTAGACTCTGAGCAACAAGAGCAGCGACCTTTCCTGGATGTATTGGGTTTTTCAAGGATTTCAGGGGATAATGTGGATTGGTTAGAGAGACCTTTTGAGGAAACTAAGATTTTTGAAGTCATCAAGGAGTTTAATGAGGATAAATCTCCTGGGCCAGACAGTTTTTCAATGGCATTCTTTCAAGCTTGCTGGGGGATTCTCAAATTAGACATCATGGCTGTGTTCCACCATTTCCATGTTACAGGTCAGTTTGAAAAAAGCTTGAATGCAACTTTCATTGCTCTCATTCCTAAAATAGCTACAGCAGTGGAAGTAAAGGACTTTCGGCCTATCAGCCTTGTTGGGGGGGGTTTATAAAATACTTGCTAAAGTTTTGACTATTCGTCTTCGCATGATTTTAGGAGAGATCATTTCAACATCTCAGAATGCCTTTGTTCTAAATAGGCATATTCTTGATTCCATTCTTATTGCTAATGAATGTCTTGATAGTAGATTGAAGTCTGGTCAGCCAAGGTTGTTATGTAAATTGGACATAAAGAAAGCCTTTGATCATGTGAACTGGGGATTTCTTACACACTTGCTTGAGCGTTGTGGATTTCCTGATAAGTGGAGGCGATGGATTTCATTTTGTTTATCAACGGTTCGTTTTTCTATCCTTATTAATGGTTCTTCCCTTGGGTTTTTTGGAAGTTCAAGGGAGTTGTGCTAAGGTGATCCTTTGTCCCCTTCGTTATTTGTGTTGGTTATGGAAGCCATCGGTAGAATGTTGGATAAGGCTATCCATGAAGGTCGTTTGTCAGGTTTTAGTGTAGGTGATTCTGCCAGAAGATCTTTGGTGGTTTCCCATCTCCTTTTCGCTGATGATACTCTAATTTTTTGTGATGCTAATATTGATCAAATGCTGATTTCCGTATGGTGCTCATTTGGTTTGAGGCTGTGTCTAGTCTGAAGGTAAATTTGGGTAAGTTTGAACTGGTGGCTGTGGGGGCAGTTCATAACATTGATCTTTTGGTGGCTGTCTTAGGCTGCAAGCAAGGGTCTCTCCCAATGAAATATTTGGGTCTTCCTTTGGGGGAAAAATTTAAGGACAAGTTAATATGGAATCCAATTCTAGAGAAGATGGAAAGAAAATTAGCAGGTTGGAAAAAATTATATTTATCCAAGGGAGGTAGAGTCACTTTAATTAAAAGCACTCTCTCAAATTTTCCTACTTGTTTTCTTTCTTTATTCCCTATTCCTACTTCTGTGGCCAACCGAATTGCTAGACTTCAGCGGGACTCTCTGGGGTGGCCTAGGGGATGAGCCCAAATTTCATCTGGTTGATTGGTCTACGGTGTGTACTCCGCTTTCTTCAGGTGGTTTGGGGATTAAGAACTTAAGAACCTTCAATGTAGCTTTATTAGGGAAGTGGTTAAGGACATTTGAACAAGAAAGGGATGCTCTATGGCGTCAAGTGATAGAGGTAAAATATGGTTATGATTGGGGTGGTTGGTGTTCTAGCTCTTTCTCTGGTCCATATGGAGTTAGTTTGTGGAAAAATATTAGAAGGGGTGGCCCTCTTTATCTCGGTTTATTTTGTAGGAAATTGGAGATGGATCAAAAGTGCAGTTTTGGCTAGATCGTTGGTGTGGAACATCTTCTCTTGCAAATTGCTATCCTGAATTATATAGGATATGTCGTATCAAAGAGGCAAGTGTGGCGGATCTAATGAGGTACACCAATGGAGTCCTCCATTGGGAGATTCTTTTTTGTAGGGATATGCATAATCGGGAATTGGAAGATTTCAAGAGTTTCATAAATACCATTTATAGCACTCCTGTAAGGGAGTTTGGGGAGGATAAGAGATGTTGGTTGCCTTGTAAGAGTAAAGGGTTCACGGTTAGTGCATGCTATCATCTTCTAGTTGGCCATAGTGAGCAGTTTTTCCCTTGGAAAAGCATTTGGAAGCAAAAGATCCCCTCTAGAGTGGCTTTCTTTGTATGGACTGCTGCCTTGGGGAAATGTCTGACAATTGGCAATTTAAGGAAAAGAAAAGTTTACATTTTGGATTGGTGTTATATGTGCAAGAGTAATAGTGAATCTGTTGACCATCTATTCCTTCATTGCCCGGTTGCTTTGGAGTTGTGGGATATGGTTTTTGGTTTATTTGGAGTTTACTGGGTTTTGCCAATGTCTGTTGTTGGGCTATTTGCTTGCTGGCAAGGTCGATTTGGTCGCCATCATAATGGAGATATATGGAAGGTTGTTCCTCATTGTTTGATGTGGTGTATTTGGAATGAGAGAAATAGTAGGTGTTTTGAAAACAATGAGCATTCCATGCCTGATCTCAAGCTTCTATTCTTCAAAATCTTATTGGACTGGTTCTTTGTGTGGAGAAACCAACATTTTTCTTCTATTTTGGATTTACTTGATTTATGTAATGTTTGCTTTTGATACGTTCATCCCTATATACTCCCTGTGTATTTTGGTGTCTCTCTCTTTTTTATTTCAATAAATCTTTATTACTTATCCAAAAAAAAAAAAAAAAAGAAACATGAAACTAAGACACGAAATAACTTGAAGTAGCCTAGAGAGAACACCAATTCCGCATCAATTTGAATGCGATTATAAGATTTTGTTGGTACATGAGCTGGCTTTTCTTTGAGCTTCTTGGATAACTTGCAGTAGAATGTGCAGTGCAGTTGACTTAAAGGTGTTTGGATTTAAGGCATTAAGTTGTTTGCACAAAGATTAGTATCTTGGTAATGTGTTGTCAGGTTCCAATGATGCTTAGAAGGAATGCTTCATCACTTGAGAAACCAAGAATTTATTCATTTTCATGCTCTCTGTCACTTTTTAGAAAGCATAAAAGACAGGCCAATGAGTATTTAGACCTAAAAAGATCAGCTTTATCATTTTGTGGTGCAAAACCATACCTGTGATTGGTATAAATCAAAAGCTTTTTGTCCCATGTGTGATAGCAAACAAGTTGCACTTTTTGAGGTGGATGCCAAAAAGTTTTAAGCTTACAGTTCGAAATTTATGTGATCAATGGTGAATCCAAGAATCTGAATGGGAAAAGGAAGGAAATATTCATTGCAAGGTTATGTCAGCATTGCATATAAGTTTTAAGAGTGTTAATAATCTTTAAAACATGCGTATGATACTTTTTGTAAGATTCTTGGTAATAGATTATTAGGATCACTAAAATGAAAATCTTCTTTTCTGTAAGCCATGGGTACAAACAACTATCTTACACAAAATAATTTTGAAATATGACTTCTAAGTGATAGGAAAAAAATATTACTTTAAAACTAAAATGAATGATTGACAATTGTACGTAAAATTCTTATTTAGTGTGACTAGTTGAATAATGTGCAAGAGAGATGGAGAGTCCTTGGATCACCTTTTGATGCAATGCCCAGTTGCAACTTACAAGAGATCTGTGGTATTTAGTTTTCCCGCTCTTTTGTGCTCATTAGGTGCTCTGTTTATCTCTCAAAAGGTGTCTTGGAGACTTGGCATGAGAAATTTATGGATGAAGATGTGAGGATATCTAGGAGCATCATGCCATTCTGATTGAGGTGAGGATTTGATTGGAAGAAAACAGGTGAACTTTTGACAAAACAAAATACCTATTACGACCTACTAGTTCTAATTGTTTACTTTTAAGGGCAATTTAGAGACCCTTATTGAGCTTAAATGTTCTTGTCGGTCTGATGGTGGTAGTTATTTTGTGTCTTGATTTTCATCATTGATAAGTTGGATGGCTCTATTTGCATGGTGGAGGGAAGAGACATGATGATTGGGCCAAAGTTTTGTTTATGCTTTTCAATTCCACTTCTTTGGTATACGATATTGGAAATAGAGTCTTCAAACTTATTTCTAAACCTGTGTTGGTTTGCTAAATTTGAAGGGTTGTGAAGGAAATGATGACATGGTCATCGTGTAAGAAACAAAAGTTTGGTGTTAAAACTTAATCGGTCTCTAGAAGTAAAAGAAGGGGTGGGGAGGTTATTAAGTCACCTTGTGAATTCATTTGGCAGGCTAAACCACCCCCAGAAGTGGCTTTCTTGTTTACTTGTGTTGTACCCCTTTTTGTACTTCCCAATAATCTTTTTACTTAAAAAGCTGAGTATACAGTTCCATAGAAAATAGATAGTGGATTGACTTATTGTAGATTAGTATTGGTTGATTCTGTCATAGAAAGATGTTAAGGTGAGGATAGATTTTGTTGGAGGTTGAAAATTAGAAGTGTGCATCAGTCGAGGAATCTAATCAATTATATAGAGTTGAATTTCTAATCTAATCAGGTTATTATTACTATTATTATTAGTTTTGTTTTCTCAAAGGAAACATGTGTTAAAAGGTATGCAAATTATCATAACAACCAAACTGGTCATGCCATTTGAGACATCAACGTTTGATCCTAGCAAATTATTTTAGAAAATCTATGAAATTTTCTATATACATACATATATATATAGCTTTGAACTATAGTTTAGTGAAAATATAACATGTGGCCTGAAACCAAAACATTTATTGATATTGCACATTATTAAATAGTCTAGCTATTGGGCTCTTGCTGTGCTTATTAAATGTCTTTTCTAAATAACCTACATATTCAAATTGCAGACCTTCCATCCTTGTTAGTGACATTTTGTGGCAGTATGAAGAGCCTCAATCTCCAATAATGTCACATCAATTGTTGAGGAGAACAGAAGCTTTGCCAGGTAACCTTTTTCCTGTCCTCAAAACATAATTCGGGTTATTGAACCTCCCCTGTAATATTGTTGACAACCAGTCTCTATATATCATTTGTGAAACGAGTTACATTATTCTCAAGTTTAGAAAGCATATGCTAATAATATCAATATCTATATTGGATTAAAAAGAATTTGAAAGTGTGAAAAAGATGTGAAAAATAGTGTTAAATTGGCAGCAATGATGGTTTACTTTTTGAGTATGTGAAATGCCTCAGCTACAGTTATTAAAAAAAGAACAAGCCTCAGCTACAGTCAAATTTATGCAATTGGCCTTTATAATTTTAGTTGGAAGTTTGAATTATAACACCTTTTACTATGTTGTGAAGTATTTGGAACTAATGCATTTTGGTGTTGAAAAAACTGCAACTTTCATTTTTTTTTGCATCTGGATGCCTTATTTTAACTGCTTGATAGCTCTATAGCGTTCATGGTTAGAGCTAAAAAGAGAACATTTTTGTTTTTGTTTTTGTTTTTTTTAAATACATGCCATTGATGTCTCAGAGGGATTTCTCTCTTTGTTTGCATGTGGACTCGGCAAAATCATAAGTTAGTACATTGAAGTGTATATGTATTAGTGTACGCTCCACATCCTTGTTTACCATCCTAGCAACAAAGTAGCAGTTAGATAAAGTAAATGACAAAGCCTTATGATTAACTAGTAGTATACCTCATCTTTTATTCAACATCAAGTTCAATAAAAAAATGGAGAGCTCAACCATTTTGTAGCGTCCATGTAATGGAGCAAAATTTAGTCTGATGTTCTTTTATCCATAGTTAATGAAACCAAATACCATCTTACAGTTGGAAGCATGATTCCTTATTTTTTTTTTTTTTTTTTTTTTTGAACAAGTTGACCAATCAAGTCCAATATTGATATCCATTTATTTTGTTCTGGAACATGCAATGTTGTTAAATGACTAATTGTTGAGACCTAAACATTTTGCATTTGCTTCAGCATTAAAGACAAATATACCCTCATTTCAACATTCACTTGAGGAGAGAAGAGCAGATTATTTTGCTGCTCGTAACCGAATATTTTCAGTGGATTCGGGAGATGTTAATGAACCTGACAAGCGGAAGCCACGAAATGTTCCCATGGTTGCTCGCCGAATGATTGCTCATGCCCTAGGCCACAGAATCAATCCAAACAATCAGATTGCTACTATTAGGGATTGCAAAAAGCATTGTGGGCAAACAGATGCATTGGAAGCATCTCAGCAGACTATTTTCTCATCACACCAAAATATGAATTTTTATGGTAGAGTGAAGAGCAATGATAAAAATTCAAGTGGATTATCATTAAGTAAAAGCAACACGCCCCAAAAGCTAAATGACAAGATTTCCCCGCATGTGAGCATATCTCAGAATGGAAGTAGTGGGAATGGAGTTGATAAAGACTACTTGAAAAAGGAGCATTTGGGAGCTGCAAAGAGGATGTTTGCTAATGCCCTGGGATTGCAGTCCGGGAAGGATGGTTTTATTTCAAAAGGCAATAACGTAAAGTATGCTAACACGGAGTGAGGGTTGAAAAATCTTAAACAGCAGTTGATTCTTTGCTTCCTTTCTGTTGCAATCAGTACACACATTGGAGCTCTCCAGGCTCTCAGTTACAGCCATTGAATCTCTAATGAGCACGTATGTGTTAGAGCCCTTGCTAAATTTATTGTCAGGGTATGCATGGCAAAAGAGTGAACCTGAGGTGGTACAGCGGTTCACTTTGTGAATGCTGATTAACTTTTACAGCCCTTAATAAAGATATCGTATGAGAGCAAAGTTGGAATCAAATGGTGCCCAGTTGTTTGATAAATGGGTGGAACTAAAATGTGGGGATTTTTTTTACCAATTCAAGCATGCAGATGGCTGGTCGAGTAAGGTTTTTCTTGTCCAATGACTCGTTGTTACTGTAATTTTTATGAACTTTGGGTATTCTGTCCTTTTATCTCTTATGTAAGTGATATATTCTAACCTGAATGATTTCACAGTTGAAATGATGTTTGTATTTATTTATAGCAATGCATTAGATGTGCAGTAAATTCATTTTTTTGAGTGGATGTGTAGGAAACAAGTCTGAATCATAGATCCATGGGTATGTCATGCCTTGGAGATTACTAGTAGGATCTCTACATGCTACGCATGAAAGCTTTTTGAGTGCAATATGCACTTGTTTGTTTTGATCACGAATGACATATTTTCATGTAAGAGTAAATATGGCAAGGATGGTTTCTTTTTTATTTTGAAAATTCCTTGAGTTGTAATGCTATTTCTAAAGGGAATATACATTAAATTCTCAGATCTATGAAATGCAAAAATAAAATATACGCCAAAAAAAATAACCACCAAATTCCACAGAGCTACAGTGATTTTACCATTATCAAATCAAAAACAATATCCTCTCAAGTTTATGCCTAACTTGAGATCCACACCAAATACAATAACGCTTGGCTGCTGTTCTTTTTCTTTGCCACACCAGGCTACTCTTCACCTCACTCTTTATATTATACAGCTGCCCCTCCTTTTTTTTTCTATTTTTTTTTCTTTTCTACAATGCGGCCCACACACATCACAAAGCATATATTTTTCATATGCATCAGTTAATAACCCTAGCTGCCTAATACTTCTCCTAGGAAAATTAGGACTCCAAGTCACGTGGCTCACTTGGCCACTAAAGTGGGCTGGACTGACAACAATCTCCCACTCCAGCCTACTAAGAAAGGAGATCTTCAATCTTGCTCTTTAATTCAATTTTATGTCGGTTAAGCTGACACCAAGCTTGACCTTCTTCATTGTCTTCACTAGCACGGAGAACACCTCATCAATGTTAATACTTTTCAATCTCAAATAACTAATCTCATCTTTGATCTCCTTAATCCAATCCCTTGGCTCCCCTTCAGAAGCACACATATTCTTGAAGCTAACTATTCAATGTAAGGAAAAATGACCTAGAGATTGCAATATTTTTCACAACTAGCTAGATGATTTGGAATAAGCGGAATGAGGCTTACTACGGTACTCCACGTCTTGACCCCTCTTTTCTAGCCAGGTTTGCTACAGCCCATGTTTTAGAATATTTGGAAGTTAATTATGGAAGCTTGTCTTGAGTTATTGTAAGATAGTCTTGTTTTTTCTTTGGCATTCCTTGATGTAACCTTGCATATAGCTGCTGTTTTTTTGATAGGTGAAGGGAAAGCTCTGTAACTTGTTCAGTTTTCTTTGGTATTCCTTGATGTTGCCTTGTTCTTGTATAAATTTATTCTTTCATTATATAAAATTATGTCGTTTATTCTATAAAAAAAAACTATTCAATGTTCTCTAGTAGACCTTTTCTCAAGAGGTTCATAAGTCCAATGCAGGGTGTTGCTCCTTCTATTTAAGACCTCCAAGGTCTTTCACTTCATCATCATCTTGTGTAACCTTGGCATTTTTATATTTTTCATCACCTATCACTTTCTCATTTGAAGGACTATCAGGCAAATAGAGTTTCTTAGTATCAAAGAGGCATGAAAATAAATTTATACAAATTATCTATTATATTCTTTCATTTTTTCTTCTCAACCAAATAAAATAGTTTTCTATCTTCCACTTTTCTTTTCTCCCAACCAAACACACGAGAGAAAATTTTTTTATCTTTCCACTTTTCCATCCCCAACCAAACAAAGTCATGGGAATTGGATTACATGTAACAATTGAAGTAAGAATGAAATACATTATAGTTAGGCTCTTTCAAAGTAGGGGATATCTTATCCAACTGCAATGCTTATCTCAATTCATGTGGGTCTCACATCTTATGACATGTGAGTATAAGTGTGTTGCCCACGTGTTGAGACACTCATTACATAACAAATGCAACATATAATTCTTCCTTACATAGGCAGCATCTGAAATACTCCTTAAATGGGTTTTTTTTTTTTTTTTTTTAATTTTTTAATTTTATTTTTTATTCCTTTGATGTGTTTGGCTAGAGAGAATGGAGATATGAATAAATGAAAGAGGATAGGAAGGATTTACTTAACCGTGTTTGAATTTTTTTTTGAAGGAAAATGGTTAAGGGTTAAGAGGGGGTTTGAAAGGATCTCTAATCCTTATAAACCACTTAATTTTTACTTTCCCAAATTATGGGAATTTGGAAGAAAATGAGAGGTGGTTCCATTTATATTAAAAAATTAGTAAAAATTAATCAGTCAATTTTGCCCTCATCCCTCGTTATATGAATTTATACCAATTTATATCTATTTGTTTATAATTACTGTTTTTTTTTTTTTTTTTTTTTTTGTTGGGGGGGGGGGGGGGGGGGGGGGGGGGGAAATTTGGTATTTAGACTGTTTTCAGAAAAAAAAAATTGTGAACAGCATGCGCGTCAAACTATTTAGTTAGTTGGACTGATTTTGGAACTCGAGTTTGGCAAACTCGAGTTCTGGCCCAAAATTCAAACTATAATGGCGTTTTTTTTTAGTGGCGTTTGTTAAAAACGCCACTATATGTACCCTATAGTGGCGTTTTATATAAACGCTGCTATAGGAACTAAAAAACGCCACTATAGGGTTTGCCTTCCAGCCCAAAATCAAGTTTGGCAAACTCGAGTTCCAAAAATAGTCCAACTAACTAATTAGTTTGACGTGCATGCTATTCTCCAAAAAAATTTCTAAATTCAGTCTAAATAGCAAATTTTCCCCGCAGGGGGGGGGGGGGGTGGGGTTTGTTCTGTTTTGTGGTTTATTTGAATAATTTAACTTCAGAAACCAATGTGATGGAATGCAAAGTACGTTTAACTTTTTGGGTTTAAATATGTTTTATCACTAAAGAACAAATCGAAAACCTAACACTCCAGCCAATTTTTTATTTTTTTTTTAGTTACCAAACAGATAGATTGTGGTGAGAAGAAGAGAAATAAGAAAGATTTTTAAAACCTGTTACTTGAGTCCAATATTTGAGATTTGTTTGTGATGAGGGATGAGGGCTAAGCCACTGCTGGAGGCGGGGGGGTTGGATTAAGGTCATAATTGCCAATTTATCAACCCCAAAACAACGCCCTGCGCACCAACTCCCCCCCCCCCCCCCCCCCCCCCCCCCACAACTTTTATCCTATGCTATCTGTCCAAACTTCAAAACACTCTTTAATGTAAATCACACAGTATCTATGGAGGAGCATATGCTAACAGCTAATGCTCTCATCTAAGAAACATCAAATTTAAGATAAATGGAAATGATCATTCACCATAACCCAAGCCAATACATATTGTTTCCCTTCTCGGCAAACAATCACCACCCCTCCAACCCCCACCCCCCCCAAGGCAGCTTCTTTTCTCCCAGTTTACCCTTGTACAATCAAAATCTGAAACAATTACAGTGGAATTTATGGTACATGCAGCAAGGCCTGTTCTGCAATTACAATGCAGGTAAGATAGGACTCAATAAACAATATCATTTCTGCAGCCCATCCATGAACCATATTCTAATTTAAAAGCAACAGCAATGACCATATCAAGGGAAATGTCCATTTGAAATATCACAAGTACATGGAGTATCCCCTCCTTTACTATGCCACCGTCTAATCCTCCAAGCAAGTGGCCTGTGACAAGGTTTAACTCTCCATGAAGCAAGTGGTCATCTAATGGATGATTACTGCCACAATATTTAACCTCCCAAGAATAAAGGTTTGCAGAAAATTCCATGCATCCTTGAGAGAACTCTGACAGAATTCTGAGTAATGTGGAGTGATAAGGACTCCTTTTACTTTCTTAGATACTTCAGCAATTCTACGTTTTGCTCTCTGTTATAGGAGATGCTGACTTTTTAGCCAAAGCATGAAGCAATAATTGAGCAGCTACGAGCTTTTCCCTCAGCATGACATTATACTCATACAAACTTCTGAGGTTCTTCTGGATATCAGATATTTCCATTTCAGAACCAGCCTCCAATTCTGTGAAATAACATATCACATGTACTGTGTTAAGAAATGGCATGAGCTAATAAACATAACCTTCAATTAAAGTTCGTTTCTTTTTACTTGTTTTCCTTCTTTAGTTAAGAACTTCAATCAAAGATCTTGTAGAATCACAGCGGTTGCTTTTAAAAATAGGACAACTGTATCTATTAGACAATTATGACGTGTTTCAATAACTAATTTGCATGCAGAGCTTGGTGCACATGCACTGCATCAAGATACAACTACAAAGCATAATCCTAAAGATACAACTAATTTACTTTTTTTTCCTTCTTTTGATAAAAACTTCAATCAAAGATCTTGTAGAATCACAGAGGTTGCTTTACAGATAGGACAACTGAATCTATTAGACGATTATGAAGTGTTTCAATAACTAATTTGCATGCAGAGTTTGGTGCACATGCACTGCATAAAGATACAACTACAAAGTATAATCCTAAAGCATAGAGCAAATACAGAAACACCCTAAGTGACATTTGAAAAGCATCATCTACCATATGACGCAAGAGGCAAGATATTACTAGGTTACCATGGTGTTAGCACGGGAAGTGTGGGCCTATCAGGTCCTCCATATCCCTCACCCATCCACAGAAACACCTGAGAAGGGACTACTGTAAGGTCTAAACTACTTGGACGTTCTAAGATTTATGCAATCTAAACTACTTCAAATGGCGTGCACTGCCTACACTGATCACTCCAGCATATGTAGCCCATTTTTATTTTCACCATACTATGGAACATAATTCTCAAAAATTTTGAGCCTACCAAGCATAAGGTGAACAAAAGTTTGCCTTGCATGCAAGCCCTTGTTTCTTTTGCTTTTCCTTTCTTATCTTTTTAAACTACTTGCATAAGGTGAGGGAAAACGACAAATTACAGCATTTCCGGCTTTAAATACCCAACATCCATCTGATTTCATTTCTTCTTAATTAACAATAAGATCAATAATGATAATATTTCAACACATTAAATGAAGATGCTCAATCAAAAACATGTTCCCATTGTGAAGCATATGTAATCTGCCATAGAAGCTTCTTGATGAGGACAACACACTTTATTAGATTGGATTTCTTATGTAGTTGGATTAGTTTAGGATTCCTTTGTTTATTTTTGAGATTAGATAAGTATTAGTATTTGAGTTCAGTTAGGATTAGTTTTGGTATGTTGTTATCTTTTTCTCTTTATTTTCCAATTCTAGCTCCATAAAAGAGACTGGTTTATTTGTATTGGAGGATAGATGTGATTAATGAAATTCAGATTAGATATTTTCCAATAGTTGGGTGTTGATTCCTAAGTTACACCTTAGGTGCTGATGCCTAAGTTTAGCTTGGTGCTGATTCCAAGTGCCAGAAGCCCTTCATATTGCACGCCACTGCCGGACCAAACTTCGATGCAGATCTGACTGAAGATCACTGCTACTCTCGCCGAGACCTATCTCGAGCCTCACCTGAGTCTACACAACTTATATTGAATTTTGAAGTTTGCTGTTTGAGTTTATTAGTCTACTAAAGACAAGGCAGACACGTGAGTTCACTTACCAAGTCAGCCCATCAGCCCTACATGGGCCAAGTCACTTTGGGTTTGAAGTTTCTTCTCTCTGTTGGGCTTAATTTGCTGGTTTGAAATATTGTCAATATATTCTCTACCTGCTTGGTTAACATGCCCTTCACAAACAATACTTGAACCTGACCTTTATGTTTGACATTTTAAACTGTTGGTTTTGATTAATTATTGTTTGTTGCCATAAATTTCTTCTTACCCACTCAAAAAAAAAAAAAAAAATCACCCATTTCTTTGACCACATTTGTCCCACACAAAAACAAAATGTGTTTTAAATCCTTCAAAGTAGCTAAACCTTATTATTAATTGTGGAGTAAAGTCCAATTCAGTGAAAATTGGCTTCTAAGTTCTTTTACTTGAACAAAAGTACTACTTGATTGCAATTTAGCCAATGACTAATTTTCCTACTCTATTTGGTTAGCTTTTGTTTTATACCGGGCATCAAATTGCTAGGGATTTGTTTACTGGTCTCACTTGCATTCTGCTATGTCTCTAGGATATGTTGGATTAACTACGTGGTGACAGGACTCTTTCCTATTATCTAGAGATAGGAACGATTGTTTAGTCAATTGTTTGAGTATCCTTAGTAATTTGAATTCCATCTATGATTTATTTAAAGTATGGAATGAGTAATAAGAGGCAGCAGATTATAATTTCCTAATATTCCTCTTTCATTTGTTCATCAGTTCACAGCATTTGGTATCAGAGCCAGCCAACATGTCGAGTAATTGGACGTAGCTCATTGAGTATGGGCTCAAATGAGTTGCGGCTTTGTGGTCGGATCTTGAAGGAGGTGACTTAGAGGCTAGATTAAAATAATTGATAGGTGAGTGGAGCTGCCCAAAAAGAGAAAGAGCTACCATCGAGTCAGTGTCTCTAGAATGAGTCGTCAACTGCGAAGCGTGGTGGTATGTTATGATCCTAGTGTCTCATATTGCTTAAGTGTAAGCTTAAACATATGCATATAAACTCTTGGACACCCTCCCCTTGCAAACCGGTTTTTAAGGGCGAGTTCTACCCAGGGGTTTGTATCATTTGGTATCAGAACTAACTACCATATCAAGTAATAAGACGTAGCTCATTGAGTATAGGCTCAAATGAGTCGCGGCTTTGTGGTTAGATCTCAAGGGATGACCTAGAGGCTATATTAAAAAGCTTTGTGGCCAGATCTCGGAGGGGATGACCTAGAGGCTAGATTAAAATAACTGATAGGTGAGTGGAGCTGCCAAAAAAGAGAAAGGGCTAGCGACACTGATCCAATGGTAGCCCTTACTCTATTGGTGGCTCCACTCAACTATCAGTAATTTTAATCTAGTCTCTAGGTCGCCCCTCCAAGATTCAACTACAAAGCTACAACTCATTTGATCCCATACTCAATAAGCTACACCCGATTACTTGGGGTGGTGGTTGGCTCTGATTCCAAATGTTATAAACTAAGAAATAAAAGATAAGTGTAGTCAATTCGAGATGACCAATCTCCTGAACTTGAGAGAGAAAATAGACATTTTTGGTTAATTTTCTGCTTAATTCTCATTAATACATTCAACATACATAAATAGCCAAGGATGAGATAATCTCATCCACAAATCCTAAAACATAGGAACTAATCCTATCCTAAAACATAGTGATCAATTTAAATGCAAGACAATGTTAATCTACTACTACCTTATTCAAATAAAGATCTATCACCAAGCCTAAATTTAAATACTTCTAATGCGAATAAAAATTTATCCAGCACATTATCTCGGGTCAAAGCATTCCCTTCCCCTTCAAATGAATCTTGTCCTTAATATTCCGAGATATAAAAATTGATGCTTGTTCATATTGATTAGAGAATACTTGACCATGAACTTTAAATAGTTGAAGGATCAGAATTCGAACCATAGATATTTGCACCAAATCTTTAAGCATTTTTGTGAACAGAAAAGCCTTGATTTTCACATCATTGAACTCATCGGGAATGACAAATTCAATTTGTGAAATTAGACTAGGCTTATTCGAAATCACGAGAATATCCCTTTGATCTATCTTTTCCACTTCATTAATCCTTTGATCTTCAAATGCAATTTGTATGGTAGGTGCATACTCCAACATATTACTCTTTTGATTCTCCAAAATTTCATGGGATCCTTGAACTTTTAATTGTTCTTAGGTTGCTTTGATAAATTAGAAGTTTTTGATATATCAAGACTGAGACCTAATTTAACGGTCAAAATCTCTATATGTTAGGTAATGTTGAGTGAACACTTATTCCCAAGATGCAATTCATAATCTCTTTCTATAGAAACATGAAATATCCTCTTGAGATAAGTTTAATAGGAACTGGTTATTCAAGGCCGGCCACTTTAGTAAAGAGTTACTAAAGTTTATATTTAATGAAATTAGATTTTATAGATATGAATAACTATAAGAGTTGTTGGAAGCCCAAAGCCATTAGCGCTAGAGCCTTACTTGTCCGTTTGGTCCTATCCCAAGCCACACACTATATCCACCAATTGGGCTAGCCCAAAAGGCTAACCCAATTAGATAATTGGTTGCTTATTTAATAAGTTATTAAATAAAGTAACTGCCTAGGAAATTAAAATGTACGTACAGAAGAGAAAACAGTTCTCTCTGTATCATCTCAAGAATACAATTTTCCAAAAGGAAAATAAATGTACGTAAGAACTGATTAAGAGACCACACATCTTAGGCACCATGTGGAATTGGGATGAAGATTGAAGGTCTTCTCAAGATGCTATCTACTTCTTGCTTTTGATTTTCACCATATCAAGGTACACTTTCTATTTTATATTCTAGAATTCAAAGTTATATGTCATCTCTCATAAATGAAGTAGATCCTTATGTTGCTTCCACTGCTTGTTTTGTATTTGATGCAAACAAAACTATGTTTTCTAACATCTCTTTATTTTCCAGTTCTAGCTCTATATAAGAGATCGGTTTATTTGTATTGGAGGACAAACGTGATTAATGAAATTCAGATTGGATATTTTCCAATAGTTGGGTGTTGATTCCCATCGCCTTAGGTGCTGATGCCTAAGTTTAGCTTGGTGCTGATTCCACACTTCCACTCTATACCCATTACCAACTTCAAATGTAAGAAACCTTGATTCCACATACTTGTAATATGTTTCCAAAGGCTTACACTGTGTCATTCATTCAGCACCCTCGAGGTCAACCCACCCCAATCACTCCCGTATTTCAATTCAATCACTAACTTACAAAATGGTTGTTAAATTATATTTTAAAAAAGAGATACATACAGGATTCACGCTTTCCAGCTCCTGACAAGGTTTGGGACATGAAATACTGAAAACCACAAACCCCAAAACGCCTAACCTGACCAAATTCCACTACCCACAACGATCACCATTCCCAACAAACTGCCACTCCAGCCACCTTCACAAAAATTACCAAGTCCAACAAACCCAACTAAACAAAACACACCACCACCACCTCAAAGCATAAAAGAACCAACCCATACCTTCATTCCCCACCCTCATTGATGCACCCCAGTTGTCAACCACCCAAAAGATAATGCAACAACAAATTCCAGGCCAACCCATTAAACTCTGCAAGACCCTCCAAAGTTCAGGACTGTACATTTACCAGACCTATGAGCAAGTTCATGGAAAGCTACAGATTTTCAAGCCACTTAAAACCCACAAGATTCAATCTAATTTTTCCTAACCTTGAACGTTGTACTGTTCCTGTTCGACACATCTGTTTCCCAGTTAGTCTCTGTTGGTTATATGTAGGCCATCCCATAACCCTCCCCCCCCCCCCCCCCACCCCTCCAACAAAAAAAAAAAAAAAAGGATGAAAAATCTTGAAAATCGTCGTGCAAAAATATCCTCTTCAGAAAAGCCTAAGCATGCCCAAGAGTAAGCATCTATGGTAGTTAATTAGGTCATTAATATTTTGTTTTATGTTGTCTTGGGCTTTTCCCAGGGTTAAGGGTGTTTTTGTGATTCAATACTTGGTAGTTGTAACTGGCTTTTGTCACCTATGATTCTTGTAATAACTGCATATGCTTTTGATTTTATTAATAAAATATTTTTTTCTAACTAATTTGGAAGGAACTCATAATAGAGGACAAACTAAAAGTGCAAATATCCGACCTCAATTTACTGGGATTATGGCCTAGCTGAGTTGAGTTTCCAACCTAATTTACATGTTTTTCATTGTGTGTGTGAAAACCTTTTATGAAAAACCATGGCACAGATCTACAAAGCACAAACCATATACTGAAAGTCTGAAATATTCATTGGAAAGCATATGATGATATCAAAAAGATGAGTAAAACAAAGGCCAGTTTATCCCAAATTTCTCCTTCAAAGAATACATGCTAACAAAACAATAATTGCGTTGAAAAAGGATGAGAATGAAAGCTAAAGTTTTAATTATTAGCTGTTACCTAGTGTAGGTGGTGAGGGAATGATATTTTCATCCGCAAGGGTAAATGATTGAGGCTGGGAGGAACCTCCCTCGCATAAACCAACAGAATGCTGTTTCCTGTTATCCGTAGAGCCAAGAACTTTACATTTTACTGGCTGGAGAATATAAGCATGAAAGATAAGCATCAGAACACATGCCTAAATAAATAAATAAAATTTCTTTTCATTTGAAACTTGACAAAGTAATCAGAATTAATGTATTAACTATATTTCCCAGACAGACAACTTACATATTTACAAATCTAATTGTATGTAGGCATTATGGCACTAACTTTCCAGGTCTATTTGATAAATTTTTTTTTTTTTTTTTTTTATCGATAAGTAAATAATTCATTAATAGATAAAAAATAAAAAAGGAAAGAAAAAAAGAAAAGGTTGCTACCCAGGTACACGTAAAGCACAAAAACAGAAGAGATAAAATAATAAATAAATAAACTAAGAAAAAATAAATAAATAAACAGAAAATATAAAACAGAAGTAAACTCAACTAGTGAAAGCTCAAGGAATCCAGTAAATTCTAGTAATCCCTCAACCGAGAGCAAAAGAGACTGCATAGTTCAATCATTTAAAGACTGCAAAAATAAGCATGTCAGCTTCCACCCACTGAATTCTTGCCCCCACAAAGCCTCAAGCATTCCTGTTCCCTCCAAACATTTCAGATTCCCGTCTGCCTTTCTACTGCCCAAAATTCTTTTTTCCTTCAATAAGTCATTTTTCCATTTTTCCATGTCACCACATGTTTCCTTGTTCCATAATCTCATATCATTTTTCAATAATTTGAGGTTCAAGAGCCAGCACATAGCTAGGAGACAATGGTAGTTTCCTCCACCAATTTCACACTTTCTCTACCCTTTGATTTCAACCACATATTTTCAAACTCGAAGGAACTTTTGCCTTTGTTATCCCATTGCAATCAAGCAATATATGATATAGTGGTCTTTGGAGTAACTTCTAACTCAACTTGGAAAAATGTGCCTCCTAATTAAGTGAAACCAAAAATATACCTTAACCTGGACATTTAAGGTGGGTCTTGATTATTGTACCAAGCAAATACATTGCCTTCTAGAGGCAGGTCCAACAGTGCATGCTCTGAAACAAATTCCGACAAAATAGCACATCCCTGATGTTAACCTAGTTGCCCTCCTTCCCTTAGCTGAAAACTGGACAACATTAATGTCACCCCCAATGCACCAAGGTACATTCCACCAACTATAAATTCCAGCTAGTTCCTCCCCTAACTCCCTTCTAGGTGCATCTATTGTAGGCCCATAAACACCTTAGAATGCCCAAATAAAGCTGTATTCAACATATCAAAATTTGCATGAGGAGATGCTCACCTAAAGTCTTCAAGTTTTTCTACTACCTGTTTATACCACAACAACAAAAGACCATGAGATGCTCCCAAAGATACTAAATGAATCCAGTCTACAAAAGTGCTCACCCATATGCTTCTTAAAATGTTTTTGGACACTGACCCCATTTTTGTTTCTTGAAGGAAAAAAACATCTGCTTTGAAATTACGTAGTAGATTATGTATCTGAATCTCAACTCATTTCTCCCCATCACTCACCCCCACGAACATTCCACAATGGAACCTTTAGCTGCATGATGCTGGTAATATAAAACCCTGAGCTCTTCTTGATGTTTTGCCCCGGCCCATAGGATTCCTTTAGTAATATTTAGCGTTGCAGATCTGATTCTGTAGCTCCCTGACAGCCTTCATCCTTGTTGTATAGTATCATCAATTCTAGAGAATGGCTTCATAGTATCCTTGTAAGGACCCAAACCCACTGTAACAATATTGTCCGCTTTGGCTTCGCTTCTCCCCTTAGCAAACAGCAGAGAGGAAAACGTGTTGTCACAATGAAGAGTGGCATCCCTCCTTATGAAACAAGCTTGGGACACTCAAGTGATGTGGGACTCAGCTTTGTTAGGTTCAATATTATTACAGTAGGTTTGGGTCCTTACAATCCTCTTCAAATCTGATGATTGTTCACTCATCCCCACTTCTAATAGCCAATGCCAAAGTAAATTAAAAACATTTCATATTCTAATTATCTTTATTCTAAAATGACCCATTTTTTTTTTGATAGGTAATTAGAAAACTTATATTAAAGAGGAAAAAAAAGAAAAGAGAAGAACAAGATGTTCATGATGATGAACAACAACACAACACAACAGCAACAAAACAGCAACACAGCACAACACTACACAACACAATAGCAAGAGAAAAGTCAGGAAACTAAGCTAAGGGAAGGCATAAACTCAGAGAGGGAAGAACACTCAGTAAAACCCCAGCAATGAGACCACTCCATTAGACTGCGTTGGAATAAAATCTTTAACTCCTCCAACGTTTTCTCTTTATCTTCAAAATATCGACGATTTCGCTCCAGCCACACAATCCACATTAAGCACCCTGGAACCAAGTTCCAAATTTCTGAATTATGCTTCCCAAGCCATTGATGCCAACTAGATAACAAACCCGCCACCGAACCCGGCATGACCCATAATTTTAATCAATGGCCAACCCACCCCGACCAAAAAAAAAAAAATCTATGTTCTCCTTCATATTCAAAAATTTAATGGCCTTCTCTTGGTATGAGAAGCATTGCTCTTGATGAGTCTGATCAGCTTTTCATACAAACAGGAGCCACATTAGTCCCCAGTTTGTATTATCTTTAGCACCCCCAGCAACATGCAGATATAGGGGCCATTGACGTGGGACAAGGGGAACAACAAAATCTAATTTAGAACACTAGGGGCAAATCTGGTATAGGTTGGTTTTTGAAGAATTAGGGTTAGGTTTTGGTGGGGAGGAATAGGCTAGAAAATAAGAGGGACAAGGATTAATAGGGTTTGGGAATGAAAACAATGGTGAAAATCAAGATATGGGTTGCTGTGAACAGTGATGTGAATAGTAACGTGAATAGTAAATAAAAGATAAATTCCTAAGAATCACTCTTAGGGTTCCTTGGCATCACACCTAGGAGTAGTCTGCATCACACAAACCATAACACGCTTATAGCTCTAAAGTCTGAAAATATTATTAATCTCTACCTCAATAGAAAACACCACAACTCTTTAAATAGAAAACTAAACCTAATCCTAGTAGAACTAGGAAACCTAATCTCCGATTTGCCAGTAGCTCCGGTGCTAGTTACCGCTAAGGATTGTCACGTTGAGCCTCACCCTTCCATTAAGAATTTCGTTAAGGATTTGGAGCACACATGGGATAATTCTGAGAAATGGGTCTTAGAGCTTCTGGAGGGAGGCAGATAGCTATTCCTCTATCACTATACCACTCACTTGGGAGCATGTCGGATTTTTCCGATCTCAAGGGAGCTGTGGGACAGGGTAACAACACTTTCAAGGAAGGGGTATATTGTTAGTTGGGCGAATGAATGTGATGGTGCTCTAGATAATGTTTCTGTAGTATCGGGGTCAAATTGTGAGTTGGGGGACTCTAATGGGGGTCTTGTAAACTGGGAAAAGATTAAAGAATCACTGGTTGTCCAACCTTTGGCCATGGCTAACCCAGTTACTCCACTTGTAGAGGTGGCAAATGCTTTCCACTCAATTTATCACCATGGGTTGAGAAACGAATCAAAGCTTTTAGGAAATCTGTGGGTACTTCCTTGGAAGGCTTCGAAGTGGAAATTAATGGGATTTTTTTAGCTTAGGAGGCTAGGAAGAAAGCTAAAATGCAGGGAGAATGCTCTTAGAAGAGAGAGCTTAAGACAGGTCCTAAAAGGCGTTGGGAGTTTAAAAGTTTGCTAAATTCTTGGAATTTTGAGAATAATTCTATTTTGTTAGAAATTGCTAATGGGGAACAGGATTCTGTCATGCCTCAATGAATCTGAAAATTATCTCCTGGAATGTTAGGGGGCTGAATGATTGTGAAAAAAGACTTCGAATTCAAAATATGATCAGAGGTTGGGGTGTAGACATTATTTGTCTTCTAAGAAACAAAAATGGAATTGATAACAAGGAGAGAGATTTGGAGCTTGTGGGGTTGTCAACATTTGGATTGGCTATATTTGGGCTCTATTGGTGCTTCGGGGTGTGTTTTGGTGATGTGGGATAGAAGGATGGTGGAAAAATGTGTTTTGGTGGTGTGTTTTGGTTTTCTATCTCGTGCAAATTTAAGAATGTGGTAGATCATTTTGTATGGCCTTTCACTAGTGTATATGGACCAAACTCTGATTGTGATTGACATTTGCTTTGGGAAAAGTTGGCAGGTATTCATAGTTGTTGGAATGTGCCTTGGTGAATTGGTGGTGATTTTAATGTAGTGCAATTTCCTTCAGAGCAACTTGGTGCAGATTCCTCCTCATCAGCCATGAATGATTTTTCAGATTGCATTTCTGAACACAATCTTATCGATTTACCATTGGAAGGTGGTACTTTTACTTGGTCTAATTCTAGAGTAGTGGCTTCGCAGTCTAGGCTTGATAGGTTTCTTCTCTCTTCTGATTTGGAAGAGCACTTTCCTAACATTCGTCAAAAAAGATTGCATAGATTACTTTCAAATCACTTTCCAGTTTTTTTAGAAGGGGGAAATTTTCATAGAGGCAGCGACCCTTTTCGCTTTGAGAATATGTGGTTAAAGGCATAGAGTTTTGTGGAGAAAGTGAGAACTTGGTGGGAGTCCTATCATTTTCAAGGTTCCCCTAGCTTAAAGTTTGCAAGCAAATTGAAAGCTTTGAAGCTAGATTAAAGAAATGGAATGTAGAAGAATTTGGCAATGTGGAGGATAAGATGAACAGGTTATGGAAGAGTCTTAAAGTACTTGATTTGCTAGAAGATAGTTGTCCTCTATCAAATGATGAGACTTTGGAAAAAGAATGGCTTCACATTGATCTTGAAAAGGTAACTCTTATGGTTGAAATATATAGGAGGCAGAAATCTATGGCCCTTTGGATCCGAGAGGGGATAGAAACACTAAGTTCTTTCATAGAACAGCAAAATCCCGCAAAAGGTTAATACCATAGACAATCTTTTGATGGAAGGTGAATTGCCATCGGATCCAAATTCAATATCAGCTTGCATCTCTCATTTCTACAAACAATTATACTCTGAAAATGAGGGCCAAAGACCTGTGCTAGATGAAGTGGAATTCTCTATGATTTCTAAGGAGGAGGCTACTTGGTTAGATAGACTATTTGAGGAAGAGGAGGTATATGGTGTCATCCAAGGTTGTAATGGCGATAAATCTCCAGGACCAGATGGTTTCTCGATGGCTTTCTTTAAGGCTTGTTGGGACTTTTTAAAACTTGAAATTATGGAGGTTCTTGCAAACTTTCATTCACAAGCTGTCTTTGAGAAAAGCCTTAATGCAACTTTCCTTGCTCTCATTCCAAAGAAAGTAGATACTATTAATGTGAGACTTTAGACCCATTAGTCTAGTGGGCAGTATTTATAAAGTCATTTCCAAGTTGCTGGCTAATAGGCTGAGAAGGGTGATTACTAGGATTATCTCTGAGTCTCAAAATGCTTTTGTTCTGGATAGACAAAATCCTAGAGTTTATCTTAATTGCTAATGAGTGTTTGGATAGTAGTCTCAAGGCAGGGATACCTGGGGTTTTATGTAAGTTAGACGTGGAGAAAGCTTTTGATCATGTCAGTTGGGATTTTCTTATGTATCTGTTGCAGTGCTATGGATTTTACTGAGGAATGGAGAAAGTGAATTTTGTTTTGTATCTTCATAGTGAGATTTTCAATTCTGATAAATGGCTCCCCTAAGGATTTCTTTGGGAGCTCTAGGGGCTGCACCAAGGAGATCCTCTCTCCCCACCCTTATTTGCTATTGTTATGGAGGCATTAAGCCGCTTGTTGGATGGTGTGGTTCTGGCTGAAGACATCTCGAGTTTCACTATTGGTACCAAATCTAATACCCCCCCTAATGGTGGCCCATCTACTCTTTGCAGATGACATTTTAATTTTCGGTGATGCTTCAACAATTTAGATTGAATGTTTGCGGGAGATTTTATCCTCTTTTGAGGCGATGTTAGGGTTGCACATTAACCTGGCTAAGTCATAATAAGTTCCAATTGGAGAGGTGTCTAATATGGGGGAGCTTATGGCCTTGCTGGGTTGTAGATAGTCATCTTTGCCAATGACTTACTTGGTACTGCCTTTGGGTGCTAAATTCAAGGATAGGGCGATTTGGAATTCTATTCTAGAAAGAATGGAGCAAAGATTAATGAGTTGGAAGCGATTATATTTATCAAAAGGTGGTAAGATTACCTTAATCAAAAACACTCTCTCAAGTTTGCCAACTTATTTCCTATCTCTCTTCCCTATTCCAGTGGATATTGCTATTCGTATTGAGAGGCTTCAAAGGAATTTTTTATGTGGTGGGATAGATGAGTCCCCTAAATTCCGTCTAGTAAACTGGGCACAGGTTTGTTCTCCCTTGCAGTCCAGCGGTTTGGGCATTAGAAATTTGAGAACCTTCAATCAAGTTTTGTTGGGAAAATGGTTGTGGAGATATGGAAGAGAGACAACCCATCTCTGGAGGCGGGTTATTGAGACTAAATATGGGAATGATTCGGAAGGTTGGTGTACAAAAGAAGTCTCTAATCCTTATGGAGTTAGTCTTTGGACCATAAGACAAGGCTGGCCAGCCTTTTCGAAATCCATTCAATTCGAGGTTGGTGTTGGTGACATAAATAAATTTTGGCATCATGTGTGGTGTGGAAGCTGTACTCTCCGAGAGGCTTTTCTAGAACTCTATAACATTAGTTGTAATAAAGAGTCTTCTATTGCAGATGTTATGCACTTTCCTAACCAAAGGCTTCACTGGAATCTTCTTTTTTCTAGAGCCCCCCAAGATTGGGAAACAGAACATTTTTACACTTTTCTGGATCTTATCAATTCTATGCCCCTTAATGGAGAAGGTCAAGACAAAAAATGTTGGGAATCAGCAGGGAATAATAATTTTAAAGTGAGTGAGTACTATCTCTCCCTTTCCTCTACTCCTGACATTTCTTTCCCTTGGAAACCTGTGTGGCATTCAAAGGTCCCTCCTAGGGTTGCTTTCTTCTCTTGGACTGCCACATTAGGTAAGATTTTGACTATTGAGAATTTATGGTATAAGGGTGTTGTAGTTGTAGATTGGTGCTATATGTGTAAAAAGAGTGAGGAATTGGGGAATTGGCGAATCATTTTCTTCTTCATTATTCTATTGCTTATGAATTATGGTCTATGGTGTGGAATCTATTTGGTCTTCAATGGCTTATGCCACATGGTGTCTCTGATTTATTTCGAGTTGGCAAGATTCCTTTGGTGTGCATTGGAGAATTGATTTATGGAGGGCTGTCCCACATTGTGTCCTAAGGTGTATTTGGCGAGAACGGAACTCGAGATGTTTTGAAGGGAAGGAACAGTCTATTTCAGGATTTAAATCTCTTCTTCACACCTTGCTCAAGTGGAGTTCTTCCTTTAATCTTTTTCCTTGTCTAATTTTTTTTAAATGCTTGATCTTTGTAATTTATGTGTTTAATGTATTGTTATCCACGTACACCCCCGGTGTACCTGGACTTTTGATTAATACAATTCCATTCTTGTTTTGCCGTGTTGTTTGTTTTTTTCCTCTTGTTCATCATCATGAACAACTTGTACTTTTCTTTTCTTTTCTTTTTTCTATTTATTAATAAATTTCTGATTACCTATCAAAAAAAAAAAAGTAGAACTAGGATTTCTTAAAAACCTAATAAGACTTGGACTAGGACTCCTTGGGCTTTAATACTAAACCCAAATTAAATAACTTAAATAAAACTAAAATAAAACCCAATGGACTAATAACACAGCCCATTCCAGAAAACATAAAATTACTAAAATACCCCTAAATTAAAAGTCTTAGTACGCCTTTTATATGTCTTCAATGGTTGCTGCCATGGTCCTCCATCAGCCATGCATACGACCGCACTAAGTCCAGAAGACAACAATCATAGGTAGATACTGGTAGGAAATTTGGGAGACTGTACTCTGAAATACTCTGTAATATGTGCCAACTAAGGGTTGGCAATGCCAGATTCAGAATATGCTGAAAGGGAAAAAAGTATGGGAGCTGATCTATCTAAAATTACAAATTAAAGGACCCTCAATTTCGTTGACAAGTAAACCAGAAAAGGCAACTCACAGGTGCATCACTTGAATCTGATATCCACCCTTGAGAGATTGGTGCAGTTCCTGCTACACAAGATTTCACTCCTGTAGTGCAGCTGCTTTCTGAAATAGCAGTCTTCATAATATAAAATCCAGTCAGTTTTGGGGAAAAAGAATTTAAAAATAAATCAATATATATATATATATATATATAAACTTTAAAAGTGTGTTTCAAGGGAGTGAATTAACTTCACTGGAAAGAAAATAACAAAGCATCACCTTCTCATTAGGTAAGCTAAGTTTCTTGTTGAAATCCATTTTGTTTTGTTGGCTCCGCTTGTGTGATGATCCATTTCTGTGAACTGATTGAACCATAAAACTACTGCAACTTGATTTATTTTGAGGCATCTTGTAGTCATCATCCAACGTATTGCAGCCCCAGGTGTACTTTACGTATTTCCTTAACTTAAAAGTAGCATGCATATCAGTCAATTCAAATAAGACAACTAATATAGATGTAAAAATCAATGAAAGCCGTTGTCAAATAAGAAAGGCATTACTTTATCCCAGTGATCTTCAGCCTTTCGGCGATTTCTAATCTTTCGCAAAACACTATCTTCATTGCGGAGTTTTTTGATTCTGTACTCAAACTACAAATCATGAAAGATTTTCTTGATCAGGAACAATAAAAATTATCAAGAACAAAACTAAAAGATTTTTTTTTTTTAATTTTTAATTTTTTTTATAACATCTTTGGAGAAGGGTGGAACCTTGATAAATATTAGACGTCAAGTAGAAGTATAAGAATAATACCAAATTTTGGGATATTAAGGGCTTGTTTGGTACGTGTGTTCAAACAGCAATTTTCAGTTTTTTTAGAAATATATGTGGGTGAAAAAGTGTGTAAAAATACGTGAAATGTTGTTTAAAAACTGAAAACATGTGTTTAAACACATGTACCAAATGGGCCCTAAATTTTAAGATGGGCTGGTACTACATTTCATTTCATGATCACATGACAGAATTATGTTATATATATTGCAATAAAAAGGAAGATAAAGATTATAACTTTATATGTACATAAATGGTAATATGCATTCATATTTTTTTAAAACCTAATCAATATCACATTATTGAAATTTTATTTTCCCTATAACAAAACAGGGTAAAAAAAGCGCTTCTAAAAGTAATGACCCTACCGCCAGAATATCACGATCATTCCCTATCACAGCCACCCTTGCCAACCACTGTTTCTAAATAATAATAAAAAGCAGTTACCACCATCACTTTGCTACTCTCGCAATGCCACATTTCCACTTAGTAAAAACACTTACCAAGCACACCAAAAAACACAAAAGGGAGATCTGCAATGAAATTTATTAATTCTTGCCTTCTTTGCCATTTCATATAAAGCACTTTGCTGGAGTGTTGTTCATTGTTCATTAGAGGCTCAAGCACTGTTCATCTCTCTTATATACATTGCATGGTTCAGTTTATTGGGTATGGGTTATTTTGATTTTCATGAATTTCAATAATTGATTCTGAAAACAGAATTAATCAAGGAGGCAGCTTTGAATAGAAAAAGAATCTTACTTGCACCAAAAGATAGAAGAAAATCCCAATGCTGATGCAATAAAGGCCACCAAGATCTGCGAGGAAGCTTACTGCATATCAAATAAATAAGACAGAATTAAGTTATTGGAAATGAATACCACGTAAATTTTAAATTATTACTACTTAAATGGAAGAATACTGCAACTAAGAAGAATATTAGCAGGGGGTGGCACTCTTTATCTCGGTTTATTATGTATGATATTGGAGATGGTTCAAAAGTGCAGTTTTGGCTAGATCGTTGGTGTGGGACTTCCTCTCTCGCTGTCCGCTATCCCGATTTATATAGGATTAGCTGTAGCAAAGAGGCAAGTGTGGCGGATCTTATGAGATTCTCCAATGGAGTCCTCCATTGGGAGATTCAGTTTTGTAGGGAGGTGCATAATCGTGAATTGGAAGCTTTCAGGTGCTTTATCAACTCCATTTATAGCACTCCTGTAAGGGGAATCGAGGAGGATAAGAGATTTTGGCTGCCTTGTAAGAGTAAGGGGTTCACGGTTAGTACTTACTACCATCTTCTTGTTGGCCATAGTGAGCATTTTTTCCCTTGGAAAAGTATTTGGAAGCAGAAGATCCCCTCTAGAGTGGCTTTTTTTGTCTGGACCGCAGCCTTGGGGAAATGCTTGACTATTGACAATCTAAGGAAAAGAAAGGTTTGCATTTTGGATTGGTGTTATATGTGCAAGCGTAGTAGTGAAAGTGTTGACCATCTTTTCCTTCATTGCCCGGTTGCTTCGGAGTTATGGGATATGGTTTTTGGTTTATTTGGAGTGTGTTGGATCATGCCCTCGTCTGTTGTTGGTCTCTTTGCTTGCTGGCAAGGTCACTTTGGTCGCCTCCGCAATGGAGTTATTTGGAAGGTCATTCCTCTTTGTTTGATGTGGTGTATTTGGAAGGAGAGGAATAGTAGATGCTTTGAAGACTCTGAGCGTGCTATGCCTGACCTCAAGCTTCTTTTCTTCCGAACCTTACTTGAATGGTTCTCTGCGTAGAGAAACCATCCTTTTTCTATTTTGGATTTACTTGACTTTTGTAATTTTCGTTCTTGACTTGCTCCCCCTTGTATACTCCCTGTGTGCTTGGGTGTATCTTTTTTATTATCAATGAATTCTTATTACTTATCAAAAAAAAAAGAATACTGCAACTAAGAAATGTAGTAGCCACAGCTGCAATATCAATATACACACACACACACACCATTTAACTAAAAAAATGTGTTCTTAATAATACAGGAAAATTTTAAGGTAGTCTGTCCAGGTCACTCTGACTAAAGAATTGCCAATTTTACAGTCCACTGACAATCTTTTTAATGTAAGAAGAAAAATATCAAACATTAAAAATTCAAGCATGTTATTTAGTTTGACTGGCTTCTTTTCTACCATAGAAGCCAAATTCATTTAAATTAATGCAACAGGAAATGGATAAGATGAAACTGGCATAGGATCAACCGAAAGCAACAATTCAATAAACTAAAAAATTTAAAGTTTTATCTCTCTCACTCTCTCTCCTACAAAGTAACAAGCAGGAACCTCTATGCCCCAGCGGGTAATCATGTAACCATGAAAGTCTGTTAGAAGGGTGCTCACAACTTGGGTAAGAGGTCTGCACATCCATTACACCCAGGGTAAGCTATTAGACAATCCACAATTCGATGCAGTCATGGAAGATTGATTTGTTACTGCTGCACAAGTTTTTCCATTCAAGAATTATCTTATGGGGTTCATGTGTGAAGTCCAATTGAAGTAAAAGTCATGTGGTTTTAAAGGTCTAGTTATATAAGTGACATGGTTAAAACAGTTTTTTATTTGGATTTTTTTTTAATAAGTTATTTTAGCAGGATGGAAGAAAATCCAAAGGTGAGAGAATCACTCTTATCAAAAGTACTCTTTCTAGTATGCCCACCTATTTCTTGTCGTTATTTCCAATTCTAGTGAGTTGCTCATTGCTTTGAGAAGATACAAAAAGATTTGCTATGGGGTGGCTTAGGAGATGGAGTTATTATGTTAATTGGAAGACCGTTTGTCAGCTGGTTCAATAAGGTGGTTTGGAAATTAGAAGCCTTGTTTGTGTTAACAGTGCATCATTGGGAAGTAATTGTGGCAGTTTGCTAAGGACAGAAAATCTTTAAGGAGGATAGACATAGCTACAAAATATGGTTGTGCTTGGAGGGATTGGTCTTCAGGAGTGGCCAATGAAGCACATGGAATATCCCTGTGGAAACACAGTAGGAATGGTTGGGAGAGGCTTTCTCATTCCATTCAGTTTAAGGTGGGGTGTGGTGCTCAAATTCGGTTCTGGGAAGATGTGCAGTGTGGGCAGATCTAAAGGACATTTTTCCGATGATTCGCATTGCTCAGAACAAAGATGCTTAGGTGGTGGACTACAAGCATTGGCAAAATGGGATTATTCATCGGGAAGTTATTTTTACCAGACCTGTTCATGATTGGGAATTGGAGAGCTTATAGTCTATCTTTGATATCTTGTATTCCCACAAAATTGATCCGAATGTGGAAGATTGGACGCAGTGGATTCCAGCTCCTACAAATCATCACAAACAAAAGCACTCCTTCCTACCCTTGGAAAAGCATTTAGAAGGTGAAAGCTCCTACTAGAGTAGATTTTTTCGTGTGGGCAGTGACAAAGGGTAAGCTTCTTACGTTGGATAATTTGAGGAAGAGGAGGAATATATGCGTTATTAATCGCTGTTGTATGTGCAGGAATGATTAGGAATCTGTGTATCATCTCCTTATTCTTTGCACGTATGCTTACAGTTTATGGACTTTTGTCTTTTGTTTCTTTGGTGTCTCTTAGGTGCTCGCCAAACATGTGGTGGAGCTGCTGGCGTGTTGGAAAGAAGGTTTTGGTTGTCACCAGTCAGCGGCTATTTTGGGGGGCCATTCCTTTGTGCTTGTTGTGGACTATTGGGAGCAAGTGGAATTGTTGAACCTTTGAGGGGGATGAACAATCTCTTCTGAAAGTAAAAGGGTTTTTCTTGCTTTCCTTATGTGATGGAGGGTTGCAATGAGCGGTCTTTGAGTTTCCTCATTTGAGGAATTTTTGGCTGTGTAGTTTTTTGTTAATTTTCCACGTACACTTCCTGTGTACATGGGGATTATCCTGTAACTTGGGTTTCTTTTTTAATAAAACATTAACTATCAAAAAAATTAAGCCATGGTCAATTTTATATTCATGGACATCTATAATTTCTGCAATTCCTGAAAATTAGGGTATTTTGGTACCTTAGTTGAGTCTATAATATTCTATGAGATTCTTAGTATCTTAGGTTTTATTTTATTTGATTTGAAGTTAGTCTTTTATTAACTTTTTAGTTTATTAGTTAAACTAGGAGTCCTAATACTATTATTACAAGGAAGAGCCCTTATATATATTTGTCCTCAATGTACTCAAAGAGATAAGGAGTTGATTTATAAGACATTAAGTGTTGTGTAATAAGGCATATTTGCCTTATTATTCTTTTTTCCTTTACTCTTCTCCCTTTTCTTCTTTTCATTCTTGTGACATTCACCGATTCTTCTTTTAATTCTTGTGATATTCACCGATACTGCTCATACAATCCCTAAATACCTTTTTTCTTCTAGGACAAAGTTTTCCTTCAAATCAATTTCAAGGAATCTCCTCCAATACAGTATGTGTTGATTGATAATATATGTGAATGGTTTTATATGTTGCCACATAATGGCCCAATGGGTTCAAGGAATTTTTGTCTAAACCAATTTGGAGGTAAACTTTTTCCTTTCTTCTAGCTTATTAGCCCAAATCAAGGCCTTTCTTTTACCTATCAAAACCCTAAAACCAGATGTACTTTCTTCTAATAGATAACCACCAAATAACTCTTCAAATCATCTTTTAATTGCTAATGCAACCCCATAACCCTTTCTTCAACAATTTTAGACCTAGATCCATAAGTTCTCCCAATCGTAAACTAACTACAAGCACATGTAGACATATTCCCCAGTTTGTCCAACATCACAATTACAATCTCAAGGCATTAAAACACGCTAGTCCTTAATAAGAGCTCTATAAACTCAATAGTAACTTTGGGATTACTTTAAGACCCATTTTTAAAGCTTTTTTCTAGTTAAAAGTAATCCTCATATAGCTTTAAGAAATTCCAATTGTCATGCAAGGCACCCTCCATAACTAACACAGAGGACAAAGACGCAAGGGATTAGGGGAAGGCCCAAGGAAAACAACATTAAAACCTAGATCCAAATCATCAAACAAGATATTCCTAGAAATCCTCATAAGCGCCCAAATAAAGAAGCTCTTGAATATAAGAGTTAATTCTTTCAATAATAATCAAGAAATATGATCTCCTCCGCAAAAACACTAGTGCTCTTCCCAAACACCCACAGAGACCATACTTTTTTAAATAAGAAAGCAACTTTCAAAGCATCTTACTCTTAAGGCCATATGTCCTGACACAACATGAAAAATTGTATACCCTCCAAATAATTAAAAAAAAAAAAAAAAAAAAAAAAAAAAAGCAAACAAAAGTGAAGCAAGAAAACGAATACAATTTTATTTTTATTTAGTTTTATGGGTAATTTACAAGTTTGGTCCCTAACCTTTACGTTGTATGTCAATTTGGTCCTAAATTTTCAAATGTATCAATTTAGTCCCTAACTTTTTGGTAATGTGTCAAAATTGTCCCTGCTTTTAAAGGGATGGATGGAAAATATAGACATGACTAATAGTAATATTAAAATCATATTTTTTATGCTGACTGGATGCCACATGGCTTTAAAAAATAAATAAATAAATAACACAGTTTTGGGAAAAAAAAAATATCAAAGTTTATTATTTTATCTCTTCAGCCAAATTTTCTGTGCAACCAAACACAAACTTGATAAAAAAATTCACCATGCAGACCCACCTCCAAAGCAACAAATCTAACCCTCCTGTGAAAAACAATGCATTCCAGAACTTAACCATTGCTGAGAAAGAATGATCCTTCCCAGTGTTGGTAAAAGCGAGGGGTGTACTTAAGTGCAAAGACCTCTTGGAGCCTATGCGCAAAGTGCAAGGGCGCTCCTGAGCTCATTTTTTTTAAAATAATTATTAATGAGAAAAGCAACAATCAAATGATCATGTAAATTGAAATAAAAAATTTTATATGATTCATATAACATTTAGATAAGCCCTGATTTTGCAATTTTAACACAAAAATTGCATGTCAAGTCATTATATTATTTTGGATTAGCTAGATATAAGTACTTCCATCTAATATCCTTTCTTAAATCTAAAATATCCATAATGCCCTATGACTAATTAGTAATATTAGTTAATAATTTAATCACTTAATAACTATAAGTTTATAAGAATTAGTCTCTATGTTCAACATCAACCACAAAAAAGCAATTACCACAAATATATTAGATCATACTTCTTTTTTCATGAATGAGCTAAGAATATGAGAACATAGCAAAATGGTAATTGGAACCAAGCAGATCTCCAAAAGGGAAAAAATAGAATAAGAAGAAGAAGCTAGGTGGGTTACTGTTTCAAGGAGAAAAAAAATCAAGAAAAAATAAAAATAAAAATAAAGAAGAACTGGGAGGTTGTGGCTTTCAGGACAAGTTACACTAAAAGTATATTTTTTTCATAAGTTACACTAAAAATATGTCAAATCAATGGTTTATATCAATAATGTCAAGATCCTATAGCTTTAATTCAGTTTTGGTTTTTTTTTTTTGAAAAATATAAAAAAGCACACCTAAAGCGTGCTTCTTTGAGTGAGCCTAGCTTTTGACGCAGAAGCCGCTAGAGCCTTGGGGCTTTGTGCTTTGAGCTCAAGTGCATTTAAAGCGTGCTTTTACCAACGTTGATGATCCTTCCTCTAGAGTCTTCGAGAGAAGTGGAGCGGCGACAAGTGGTTTGAAGAAATCGACCATGTGGTGGAGTCGATTGCGTGCAGCGGAGGTGGAGCTGGTAGAATTAGGCCCAAGCAAGGTCGAAGCCATTGGATAATAAAGTTGGTTTCAAACTTCTTTTTAACTCTCTCTCTACAGTTTCTTTCGTGATCTTGGTCTCACTACTCTTCAATCTTCACTATTGACCCACAAAAGCAATAATAATCAAAACTGCCAAGGAAGCATCAAAATTTTGTGGCGTTGTTTTTCAAGTGATAAGGTACTTGGGTTTTTCTTCAAGCTTTCACGCTTCTTTGTTGGTTTTTGGAAACATTTTTAGATTTTGTGGCCTTTGATTGGTTCTAGTTACTAGGTTTATACTGCTTTGTTGTTCTTTAAGAGGGATAGCTTTATGACTTTATTATTGCTGGTGTTGTTTAGTCTAGGAATGGGGATTTAAGAGTGGTTTCCCTGAGCTTCAAATTTTTGTCTTTTCCTTGTTTGGTTGCTGTAAAAATGAAGGAAGTTGAGTTTTCAGTTCTGGGCTTTACCCATTTGGTTCAAAGGAGAAGAAAATGAAAGAAAATAAATTTCAAATCAGAAAATGAAGCAAGGGCAGGTGGCACTACAAGGTTTTGTCCCTAATGTTTTTTTACATATATTTTTTTAGAAACACCTTTTCTTTTTATATGATGATGTGGCAATACATATGGCAATTTTAGTCAGCATAAAAAATGTTTTTTTAATATCACTTTTAGCCACATTAGCATTTTCCACCCATCACTTAACGGCATTGACCATTTTGACACAATACCAAAAGATTAGAGACTAAATTGACACATTTAAAATGTTAAGGACCAAATGGATACAGCGTAAAAGGTTAGGGACCAAACTTGTAGTTTACCCTAGTTTTATTTAGAACTCAATTGTATGTTTACTATTGGTCTATTAGATTTCATTTAGATTCTATATTCTTAGATTTATTTCAGGGCGTATCAATTAATTATGTTATTAGTGTTTTATTTAATTTCAAGGAGTCAAGAACTCAAGATTTTTTTTTGTAATTTTTGTAATTAGGATGTATACCAAGTCAGTTGGGAGTAGAGTTTATTCCTAGTAGTGTATATATGTGTGCTATTTTGATCCAATAAAAAGAATACGATTTTCTTGATGAATAAAATTTTTCCAATGGCTTGGAGTTGATATCATGCAATTTTTGGAGCAAATTCCTAGGTATATTTTTTATTTTTCTGCTTTCGTTAATTCTCAATTCCCTTTGAGAATTTTGTACTGCATCAAAAAACTGATGGAAGGGTTCATTAGGTTGACAGCAACAATACCCATTCTTCAAAATAAATTATCATTTTAGACCCTTATGGATAATGATTTCTAAAAATGCAAGCCAAGAAGATAAAGGGACAACTCCATGTAATTGGACTATACCTTTTTGGACTATTAAATTATCTGCAGGGAATCTATATACCTAACTTTATTAAGCAACAGAATATATTAAAATTTCATCTGATTTTATCTTAATCAAATTTCAAAATAAGACCAGACTTTTGAATATAAAATAGCAATGAACAACAACATTTATCTAAATTAACAAGAAAAATGTGTTAACATACAAACACACACATATTGACCTTGTTTGCCCACAGTACTACCACAACAGTACCACAAGTACAAAACAATGTTGATAATGGTATCACCAAAACCTTCATCATGGATATAATGCAAGTGATGTCAAGCATGATCTTGGGAAGAATTGCAACAGTTAATTAACAACACAAGGGTATGAAGCTAGAGTTTCGGATAATAAACAGGACACATAAAAGAATGGACCACACATTAAAAGAGAGGAGCGTATTACCTGGACCCATAATATTTTGGTTGTTGATCTCAACAATGTAGGCAGAGAGAAGGTTTACGTACAATGTGGTGTTGATTAGTCCATCATTGGAATTTTCAAGGGAGGCATGGAGCTGACTTGACTCATATAATGATGAACCCGGGAGAAATTCATGAAATAGAGGCTGAATGAGCCTTAGATCATGTAGATTACGGTATATTCGGGGAAATAAATTAAATTTCAATATATTTGCATCTCTCCCCCTGAATGTAACTGGTTTATCATCAAAACTGCTTCCATTCTTTAATGTTCCACATACAAAGCTCACATGTTTCTTGTTGGCTTGATTTCTAGCGGTAAGGTTGAATTGAAATCCAACTGCAGTCGCAGGATTATTAGAAAGATCAACAAACTGCCAAGAAATGTACAAATTGTCTTGGATGAGTTTACAAGGGCTACATCTAAGATTTATAGTTGGTCCCTGACTTGTGTTATGACATGAGTAGTTTGCAAATCCTGACAG
The DNA here is from genome assembly GCF_932294415.1 of Quercus robur. Taxonomy (NCBI): domain Eukaryota; kingdom Viridiplantae; phylum Streptophyta; class Magnoliopsida; order Fagales; family Fagaceae; genus Quercus; species Quercus robur. The sequence continues at coordinate 51,404,346 of NC_065534.1, read as the reverse complement.
AGGTGAGAATCTTTCATCAATAAAGCCAGGATTCCCAGTAACCAAAGTATCAAGACCACGTAGGTTTGAACAGCTCATACTAGAAATGGTGGTTATATTAAATTCCATGTCATTGACAAAGGAGGCTAAGTCGGGTGCATTTGTTGCTCTGATATTGTGCACCTCAACAGATCTCTTAGATATTGTTTGGTATAGCAACCTGAGAAAGAACTGAAAAGCCAAGTCAATCTAAGTCATGAGATAAACAGGAAAAGAAAAGGATAAAAAAAAGCCATCCAATTTTCAAATGAGGCAGGTCCACATCAACAAATTGCAACTGCTTATTTAAAGAAGCATATCATCAAATACTCACGCAGCAAACAAACCAATGAAAAGTATCCAACTTGCAATCGAGAATGTTCCACCAAGTTCTGTCTTCCGCTTTGTAACTACCTTCTGGTCATCCTATACAGAACATTAAACCAGTTAAAGCATTCTCTTGAAATCAAAAACCAAAATGCATTATAAAGCAGCAAATAAATCAACCATTGGTTGTAACCAGAGCTGAGAAAGGCATATAAACTCAAAAAAAGAAAAAAAGATAACCACCATGCAAGCCCCTCCACCACCAAGGGCGAGGGGGGGTGCATGTAGAAAATAGATTCAAAATGTTAGTGTAACGGAATTTAGAGCCTTATTATTTCCACCAGATGGTTAACTCTAACAGAAGAAATAACGGTATTGAGAGCCTTATGGTTAATGGCAATTTGTCTTCCAATCAGGGTATGATTGTAGATTATATTACTCAATTTTTCATGAATTTATACTCTAAGCAGCAAGTTGAGCGTCCATTTCTAGATGTGTGTTGGAATTTCCAATGATATCCAGCGATAATGCGGATTGATTAGAGAGACCCTTTGAGGAGGCTAAGATTTATGACATCATTCAGACTTTCAATGGTGATAAATCTCCAGGACCAGATGGTTTTCCAATGGCATCTTTCCAAGCTTGCTGGGGATTCTCAAACCTGATCTTATGGTTGTGTTTCATCATTTTTTTGCTAAAGGTCCGTTTGAGAAAAGTTTGAATGCAACCTTCATGACTCTCATCCCCAAAAAAAATGCAACAAGTGAAGTCAAGGATTTTCGCCCCATTAGTCTTGTTGGGGGGGTTTATAAAATTATTGCTAAAGTCATGGCCACTCAACTACACACTGTAATGGAAGATATAATTTCAACTTCACAGAATATTTTTGTGAGGAACAAGCAGATCCTCAATCCTATACTTATTGCTAATGAATGACTTGACAGTATATTGAAGACTAGTTTGCCAGGGTTACTTTGCAAACTAAATGTTGAGAAGGCTTTTGATCATCTAAACTAGGGTTTTCTTATGCAGTTGCTAGGACGGAATGGGTTCTTTGCTAAGTGGAGGTGATGGATTTTCTTTTGTCTATCTACAATTCGTTTCTCTATTCTGATTAATGGTTCTCCCTGTAGATTTTTTGAGAGTTCTAGAGGGTTGAGACAAGGCGATCCTTTGTCTCCTTTGCTGTTTGTCTTGGTCATGGAAGCCCTCGGAAGAATGTTGGATAAAGCAGTCCATGAAGGTCACATATTAGGTTTTCATGTGGGTAATTTAAAGGGAAGATCCTTGGTGGTGTCTTATCTCTTCTTTGCGGATGACACTTTAATTTTTGTGATGCTAATCTAGATCAGATTCTGATTCTTCATATGGTCCTTATTTGGTTTGAGGTGGTTTCTGGTCTAAAAATAAATCTAGGCAGTCAGAATTGGTTCTGGTTGGAGTGGTGCATAATATTGAGTTATTGCTAAATGTCCTTGGTTGCAAGCAAGGTACTCTTCCAATGAAATATTTGGGTCTTCTTTTGGGTGCTAAATTTTTTTTTGATAGGTAAGAAAAATATATTCAAAAAACTGCTAGATGCCAAAAAAACACCAGCAAAACAAAAGTACAAAGAAGAAAAGAAACAAAAACAAAAACAAAAAAGCATTAATTACAGAGAAAAAGAGAGCTAAGGAAAAAAGGAATAGAGTCACTAGAAGTGAGTCCCCAAGCCCTAGCCCAATCAAAAAGGGAACCAGCAAAGAGAGCAAGCAGCTGGTCTTCAGATCTATCCAGATCCTCAAACGTCCGCCGATTGCGTTCCCTCCAAATGCACCACATCAAACAAAGCGGAACTAGATTCCAAATGTTAGACGAATGCTTTCCCAACCAATTCCACCAACCAAACAGACAATCTTGCACCGTACGCGAGGGAACCCAAGAAATCCCAAAAGTCCTAAAGACAAAACACCATAGCCGATAAGCCTTTCCACAATGTAACAACAAATGATCCACTGTCTCACCGCAACAACGACACATAATGCACCAGTCAACAAAATCAAATCCCCTGAGACTTAAGATATCTCCTGTGAGGATCCTATTCCAAGCGGCTGTCCAAACAAAGAAAGAGACACGCCGAGGAGCCTTTACCTTCCAAATACCTTTCCAAGGAAAAGCAATGGAAGAAGAGCCATGTAACTTATGATAATATGAGCGGATAGTGAAATCTCCATTTTTTGTCAAGATCCATCTCAAACGATCACCATCAGTCATAGAAGGAGCATAGGAAGCCAAGAATCGAAAGAAATCATCCACCACATCTGCCTCCCAATCATTAGGATCCCGAATGAAACGAACATCCCAAGTTCTCCTATCCCCTGCTCCTTGACATATCAGAGATGATTCTACGGATGCCTCTTTGTTTGCAGCAAAATTGTACAAGGTTGGAAAAGTCGAAAGGAGAGGGAGATCTCCGCACCACCTATCTGACCAAAATTTCACTCTACGGATGCCTCTTTTGGGTGCTAAATTCAAGGATAAGATAATATGGAACCTGATTCTGGAGAAGATGGAAATGAGATTAGCAAGATGGAAACGTTTGTGCCTATCCAACGGAGGTAGAGTCACTTTAAATAAAAGTAGTCTATGATTAGATGGGCTAATGTTTGTACTCCTCTCTCTTCGGGTGGCTTGGGGATAAGGAAGGTAAAACATTTTAATGAAACTTTGCTTGGGAAGTGGCTATAGAGATTTGGGATTGAAAGGGATGCCCTTTGGAGGCAAGTGGTAGAGGTGAAATATGGATGTGTATGGGGTGGCTGGTGTACCAGATGTGTTTATGGTCCATATGGTGTTGGTTTGTGGAAAAATATTAGTCAGGGATACCTTCTTTTTTTTTATAAGTAATAAGTTTTAGTTGTATCAAAAAAGGACACCCAGTACATAGAGAGTGTACAAGTCAACAAATCAAGAACAAAAATTACAAGAATGATTGGTTTCGCAAAGTAGCCAACCAATCCAAAAAAGTTCTAAAGAAAAATAACTTGAGGTCTAATATGGATTTCTCATTATCTTCAAAACACCTAGAATATAGGTTGACCATCTCTTTCTTAATTGTCCGGTTGCTATGGATTTGTGGTCTATGGTTTTAGGTTTATTTGGAATAAGTTGGGTTATGCTGCAATCCGTTGTGGGGCGGGCTTGTTGGCAAGGTAGGCTTATCGTCATCGAAATGGTCATATATGGTTAATTGTCCCCCATTTTTTAATGTGGTGTCATTGGAGGGAAAGAAATAGTAGGCGTTTGGAAGATAATGAGAAATTCATACCATACCTCAAGTTATTTTCCTTTAGAACTTTATTGGATTGGTTGGCTACTTTGCAAAACCAGTCATTCTCTTCTTTCCTTGATTTTCTTGATTCTTGTAATTTTTGTACTTGATTGTTGACCCCTTTACACTCCCTGTTTACTAGGGTGTCCCTCTTTGATATCAATAAAACTTATTACTTATAATAAAAAAAATAAAAAAAATGTTTGTGTAAGCTAAGAAAGAAAGGAGTGGAAGTATTGCAATAAATGATTAGAAGTTATCCATCCCCTGAATTATGGATTAAGTTCCTCTAATTTGTGTTTGTCACTATTTCGTATATGCTCACTTGGACAAACCATGGACATCCAGTCATGATCAGGCAGCTTCAAATACACCACAGCCTTAAATTATCAAGCATGTGCAAGCTCTAGCGTTTAAAGTATGCATGCAAGCCCTACCAAGCAATTAAGGCATTTATTCCTTACTTCACTAAAAAAAGTTTAGAAAACATCTGCCATCAACTCAGCTCCAATACAGCGCATCTTTTAGAATTTAGAAATGCTACATGCACCACACTTTTTAAAATAAATCTTTTAATAACTCACATGACTTTCTCATTATCCGCATTAGCAATTTAGGTAACTTTTGGTACCCACCTAGCATATAGGCTCTGCCTACACATTGAATTCACAGGATTTCAATTACATAATACCTTGCAAGCAAGACAATGTAAATTTGGCAATACATATGGCATATTTCCTTAGAACCAACAATATAAGATATAAAAATAAACACTCCATTTCTTTTTATTGAAAGCAAAATAACTCAACAACCAGGCTATTTTGTGACCTAAAATAAATTTAAGTTAATACCCCATTATAGAATTTTTCATTAGAATCACTTATAGATATAGGAAAAGTTAGAAGTTTCTTTTTATTGTAAGAAAAATAAATCAAAAACCGTGTTAATTTGCGAGCAAAGAAAAGTTAACCCATATAGCATCTTCAGTAGAATCAGTTCTAAATATATTACAAGAAAAATAACTCAAAAAACACATTATTTGAAAGCAAAATGAGGTAAATTCGAAAAATTAAAAGTTCCTTTTCAGTAGTTTTTTTTTTTTTTTTTTTTTTTTTATAATTATAATCACTTACAGTTATAGAAAAATTAAAAGTTCGTTTTCACTGTAAGCAATATAACTCAACAACTATGTTAATTTGTGGAAAAAAAAAAAAAAAAGTAAATTCAATAACCCATATAGCATTTTTCATTAGGATCACTTACATTTATAGAGAAATTAAAAACTCCTTTTTATTGTAAGCAAAATAACTCAACAACCATGTTAATTTGCGAGTAAAGCAATGTAAATTCCAGAACCCATATAGCAGCTTTCATTAGAATCACTTACATATAAAGAAAAATAAAAAGCTTCTTTTCATTTTAAGCAAAATAAATTAAAAACTATGCTAATTTGCTCGCATACCAAAATCAAATTCGATAACCCATATAGCATTTTTCAATACAATCAGTTTATAGGAAAATTAAAAGCTAAAGCACGTTAAATTGTGAAAAAAGAAGTTACTGTTTATCTTTCTTACCAGCCAATGCCTGGTGGCAAAGGAAACGTCCAATCTGCTAATCCACCACCTGATCTTGAACCAGGCATTTCTGCCATCACCAAGACTCTTGAAGCGCAAAAAGAAGCAGAAGACAAGCCAGGACAGTAGCATCACCAGCGTGGCTTCCAAGAAGACAGCCTGTGACTGTGTGAACTTTCTGATGGAGTCGAAGTCGAAGATGGTCGCTGGGAATCCTATGGAGTAGTCGACACCCGAGTCGGTTTGGATGTCGGAGACGGCTTGGAAGAGAGTGCATCTGTTTGTGGAGAAGTTCAGGACTTGGCCTGGTGGACATGCGCAGAGGGTTGTGTTGTAAACAATGGAGCTTGGAGGACATGACATGTTTGTTTGTTTGTTTGTTTGGAATTGGCGAGGACTAAAATGTTTTTGGATGCATATTGGGTGTGTCAAAATAAAGGGTCTATTTTTGTTTTGGATCAGATGGGAGAGAAAGTGTGAAGTGAACGTGTTATGCTACTGACCTGTCTGCTGATACGAGAGAGAGAGAGAGGTTGCGTTTGTGAGGAGTTGGGGGTGGATGGCCGAAGTTTTTGGATGAACATGGGTTTGTCAAAAATAAAATGATATCTGGGTGTTTTCTTTTTTCTTCTTTTCTTTTCCTTAGGCCTTTGATTGAAAATTCTGGGCCAGGCTCGGGAGAAATTGTGAAGTGAACGAAAGTGCTGTAACTTGTGATTGACGGTAACTATAATGTGAGGTTATTTTTGGGTTTAACGGGGTGAGAGAGAGAGAGAGAAAAAAATTGAAGTAGTTGGGGGTGGTTTCCATCATCATCTGGATTTGGGTTTGTATTGGAAAGTAGGTAGGAGGTGGTGGTGTGCGTTGGAATACGTGACTTTTGTATCTTTTCTGTATCTAGCTAGCTAGCTGTATAAAGAAAGGAATATCTTCTTTTTTTTTACTGAAGAGAGGAATATCTTAAAAGAGAGAGTTTCAAGTTTTTATTTTTATATATCTTTCTTTTGTGGGTCCGGAAGATTCAAGGCTAGAAAGTTCAGTTTACGGTTCTGGAATATGTCCCATTATCATTATGTAATTTGCAATTGTCATGGAGACGACAGAGAAAGAGAGAGATGGTAGCCATGTAGTCTTGGGCTCGTTTGAATCGGTCATGACTCAGTTTTTACAACTTAGAAGGTGTTTGAATTTCTAATTTCCATAACTCATAACTCTGCTTCCATAACTTATAACTCAAAAATTATGGGACCCATGACTTAAAAACTTGTTTGTATTTCAATAACTCTGTTTCCAGTTTTTGTTTTCATCACTCAATTCTCTGATTTTTTAGTAATGAGTTATGAAAACTGAAAACACATTTTTACTGTTTTCAGTTTTCATAATTCTGTTTTCAATGGAATTTTTGTAATTAAACATATATGGAGGGATCCACTAGTCAGGCCAGCCGCAACATTGACCCTTTTTTTTTCTTTCTTCTCCACTATTCTTTAGTTGTTCTTTCTCCTTTTTTTTTTCTTTTTTTTTCTTCCTTTTCGCTCTTGTCAATTCGTTCTTTCTTTTTCTTTTTTCTTTTTTTTTTTTTTTGTTCTTCATCACATAATATTTTTGGTCTCCATTGGCTAGGTTCTTTCTTTTTTTCTTTTTTTTTCTTCTTCTTTCACTGTTCTTCGTTGGCTGGGTTCTTTCTTTCTTTCTTTTTTTCTTTTTTTTTCCTTCTTCTTTCACTAGTCTCCGTTGGCTGGGGTTTTTTTTTTTTTTTTTTTTTTTCACTGGGTTTAGTGAGTTTGGGTACTGAAGGAAAAAAAAAAAAAAAAAAAGCTTCACCAAGTGGCAGGTATAGGTCCACAAACAGTGTGAAAAATATTGAGTGATGACAAGTGAGTAATGGTGCCAAACGGATAGGGTATTTTAAGTGATGAGTGATAAGTGACAGAAATTGAGTGATGAGTGATGAAAAAAAAATCCAAAAAAGGCCTCATAATTCAAACTCAAACTTTATAACTCATAACTCAATTCCTACTATAACTCAAAAATTCCAAAACTTTTGTTTGGTTGCAAAACCGAGTTACATATCTCAGTTTTTAACTCCACTTTTTACCGAAGTGGTGGAGCCAACCCCACTATCACTAAACAGAACTGCTTGGTTCCTACTTGCGTTCTCATTTTTAATCTTCCTCCACTTTCATATTCTCCCATCAGAAAACCCAAATATGTAGAGTTGCCCATAAGCCAAAAACGAAGTTTCTCCCACTTTGATGCACTTGCACAAACGGTACAGCACTACACCATACAGCCAAATCATTATCATAACAAACAATCACATAATATGACAATAGAAGAATATATATATATATATATATATATATGCAAATTATTTTCCAACAGTTATAATTTTTCATAGTTATAATGGAACTCTAGTCATCAAAACTAAGACAACTAATTAAGACAAAATCTCTTTCATGAGCTTAAACTGAGATTGCAAAAACTCATAACTATGATTATTCTTCATTGTGAGACATAAACTTAGTTTTGAAGACCTAGCCCCCCAACCAAAAAATTGGACCCCCTCAAGGCAAGCAATGATGCACAATCTGCCAAGGAATCATGCCAACAGGTTCAACCAAGGTTTTACTATTCATAATAGAAAAAAATCAATAGACTCATGGGAGCACAACCCTAAAAAAAAAATTCCCCATGCCTTGGCAGATCCTAGTGCCTTTGCCACCCTTATTCCCATCACATTAACATCACAATTTCCTTTCATTCCAACTCCAAGGTTCTTGCCTTCTCCCCTTTGCAACAACATCAACACTCCCTTCAATTCCAAGCCCAAAAATCACCCAAAAAATCCTCCCTTTTCCCCATTTTTACAAATACAAGACAGCCCTCTAAACAAAGCCAAAAATTTCCAAGAAAGTTTCAAACAAAATTCTTGCCCTACATAACCCAAAAGGACAACAGAAAAATTTCTCATTTTTCCCATTTTTCCCAGCAAGAAACTGAAACCATTTGACTCTAAAAAAACCAAAAAACCCAAAAAAAAAAAAAAAATCATTCCTTTTTCACCCTCCAAAACCCCAACAATAGAGCCTAGAAACCCAACACAACAACAGAAGTAATAATAAGCAAAGAAAAAGAGCAACAGCAAGTCCAATTTCATAGTCACAGACAAAGAAAAAGGAAGACAGAAGATAAAACAGAGAGACATCCTAACAATATTTTCTAACTTTGTTTTCACTCTCTCATCTTTCTTTCTGCTTTTAGCTCAATGTCTAATCTAAAGCTTGTTCATTTTATTTTTTAGCTAATAGAGCACAACTCAGAAGTTAGACCCAAGGTATATATATATAAAAAAAAAAAAAAAAAAAGCAAGCAATGAAAGGAAAACAGCAACAAGCAAAAACTATAAATGGGTAGCATATTTTCCCCTGTTAATGCTTGCTTGTCTCACCGGTGAAGATTCTGGAGCTCTTCGGTTAGCGACTGCAATCACGAACTATTTAACTTGAGTTTGTGTTCTTCGGTTCAAATTTTCAAATGAAATGAAATGAAGAAGAAGAAATGTGAGAGGAGGAGGAGAGAAGGATGTGGGTAAGAGTAATTATGGACTAAAATGCAGAGAAGAAATGAAATGAGAAGCTGAAGCCCAACGGTAATATCAAAGGAGTGAGTTGAGGTGACAAACATGGTTCCCACAAAGTCACCAAAATAACTAAATTGCCATTGAAACTCAACTTTTAACTTTTGGAAACTCAAAAAGAGTGTTCTCGATTTCCATCACCCAAACTCAAATTTTTGAGTTTTGAGTGATGGAAACAACACTAAAAAAAGAAGCCAAACAATTTTTTTTTTGTGGGTCCCATGATTTTTGGATTATGGGTGATGAAAACTAAGTTATATAACTCAGTTTCACCCAATCCAAACAGCCTTTTAAGCACTCTTTTTTTGGACCAATTTTTTTTCCCCCCTGAATATATAGATTGTTATTGAAGCAAAACGAAGCTAATAGTGGTATATAGCCAACCAAACGGACCAAGGTGGGAAGCCCTGATAAAAATCATCCCATTTGTATGTTGAATCAATACTTTGAAAATGTTGTAAACAAACCACTATATATATATATATATATATATATTATGAGTGATTGAAAATTTTAAATATTAATAGCAAATTTATTTGTCTTTGCTTCCAACCCATCCATAAAGCATTCCTTGAATCAATGATATCAGTCCAAGCACATGTAAAATTTCATTCTTCAATGCTTCTATTTTCTTTAACTTGTAGTGATAGAACTTCTAATACCAAAATTTAAGAGAAATGGGGAAAAATGGATCACCTTACCTTAAGCCATGATGTGTTTAAAAAAAATTGTGCAAACAACCATTAATCAAGAATTCAAGATAAAGAATGATGAAGTTGTGTATGGTACACCAGCCAGTGGAAATGAGCATACCAACTTGGCTACATCCAAGAGGATGATCTAGGCAAAAATTAGGGGAAAAGACCATAGACATGGTGAAAATTCCCACGGGGACCTCACAGGAAAAAGTAACACAACACAGAGAAAAGAAAAGAAAATAAAAAAGAGACAATAAGGAAAATAAATGTTGGTTCTCTCATTGCTCAAATTAAAAGATGATTAAATTTTTTTCATAGGAGATTTTAGAACATCCAATCCTTTATTAACTCAAATGAAAAAACATGGAATCATAAATGGTGCAGAAAATTAGTCAGTCAATCCACTTTCATTTGGTACCTCTCATTTGACTCTTCTCATCTTCCTTGACTACTCTCATGTCTTTTGCTAGCCAATTCTCAAAACTTGATGTGGGAAAGAGAAACTGTGGAAAGTGAATGTCTTGGTTTAGACTCCTTCTAGGCCAAGATCCTTCAATCCTACTTAAGAGCCTTGCAGCAAGTTCTACCATGTGATAAGTGCCATCATTAGTAGGAACGCCTTGCTTATCGTCAAACTGACATGTGATATGGCATGAAGGATAATAGGAACAATAGCGAAGCCTAGCCAAGATAACATGACCCCTTTAAAAACCATGATAAATCATGGCTTTGATGTTCCACCATTCGACCAACCATTGGGTGTCTCTAGAGGTGAGGCATGACAAGAACTTTGAAAGAGTGAAAGGCTCCATCTCTTTATCCTTGAGCCTACGATCCCAATAATGCTAAGCCCATATCAACAGAGTAGAATAGATGAAGGAGGATTCAACTTAAGCTTCTCATATAACTACATCTGAGGGAGGGGGGGGGGGGGAGAGAGAGAGAGAGAGAGAGAGTGATGAGTTGAAAAATGAGAGATAAAAGGCAAAAAAAAAAAAAAAAAAGAGATATTGAAAGACAATATAAGGAGCCTCGATGAGTTGAAATCCGAAAGGTGGCCCACGCAAAAATTAAAGGAATCCCACGCAAAAACAACGCCAACTGCATAATCACTTGTGTCGCATATTATCTCGAAAGGAACGTTCCAATCAAGGGGCTGG